>NW_008825337.1:65722-83967 GCF_000699105.1 Pygoscelis adeliae | reverse complement strand
GAAGAAATTCCCTGCAACAGCAGCATAAACCATCACTTGGTTCACAAGCGTGGAAGGATGGTGCCAGCAAGGATGCGGCTTTTAATTCTGAATCATCGTTTATTTGTTGAGTTGGGTTTGCTCTGCCCTCCCACAGCCTGAAATTGAACCACTGTACTACCTAAACGACTGCAACCGTGCAGTGCCCAATAAGCGCAAGTCGCTCAGCATTCAGCTCTTAAAAAGTAAGTGGATTATAATTCAAAACCTGTACCTTCGTTTCTACCTAATAAACTCACCCGCAGGCAAGTGCACACCAGAACAGCCGTTCTTCAGACTGCTCCTCCTACGAAGCCAGCACCTTTCTTTTTCCTCAAGCTTTGCTTTCTGAATGGCCCCAATTTTACAAAAGGTGTGTATCAGCACGAACTCACAGCGTCGGCAGAAGCAGCTGTCCTGTCTTCCCCCAAACCCAAGCGGTTTGCTCCCGTTCCTGTGCTCTTTCAGCAGCGGTGCTGGCTTCAAGTGACTGTGAAAGTGTTTAAAATTTCCAAATTACAGCAAGATTTTTTTTTTAATCTGATATGAAAAGCGATATTATTGCAAGCCCGAGATAACTGACCTTTAAAGGTCCCTTCCAACCCAAACTATTCTATGATTCTATAACAGCTACAGTGAGAGCATCCGAGAACAGCCCAGAATCTCCTACAACTACCGCCTACAAGACACACTGCAAACAAAAGGCTCATTCTTCCATCTGGGTGCTGACTTACGAACACCGGTAGCATCAAGTGAAAGGGATGAAGAGGTTCCCGCTCTTGCTGTCCTCCCAGGGGCTGCAGCACCCGCAGCAGAGGTGACTGAACTGGAGGTGAAGCAGCTTTTGACCTCAAATTAGTATGTTTTCAATGGACAAAACAAAATACTTTTTAACTACGTTACTGAGCTCTCAACAGTGGCATTTCTGGAGATGCCCAGGATTCAGCTACCCCACTGTGGAGTTAGCAACCTGTGGGAAGAGTTCAGATAGCGAAGAATTAGATCTTTTAATCCACCTGCACTCAGAAATTAACACCATGAGAAGCCAAAACAGGCACACGAGACCTCAGTGTCTCTCTGCCCCTCCAATCTCAGTTTTGCTCAGGGTTACGTTATCAAGCTAGAAACATCCACCTTGGCGACAAATGCACAACAAAGACATAAGACCTACATTATTTCAGTAGCCCTCCCAATGGCTGCAGGTACAAGCAGTAAAGTCCTGCGGGGAAAGAGAAATAAGTGCCAAAAGAGCTCACAGAAATCCTGCAGGAGCAAACCGCGCTTGACACATCAAAAAGTATTCCCTTGGACCTGTACCAATGTCACTACAATACCTGGAAACCTGTGCTGCAACCATCTCAGGTTAGTTCCTGCATCTGAACACAAACATGACATTGCTCAGCTCCAAGATTTCTTTTGAACAGAGTTGATTTTTATTACTATTTTGGTAACTAGACGATTCAAATCTATCTTTCTTTTTTTTTCCTGGTGTGCCCTGCAGTCAGCAGAACAGGGTCACAGCAGACTTCGAAGCTGCTGTCTGCCATGACTTGTATAATGTGAGTAATTTGAGTATGGTAGGAAAAAAAATCTGTAGTATCTGTAATGTCTACCTGTAATCATAGAATCATTAAGGTTGGAAAAGACCTCTAAGATCATCGAGTCCAACCGCTGTCCCAACACCCCCATGCCCACTAAACCATGTCCCTCAGCACCTCATCTACCCGTCTTTTAAATACCTCCAGGGATGGGGACTCCACCACTTCCCTGGGCAGCCTGGTCCAGTGTTTAACCACTCTTTCAGTAAAGACATTTTTCCCAATATCCCATCTAACCCTCCCCTGGCACAACTTGAGGCCGTTTCCTCTCGTCCTGTCGCTTGTTCCTTGGGAGAAGAGACCGACCCCCACCTCGCTACAGCCTCCTGTCAGGTGGTTGTAGAGAGCGATGAGGTCTCCCCTCAGCCTCCTTTTCTCCAGGCTAAACAACCCCAGCTCCCTCAGCCGCTCCTCATCAGACTTGTTCTCCAGACCCCTCACCAGCCTCGTTGCCCTTCTCTGGACACGCTCCAGCACCTCGACGTCCTTCTTGGAGTGAGGGGCCCAAAACTGAACACAGCGTTCGAGGTGCGGCCGCACCAGTGCCGAGTACAGGGGCACGATCACTTCCCTTAATATATAGAACCAGCTCATCTGCAAATATTACAAACGATGATGGAGAAGCCTGAATTATTAAATTTATTCATTTCAGGCTCTTCTACACAGTACCCTCTCAAATAATGCATAAAAACACATTCTCACACTACTCCTGTGAATTATCCCAGCTATACAGCTTTAGAAATAGCACAACAACGATTAAACCAATAAGCACAGTTCCCCTCTAAATGCTCGTAGTTTGGCTTTCGTTATTTACAATGATACTTCAGCTGCAAATCATCAAACACGCTATCAGATTATTCTGTTTAAATATAAGTCCTCATTCACAGCTACATGTTCAAATATGCAGTTTTTTTGGTATACAGCACATCAAGAATTTCAAAATTTTTAAGCAGCTCATTTGCAAATTAGCCGGCATCACTGAAATCAGCTTGTCCTCATCATAGCATCTCTGTAAAATAAAATTACATGGCAGTTCTACTCTGCTGACTCTCTACAAGCCAGTGCTGCTACACTGTAAGATGCATCAGTAACTTGAAAACACTCTGGTTTTCTGCAGATATTGGTATATATTACTTGGAATATTCAAAGCCGCATTAAAATCAATGATGTAAGTACCAGAGCTCTTCTGTGACACTGAACAGGTTATGTAGATTAAAGGTTTCCACTTTAAAACAGGATTTTTACACAACTACAGTGCAAATACGCTGCTCCTCACGAAGGGGCTGGGACACCGGTACAGTCTTTGCACGTCAGATTTACTAGGAAGCGTCAAGGTTTGGATTTGGATGGAAGCAGAGAATAAACAGGAACTGTGACTGTTTGGTACGTTTATTTAGGTATGTAGGTTTTTTTCAAAAGCCATTTCCTGAAAATGCCAGATACTCAGTTAGCTCCAGGTGTCTCATCCTAAGAAGCTGGTGTGGATTTTAGGGATTCACCAAATTGCAGACGAGGAGACTGAGCAGAGAAGAGCCTGCGCTGCTTGCAGCAGTCGGCATCCTCACTTCTCCTCCTCGCAAGCACATCGGTTTCCACTCTCCCCTTTTTCCATAAGCCCAGCCTTTAGGATAATTCCCCGTGTTGGTAAATATTAAACTCAGCCTTTAAAAGGATAAAAATATCCTGACCCAGGAGGAATTACTTCTCTCGCAAATGTGGCTCAACCCTTGCTACCTCTATTCCTCTGCAGCAGTTTGTCTCGGGGTATATCATCTGTGTCATTACCTGCCCTGCTAAATTTTTAACAACCTTTTTTATGGCTTTGTATGATTTAGCGTCACGCATTCGCAGGGGCAAAGGCAGCAAGCTGAACTGAGAAACAGAGTCCCAAGTAACAACCACAGAACTACAGGCATTTTTCTTATTTTAACATAAATAATCAGATTCCCACTGAGGGAAGGCGGTGAAGGAAACGTGGTTTCCTCTTCCCTGGACAAAGACGGTTTGTGCGAAGGGCAACACAGACACAAGATACGCACTCCTTTCCTTCCTGCTTCAGACACTGTGGTTACTATTCCTGTAGGGATGTTACGAAGGAGGAGGGTGAAAAGGAAAAGCAAGACAGAAAGTGTCCCTGTTTGACACGCTATCTCCCAGAAGTTCAGGCTTACCCCGTGGTTTTAACATAATAATTGCAATTATTTTATCAGCAGCTATAATGCTGAATGCAACTGTCCCTTAACATGATGCTTCACGCAAAGGTAAATATAACACACAGTTTTTGGGAGGAAAGAACAATCTTTCTGCCTTTTTTTAAATAAAAAAAAAAAAAGATAAGGCGCTCAAGCTAATAAGCCCATGCCCAATTTCAGACTGCAGCGATGGGGCCAGCTGAAGATGCAGAGTGAAATATTTAAACAAGTGTAATTTTGAGACATTGGGGTGGACAGATGTCCTGCTACTGGCTGTCCTCCTCCCAAAGACACTTGTTTATTAAATTCATCAACACAGAATCTGCCTAGGTTCAAAACTGTTGTTAACGAAGGCACGAAGGCAAGGATAATGCCACAGCAGATTATCATTTCATAACATCTGTAAATGCTACTGTGAATTTACTTGGCTTCTTACAGAGACTGAAATGACAGTCCCTGCCTTGACTGCAGCACACGGCTCGCAGCCGGGGGGTGGTCTGGTAATGACCATTACATACTAATTTCCAACGGTACTCAAAAATACAGCGCCTGTGTGTGACGGGGGGAGAAATTCCAACATCTCCGCTGTTGGAAGCAGACCTGTGAGAGACACCCTTGCGTTTACAAAGCGCCGGTTAAATTTCTTTCCAATTTAACCAGAACATGAACTTTGAGGATGAATACTGGTGCTCAGGAACACAGCCTGCAGTCAGCTGAGAGCCCTAGTCCACGCTACTGTCAAAACAGCAGCAGCAAGTTTGAGCCTTTCCTCCTGCTTTCCTCCAAGACCCAACAAAAAGCTCCAAAAATTTGTCACCTTCTGTCTATCTCTAAGGACATTTCCATCCTTGGAGATACTCAAAACCCAAGTGGACATGGTCCAGAGTAACCTGCTCTAGCTGACCCGGCTTTGAGCAGGCACTTGGACTAGATGATCTCCAGAGGTCCCTTCCAACCTTAACCATCTTATGAGTCTATGGCAGCAATCCAATAAAATGTTCAAGTTTTACTGCATTACACTGAAGCCCAGAAATACCATTGCATACAAAACTTTGTGCAAATTCAGACAATTGAAAGCAACTAAATAAATTACTGGTTTCTAACAGCACCATAAGGAGGGGTCCGTGGAGGACACAGGCACAGCCCTTCCAGGCTACAAGGAGCCAAAAGTGGAATTACTGCTCCGTAACCATCAAATCATTTTGTGCTCTTTGTCGTGAGCGGAAAGCAGCACATCAAGACTTCAGTTCGCAGAAGAACCACGCTGTTTATTGATTTCAAACCTTCACACTCTTGGGTAGGTCCTCCCTACCGAAGTTGTAAGTGGCTCCGGAGGTTATCCTTCAGTTCCCCCATCTGACACAACAGCTAACGGTGGACTCCAGTAATTTACGGGCTCCTTCTCCCCAGTTTTATCTAGTTGCAGGGATATTTTCTGCCCTCTACATTTACAAAATGCAGACCGGGTAAAGCTCTGACTTTTGTGCCGACTTTGGTGTTTATTGGGACATATTGCCTTCTGCAACACATTGTGTTTGTTTAAAAACTACGTATTTTCTGGAGCATGCAAGAAAACATCCATTAAATTGCATGGAACAGAAGGTATTATTACAGAAGGAATACCAGAATAGAAATTATTAAACATAAGAGAATGGCAAGTTGCCTCACACTATTTTGTCATCTCATATTATGAACAAAAATGTGGTTCAACAAGTGGTAAAGTCTGAAAAGCATCAAAATAAAGCGCACCCCACATGACTGTGAGAACAGAAAACGTGCACAGAGAAGTCCTGAAGAAAGGGATCCATACAATTTTAAAACAGCTACAGAGGAGTTTGATTTTCTATTAAAAATGCTATTTCAACCCCCCCCAAAAAAGTTACTGGCAATTTTAAAACTGCTTTTGATTTACAATAGTATCACAAGCCAAAAGAAAACTCTTCCCCTAGATCACGCATCCAGGATGCATGTGGCCAAGACACCTACTGTGAGAGCTTTCTTATTCAAAATAACTCAGTTTACAGCAGGGTGGATGGGCCAGGGAAGACTCTGAGCCAGGCTAGGGTTACTCCTGAAAGAAAAAGCTCAAGCAGCAGTAGAAAAAACACATTATCTTCCCCCACTGGGCACGCAAGACCACACAGAGAAGTATTAAACACACCTCTCAAAGCAGTAATCCACCGCAAAATGGAGTAGCAGCAGTGAGGGGGTGGGTCTGCAAGCAGACCTAGTCCTAACTAGACTCGGCATCTGTGCTGCAACCTTTCTTTTGCACATGTACGTGATACAATTTTAACAGATTTTTCTTTCTTTCCTTTCCTCGTTAGAAAAAAAACTAAGGCCGTTTCTAGTCCTTCCTAAGTGCACAGATACTAAAACCAATTCATTCATCCCACCTATGTCGTGCCTTTTGAAAGTTAACTGTTTCCAAGGTTAAATAATTATTAAAGTTAATAGCCTTCCCCACTATCCCAGCTCTCCCTTCCTGAAGCTCTTACACCCAGCTGCTCTCCCCAGATTAGAAGACACTCATGAAGTTGAGCATCCCTAGACAAAAGCACCCCAAAGCCCGAAAGGCATGCTTTACGGTTCCAGCACAGACTTGCCCAGATTTAAACTAAGGAGGTAAAAAGCACAGCAATGAATCAAAAATAATGAAACACGTTATATGAGCAAATATTCCCAGCATTATTAACCCAATCAAAAACCTACTAATCCTATTACAAAACAGAGAGGTCAGCTGCACTTCCAGCAGGTCTTTAACACAAAGGCCAACAGAAGATTACACTTCTCCCGGATTTATCAGCTATTAAATAACTTGCATTTTCAAATCTCCACCTGCAGTCATATATTCCTGCAAGCTCAGAATTAGTGAGCTGCATTAAAAATATGTGTTGTGAAGAAGCCTGACCCGGGTGTACAGAAGCATGCACAAGAAAAGAAGTGGGAAGTACAAGAGGACAAATTCTTGACTGCTCAGAAAAAAATACATTAATGCATATGTCTGGAAGGCAGGTCTCTTGCCCAGAAAGCACCATCAAGAGCTTAGCTGTTTAAATTTTCTTTATCCTCATTATCTGGTATGGACAGAAGACCCAAGAAACTGAAATCTGCTGTTCAGAGGGGCAGCACGCACATACAAACTTCTCCCTCGGCTGGTCCAGCCCCAATTTCTTCACTTACGCAAGGAGAGTTTAATCTTTCATTCTGTGTCCACATCATTGTGGCTGCAAAGAAGATTACTAGTTAATGTCCTGACTGACAACCATACCTGCTCTACGAGTTACAGGATTCTGTGTGGTTTTAATCGGCATGAAATCTGCTATAACGGCACCTTACATAAAACAAGGAGGTTCCTGTATGGAAAAGCTCTCTGGGTGAAGAGTTCCCTGCAACACTTAGAGAACTGCCTCTGATCGAGGCGTCCACGAAAGATGCTCTAACACAGAAAATGATGGACAGGGCGTTTGCACAAATGAGACTATGAAATTAGGGAGCCCGTTGCGCTCCAGGGGCCGTGGAAGTTTATTATCTGACTTTACACATAGCGAAGTATACATGGACTCGGATGATGGGGAATAGCTGCATTTGGGGGAAGACAAGCGTAACGCGTAGTTCGCGGGCAACAAAACATAGAAGGCAGCTGCCTCCAACACTTGTGAGCAAACAGCTACCGTAACACTGGCTGTGTCCCACCTGACTTATCACAGGTCACGAATGGGCCAGGTTACAATTAAATTACATTCCTCCTTCCATTCCAATCCATTAATAAACGTCACTTTATTAAAAGCATCTAAAATCTAAATTGGGCTACGAATGATGGGAGGGAAGTACTGAATAAACATCATGGTTATAACAGGATTCCGGCTCCCATAGAAAGAATCCAAGATAATAAAAAAGGGGCTTGGGGATTACCTATAAACATGCCACAGATGGCACACAGACATGCTTCCTGGCACAGATTCCCAGACCTTAAGCTACTAAGGAATGTCTCACTGCTATTACAAACGCTAATTTAGCGATGGTGACATTTTTGAGGACCAGAACGAGACCACAAAACTCTTTTCACTTAAGGCAAAGAACCAGATGGTAACAAGTTTCAGCTAGTACAATCTGTTTTGGATTTAAACCAGCCACCTAAAAGTCAAGGTCTCTGTACACCAAGATCCTGAGAATTCAGCTCTCTTGCACTTTTGTTTTCTGTGGGTGTATCTCGACATTGTCAGAAACGGATAAGGGATTATTAAACACAGCTCTCAATAACTACAACAGCTTCAGAGTAAGGTCTCAATAGATGCCACAGGGTCCTCTGCTAACTGGGTACTCCATCACTTCAGCCTAGCAGGTAGCCACGGGCACAAAGCGCCGATCTGCTCAGTGCATAGCATGTCCTTAACATGAGCTAAAGCTTTCCCCAGTTACAGAGGAAATTCCTGGCCATTTGTTCCAAGCATGGTCAGTCGGCGCTTACAAACTGTGGTCCCGGACTAAAAGAATCCCTCAGCACGCACATCAGAGCCCGCAGTTTTAAAGCTGAGGCAGAGAAAGCCAAGAGTCTTTTCCAAACCATTCCCCTCTCGCGTTGCTTCATCTCTCACACCAGAACCCACCGCACTTGTTCCTTGGGATCCTTCAAAACGCTCCTAGGTCACAAGGAGGGATGAAATTGTCTTTTCCTGATGTCCTAAGCTTCACACGCTGCCTCCTGCTCGTGGTACAACTGGAGGAGCCCCCTCCTTCTCTTTTGATCACTCACTGGACAGAGGGAAGCACTTTTCTGCTGCCTCCTTCCAAGCCCCAGTCTGGTTGCTTTGGAAGAGCTCCGCTCTCTCGTTATTCCCATCTTAAGGCACGACTACACCATAAATTACTGTAACGTAAAGCCAGAGCCAGGGGCAGATTTACAGCGTTTCAGCTGCTTTGTGTTAACTGCCTGTGTGAGTGCTCTTTGCCTGCACTACTTGCACTGGACGATCTCACATCCACCATGGGATGAGAGTGCTCAGGCAAGCAGTTACCCTGTGGTGCTGGGCACACTGTAAATTCAAGCCCTAGCCGATCTCAGGATAACTTGCTCGGGTAGCCATGCCCAAGGAGAGACTTCTCTACTCCTTTTTCAATGACTTCTCCTTTCCTCTGTATGCTGAGAAAGTGAATTGCCTCAAACCAGCCACTTCTGAAGTCTGCAAGCCAAGAGAGGAGGCAGAGGAGATGCGCCCCTCCTCTCCCAGTCGGTACGAGGGGCCCTTTCACGCAAAGAACAACAGAAATATGAAATTTTATGTACGTGGGGCCACATCTGGCCATAACATCACTGCAGCAACATGTGCTGTGCATTCCCCAACGCCGGCGGAGTTCAACACATTCCTGAGAGCAGCAGTATGATTTCAAGGCCCTGGAATTTGGGAAGCAGAAACGCTGTCTCTTGCTGCGGAGACGGGGGTGTGGGACTGTTTCACATCGCTGCCAAGCTCTTCTCGTTTTGCTGCAGAAACTAATTCTGAAGGGCAGCAAAGTGCCAGAGGTTAGTCATTATGAAAGACTTTGGAGGAAGTTGAACAGCAAGCCTTTCTCTTGTTTTGGCTATGTCAAATGGAAAAGGTAGAAGAATAAGTGAAAAAGACACCAAACCACAGCACCGCACGACCATCTGTTTCTGTTTATTTAAATAAGAGTTAAAGGAAAGCCAGCTACAAAGGTACAACATAAATTTGCACCTGACTTTTCTTCCCACAGGAGACACTAAATATCCCATACATCTCCTGGTCTATGGCTCCCAAAGTCTCTGTTACAGACCGCTCAACATGATGCTGTCATCTTGTCACGCACAAGTTTGCAGACCTATAAAGTGGTCCAGCTCCCAGTGCCCAGAGCTTTTGTAAGGGACAGTAGTCCCTTTTATCACTTACCAGCATTTTAAGATATTACCTCATCTCCCATCACCCAGACTTACTGGGACAGTGAGGGGACCACTTGTGGAACCGCAGCACTTACTAACCCTCCGTTCTCCCTCGCAGCACGGCTTCTGCAAGATCCCCACTTGAAGAAACTGGTGAGTGACTCCGAGCCCCAAGAGGAGGGATGCTGAGATGCCTACTAGATAAAAGCAAGGGACTGACCTCTCTGCTGAGCTCTGGACTGACAGTTAGCACTCAAGAGTAATTTGTGACCACGAAAGCAAGTAACACATATTCTATCACTGGCAAAATTATTTTTAGACCTAAATGATATCCGAAGCCCAAAAACATATATAAATATTTTCATTCACTACTGCCTAAACAGCAGTCCCTACCTTGGAAAGACTCAGTTTTATGAGTATTCATGAAGTCATGTTTCTGGTGGAGAAATCAATGACCCCTTAACCAGATTCTAATTCAAATGAAGTGGTCTCTTCCTTACCTTTTTAATTACTCTGTCAAATCCAGAACACACACACCCCTCGCCACGCACACACACTGCTACGTTAGGCACGACTGGACAAACGCAAAGACAACCTTTGTTCAGTGTTCAATCAACGCAGCGTCGGTTGTTAAGACAGAGTAGTTTGTGAAGTGTTATATTGCTGCTAAAGAAATCAGTAATAAACCATTCATCAAATACCACGTCAGCTCTGGTCCCTTTATCTCAAAAGGGAAATAGCAGGATTTAAAGGGCCCAAGAATCAGACAAAAAGAACAATTACAGCATGGAAAAACTTTCAAGTGATGAGAGATTTAAAGGATTTTGATTGTTTACCTAAAAGAAAACAAATAAATGAAGTCATGATAGAAGTTCACAAAACTACAAGCAGTCTGGAAATAGGAAACTTCCACTCACCTCGTTTCTTAACGCAAGCACAAGAGGGCATTCAATGAAACCCACAGGAGAAAAATGATGGATGCAATGAAAAGGTAATACTTTCATCCAACACTCTGCTCAACTGGGGAATTTCTTACCATAATAGAATACTGAAACTCAACACCTGACAGGGGTCGAAGTGAGATATACGTAAGAATATTCAGAATTCTAGTGTTAACAAAAAAAAAAACAAACCAAAAAAAACCCCACACCTTAAAGTTTACCCAAACCTCTAATAGTTCAGGGGTACGGGAAACTTTCTCTGGGGACAAGTTACCCTGTAACTGCTTATGTCAAGAGTCTTGAACCCCTTTCAAGCCTTACTGGTGAAAGTGTCCCAAGCATAGGCACTTCCATTTTAACTCTTCACCATCACCTCCAGCTGCAAATGAGAGGGTCAGCTGATGGGACAACACAACAGTGAAAATACCTGAGAAGCAAGCAGATGCCGTGAATGAACAGAAACCACTCTTTTTGTTGCTTTGCTACCGAATCCCAGCTCTGTAGGAATCACTTAGGGAAAGCTCCCCAGACCTCACTCCTCTATAGTCCCAAAAGTGCGCAGTGACCGATGCTTCGCCTGGCTTATAACCTTGGATCTTGCTTTTTCTTCCTCTCACTAAGCACGCAAGGGCCAGCCCCATACAGTCAGCGGACAAATATCCTCCTAGAGCCCTTGAGGATCCTCAGCTGACATGGAGGACGTAAGGTCAAACCGCTCCTACTAGCGGCATCGGAGTGACACAATCTGACGCTCATTTCCAAGACGATAAGAGCCAGCAGAACAGGAAACGAGCGTTTTCCCGGCTGGCTGGAACGGTGATTTGGCACAGAGCCCGCTCTCTACGTATGCACTGACTCAACAGGAAAATATTAAGGGAAGAAAAAAAAACACAAAACCTCGATTAGGATATTTTTTAGAAGAGGCTGCCTAGAATGTTCTCTTTCTTCCCTGCTTATCTGCCACATGATTAGCTTCCCTCTGTTGACGAGGTTTACCAGGAATTAATTTCTTGATACATGACACAAGCCAGACAACATTTTAGGGTTTGCTCTGCAACCCTGCTACGTTCTCCCTCTGTTACGTGAGGCTCAGTCTTCAAACCAGAGACTTCGGACAGAGAAGGATGAGCATTTGCACATTTTCAAACATGACCACAAGTTTCCAGTTTTCCCACCAAGTTTTATCTAGAATGCATAATATTAAGGTGAAGTGTTCCTTACATGATCTTATTTGTTTTCACGTATCTCCTAGTCTAAAAGGTCAGTTGCAGTCTAATATTTCATGCAAATTAAAGAGGCTGGCAGGAGGACTAGAAAGCTCGCCTTCTCCCAGTGCTGCAGTACGCTCAAGGCTCTCACCACCACCTCGCCGCAGCATGCAGCCGTTCCCAGCCCATCCTCGGCTTGTCATCCTGCCTCCCCGCTTAACATCTTGTTCAGAACGAAACCGCATTTCTTAATAGCCGACCTGCTCACGTCTTCCTACTTTATTCCATTTATTCGAACAAGTATAAATTAAGCAAGAGCAAACGAAACATAAGGCTTTCCTCTATCTCAAACTTCAATGCTTTTACATATCCCACTTTCCCCGATCCTGTTATCTTTTATCTCCCTTCTTTCTGCGCCCCATTACCTGTCTCTTTTGCCCCTTCCTTTTTTAAGATAAGCTTCTCCACTCTCACGTCAACCCTGTATAATATTCATCTAATAAAGACTACAAAAAGACCAATTTATTCCACATATCTTACTAAACACTATTTCTCCATTCTTATTATAACTCCTATTTATCTCTTCTTCTGTACTTTTTTTGTAATCAGTCCTTTGTCTCGTTCCTTTTATTAGCATTCATTTTTGTAATTCATTTTACTGTCCCACTTCAAAGGAGAATTACAGAATTGCAGCGTCCTGTACAAAACATTTGAAATGGAAAATCCCTCACAGAGGACATGGGGCACTTTTACAGCATTTAAAATGGAAGTCAGGCCATGCTCCAAAGCAGCCTAACCCAACAGCAAAGCACATTCCTCATGGATGAGTATTTCCTATAGTTTTTCAAGTTGCTTTTAGTTTCTGTTACAGAATCAACAATGAACTGATGCCTAATAAACCTGAATGCTACCTATAAGTCACTGCAAGGTTTGAGCCACATAAAGACATTATTCATTAATCAAGTTTTATACACTGGTCACAGACAAGACAGCTATGTCAAATTTTGAGCAGCAAAGCTGAGAATCAGACAAGAGGAAAAGAAGGAGGCTGGGAACACTCTGCTCCAATGCCAGGTCTTACCTGTGAAAGCCCAGGGGACGATGCATGTCCCGGTGGTGTTGCAGCAAGATTTGGGTGTCCCTTATTTATTTCATGTGCAGTGTAAGGGGATGGGGCAGGAGGACCCGGTTGTCTTGCTACTTGTGTTACCTGTGTGGAGATAAACTGTTAGTAAAACACAGTATTAGTAATTCAATCTGTATAGATACTGTAATCTTCTTTTTAAGAAAGCAGCTAGCAGCATCTTTATAATATATATATTTATCTAAGTGAAACGCTGTACAAGTTAGTTAGCTATTTATATGATTCAGGAAAACGGGGAAGGATCAAAAAATAAGAGCACCAGCTGGAGTCACTGGTGGAAATGTCTAGGAACTGGATGAGCTTTACTGCTGTGGTCTTGCTTTGCAATAACCCTTTGACTTCAGGCCTGGGATCTTCTGATCTTTCCATTATAAGCTGTATCAAACAATATTGTGATCTTGCAAAGAGATACACATTACCAGTGACCCAAAAAACAAAGTAAGGGGAAAATTTGTACACTCCCCTCCAAAAAGGAAAAAAAGGACTGCACAGAGGCCCCCTTATCTGAAGGGTTTGCCACCAGCAAAGAATGAAATACCAAAGAAATTCTTGTACACGCTTATCTCCTTTCTCAGCTTCTATAAAAAAATACTAATCAAAACACATTAAGCAAAATGTTGTAATATATGTTCCCGGCACATATATTACTTGCTCCACTGTACTATCTCCACGACGGAAGTGTTTTAAATAGACTTTATATAGTTGCTATAGTAAAAAAAGGAGAATCAAGGGGAAAAAAGAAACACAACCATCGGGTGACACCCCCCAGCAATTCAACACAACTAAGTTTTTGCAGATTTGGTTAAAGCTCATAGTATAGAAGTCCAGCACTCGCTTCTCACTGACCTTTCCTCAGACCTGTATTTCACTTGCTGAAAATACCACTTAGCCATAGGCATTTAAAAGCACAAAACCAGGCAATGCTTGCAAGGGGACATTGCCACTGCGTAGGTAGATACGCGTGTGTATGTATTTCCCCAGCATCGGAAAAGAAGGCAGAAGGAAATTCCTGGCTCTTGATCCTTAATGGAGTATTAGCGCCAAGCTCCAAGAAAGCAAAGTATGAGAGCAAAAGTCACAGAGTTCATGACTAAATGCTTTTTCCAACTCATTTTCTTGCACTCCAAGTATTGACGCCTGTCATTACATTACCTAAATCACTAAAACAGCTGCACCAGCAACGAGAATGATAACGTGCAATTTCTCGAGGCTTGGAAATGCTCCAGAATCGTTCGTTTGCCATGGGAAGATTTACAGCACCCTTGTGCTCATCAGAGAAAAGGGTGGGTCAAGTCAGAGAACCTCATCCTCTGTCCCCAACTGGATCCTTCCCTTCCCCAGGCGGGAATCATCTCGGGTTTTTTTTGGCTGATCTAGATTGGCAGGTGTGCACGCACAGCCTTAGTTGGCTGAATCGAAACCAGCGTTACAGAGAGCATCATAAAACTTTCTACGTCCCATTCCCAAGAAAATCAAAGTCTCTTACGTGACTCCTAAGACAGACCTGAAAGATTTGTCATGTCAATTGTGCAGTAGCCGGTGTTTAGAAGTGACTATGTATCATGATGGATATAAAAAAATGCAGTTAGGGGAGGGAGAAGGAAGCAAAGGCAACACAAAATACAAAGAAATCATTCCTATAAACAGCCCCATTGGTAGGTTGAGTGCGTACTCATCACCAAGATGTCTCCTTGAATGTCGCTTCTTGTGGAGAAAAAGAGGTTATTTTGCAATAGCTGTGGTACTTCAAACACTGCCAGCTTTTATCTCCTTACACTTACAAGTGCACACACTATTCCAACTAAGGCCAGAGCCATCCAAAATCCTCTGATCTCCAACAGCACCCAAGTCCACACAGAGGTTTGACAAGGGGGACAGGGGGCACTAATAATATCCCAGGTCAGTGTAAGCATTCAACAGTCCTCTTCAGAAATTAAAACATCCAAATAACCTAAGTTGGAGGTTAATTAAAGACTGCAAGGAATGCTGTTCTGAACTGGGTATGAAATCTGGAAGCCAAACCGAAAGGAAAGCTGTGCAGCTGCGTGAATCATGGTCCACGGGACACCCCTGTGCAATGCAGCAGCAAACTGGCAGATACGTTACAGACACAGGGCTGGACCTACTAAAATTTGCTTGAAAGCCTAATTAAGGCAACAGAACGATCGTAAAAATCATACCATCTTGATACTCTGGCAACAACACACATATCTGATAGGAGTCTATCACTGACCTGTAGGACTTCCTACTATTAGCCAAGCCTAGCTCACCGGCCCCACAAGAGAGATCAGCTGCCCCTGCAGCACAAGCAGAAGTACAGAGCGCCTTTCACGCCAGCTACAGCAACGTAGGTATTTCTACACCTTCCTCTTGGCCCCTACAACAAATTACTTTCAAATCTGTATCTTACATTCCAGTTTATTTGTATGTTAGCAGGTGATAAAAGAAGACAAACTTGCTGAATTTGTGTGTCTATTCACTAATTTAAAAAAAATCAACCAGGGAGAGACTCTACTAGCTCATCACTCGTGTTACGGGATGTTTGCCCTCATAGTGCCTGAGGTTTGGTTTTCTGTTTATTAAATGGGATTCTGCAGAGCATAAACTTGGTCTGTGATTACTATGGAAGCAAATATCCTTCTTAAATCTAGAGATTAAATTATTCTCCTAAAAACGGATACACAAAATTATATATTAATTTGCTAGGGCATCACTTCCTTTTTTCCTTAACTGAGTAGCGAGAGGCTAACTTTAGTTTTCCAGATGCCTTAAGCCTGTGTTTTAAAGGAAATAATGAATGAAACATGAAATAGAACTCAGGCTGGAATTCTCTCTCTTCCTTTTGAGCGTAAATCTTTTGGTTTTAGCACCTTTCACAAGTTTTGGATTATTCTTCCCCCTCCAAATACCTAATTTCAGATACATGGTTGTGTCCATGAAACATTCAGGTTAGATCAGAATGGATTGGGCATGCCACAAAAATCCCTCGATTACGGGGACAATAGTTTATCATTAAGAACAGCTCTTTTCCTAAACAAATTTGAGGGGAAAAAAAAAAGGGGGGGGGGGTGTCAGACTTGGACAGAACCTCTTTCCTTCCAGCATTCAATTTATGTGCTCAGACTGGTGCAAACAGCTTCAAAGCTGCGCTGCCAGCACCCGAGGAACTGAGCATCCCTCTTGCACACTTTGCAGCCTCCATCGCAGCCGGGCAGGGGAACGAGTCGGCCTCCTGACCCAGATCCTTCCTTTAAGCACAGGGTGGCTGGAGCAGCTAATCCCCCCTAATCTCTTTTCTACAGGATTCTCTTCATCGCAGGAAGATCCCTTTAAAGGACACAAAGGCGAATCACAGTACCTCTGCTGGGTGTGAAATTATCGGGGGGCCACCAACAGGCACCCTGTTGCAGAAAAGCCACCAAATGAACACCCAAAGAAGCAAATGGTAGAGTCAAGCCTTAGTCACTGAAAATTTGGGGCAAGTAGTTCTTCAACGCCTCACCTTCGCATTACCTTCTTTACCACCAGCTGGCACTGAGTTGGGCAACCTCACACGAGGTGGCATCTACTCCAAAGAGATGCAGTAAGATTGCAATTAATACAGAAAATTTAGATCAGCGTTGGATCTAGCCATGCTACAGAAACTCTGCTCAAGGCTACACCCAACCAACTTACATGCGCTTCTCTCCAAATAGGTACATCAAATTAACACTCGTTTCTAATCAGTTCACATCCAGGAGTCACTGTTGTTCCATAGCTTATAAAAGTTTATCCCAAAGTATTTTTGGTCCAAGCTTCAGCGCTTGAGGTCACAACATGTTACTGAGGGAGTTATGAACCTCCACCGTAATCTGCCAAAAAAGGTTATTTGTGTGAGAACTGGATGTACATTAACACAGTTGTTCTTCTCTGATTCCCAACTCATGCCTCATGCTGAATTTGAAGAGCACATCTGCTTCTGATCATTACTCCATATTCGTTTTGTTTTCACTAGAAATCAGCCCCTGTTACTCTGGGTGCAGGCATACATGATGGCCTGTGATATTTAAGGTCACCTTTCGTGCAGTTCCCTTTCTGTTAGAAGTCAACGTCTTTCCCCCAAACTCCAAGCCAAAGAGCTTCTTTGAATATATTTCTTGGAAATATTTCACAACAGAAACAAAATTTCATTCTTCTTCCATCCCCCTTTCCAGATTCCACAGGTTTGGGACCTTACAGCATATGTAAAAGTAGTTGCATTAATTTCTTGCGGTATAAAGAATTAGGAAACACTACGCAAGAAGCTGCTTACAGGACAGAACCCAAATCTTTATGTCCAAAAGTAGCTCTTATGATATGGCATTCTCCATTATTGATGAGGGGAAATTATTACAAGATTATTTCGTTGAAATGTGTATGATTTGCTTTAAAACAATTCTACCGCTGGATTTATTTAAAAAAAAAACAAACCAACCAACCCGACCAAATATCAGTATTTTCTACAGTATACTATATAAAATAAATTAAGATGACAGATGGTTAGGGGGGTTTGTTCTTAATACCAGTATGATTTCATTGAGAAAGAGGTTCTACCAAAGTTTTGTTGGGAATTTTAAGCATATCCAAGTTCTCGGATATAAACTTCATTTAATCTGACAAATCACACTGTGCTTCTTCCTCACCTTGTACCTCTGCCCTACAGGAAAATGTGTTCCTCCGATTTTACTTCAGGGGAGATTACTGGAGGTCATAGCGAAAGCCACGTGATTTTCCATTCCCATTTTTGGCAAGCAGCACGTAGTTCAGGAAAAAAAAGAGCTCAGGAATGCGCAACTGAGGTCCTGATAATACATGTGAAGAGGCATGGAAAGGGTAACCGAATTATTTTTCATCTTTATCTAAGTAAAAAGAGTGGTTTCATCTGTGGGTTGCCCGTATCTCAAACGATTCGTCCTCCCACCCCATGCATGACATACTATAACGTATAGGGAAAACACCAAGGCAGCTCAGAGTCACTGCGCGGTGGTATCAGACCACAGACCTCTTCCTAAACCGGCTGTCCTCTGCCAAAACACACGTATTTGAAAACTGCGGTGCGTAATCCACGTGGAAAACCACGTACGATGACCGAGCAAATAAAATGTGGAAATAAAAAATCAGTTCCTGGGTGCCGAAGATGGTGCTGTTTTCCATACCTCTGTACTACATGACTTTTGTAAAATCTAGACAAACTATATATATCATAAACTACAAAATGACCTATTTG
>NW_008825337.1:61873-65667 GCF_000699105.1 Pygoscelis adeliae | reverse complement strand
AGACCTATGATGAATGAATTTGTCAAGGACCTCCGATCACGTGCCTCTTCCATCCTAATTAATTTTTTCTAGGACTTACTCTAAATTTGCAATCTGCCAAGGGCTTCAAATAGAAGCTCAAAAGGAACCTAGCTGAGAAATTTCTCTCCTTTCCCTAAAAGATGAAATTTTCTTTCAAACTTGTGTTTTCTTAAAGCCTGGAACCGAGATACTCCCAGCACTGGCTTCTATTCCTGTAACATATCAAGGAGTGATATTTTTCCACACTGAAAAGCTATTATACGTCATTCTTCACAGTTACTTTTATATTTTACATTAATTTAAATTTTTACAGTCATATTTTCCCACAGGCATCTGAATTATGTCTTTGGAGGAAAGAATTGAAAAAAAAACCCCTTCTTTTTCCCCAAAAAGGAATTCAGATATTTTCGAAGTGGTTTTTAAGTGTTGTGTGGGGTACATAAAGGATAATATGAACCAAATTTTATTATAACTGTTTGTTATAATTTTATTATAACTGTATATTTGTATGTTTATGCTCCTTTGGTTTTGCTTTTTTGCATACAAACATATGTACATACACACATACGTATGTATATGATATTGAGGACGGAGCTAGCAAAAAAAAACAACAAAAAAAACCCCAAAAAAACCCCCAAAAAAAAACCAGTCCGCAGCTCAAGTCTGTCGACCCGCTGCTGTGAAAGCCACAAACCTTGAAATCTTAAACTCTCGTCAGAGTTGTACCCCAACCTTCCCGACTCACCTGGACGGAAATCCAGTGCTGGCTGGCCACCAGACCATCCATGGTCAAACCTGAGTCTTCCTGCTACTACAACTACTACCCAAGTCTCTGCCTTTCTTGGACCAACGGGCACTGGACAGCACTTCTGCACTTAATCCTGCGCAAAGCTCGGCTTTGCATCTCTTGAAAGCAGTCTTCCTGGTAGAAGAGGCGATCATAAAACTCTTCTCTACAGCCCAAAAAAGGAAGGGGCCAAAGATGCTCCAGACCCGGACCCCGCACATGGAAGAGATGGAGCTGATAACCCCTTCGCCAGTTATTCATGCAAACAGGGGGAAGGAGAAAACCTTGTACAGCAGCTTATGTTTTTCTATAAGCAGCTTATGTTACTGCATAAAATACAGTGAATTTCCCCCGTCTACAGCTTTTCTTCCTGTTTTCCAAATAATTAAAAGAGCAGCTTAAAAGCTTTTTTTTTGGCATTAAAAATATTTGCACTATCCCACCAGAAAAGCAATATATTACTTTCCCAAGGCTGTGCTGATTTAGCAAAGCTTATAAATAACACTGGGCTTCCAGCTATTACCATCTGAAAAAAAGAAATGAATAAAAGGAAAATGCTATCATATGTTCACAAATAAACGTCGCTACGTTTCTAAGCTAAATTTCCTCGATAATCAAGCTTTATAAACAAACATGTAGGACAGCGAGCCAAAAGCACCTTTCCCAAATACTCAGTCTACCATCAAAACATTTCTTCCTCGGGGTAATGCAATGTTTCACGTGAAAAACAAACTTCCTTGATTGTTTTTTCTGATAAGAAACTATTAGAAATGTGCAGCCACTAATACACTCCAACAAGCCAGTCTTCAAGATGCAGGAGGCAGGAAAGAGGTGGAGCCAACAGACTGAAAATATGGGCAGTAACATTTTCACTCAGGTGAAACTCCGTTAGGAAAGCCCACTCTCATACCTGCTAAATAAAACTATAGACATTTACAAAAAAAGGTATGGACCCAAAAGTCCCCAAGGTTTCTTCTTTTCCTACTCACATGCAACAAAAGGGGTCTTCATCCAGCATCATTTATTTTAGGAGGCAAAAAAAAGTTGCATTTTTTAAATTGTATGCTTTTAAAATGTATTGTTTTTTTTTAAAAAAAAAAACACACTATACCATTTCCTTGTGCTTGGAAAGCGCGCTCCTTTCAAAAGCAACACAACCGCAGCGGCACCAGCCAGATACTCACAGTGCTGTACACAGCGGAGACGGTCGGAGTGAAGATCCGATCCTCGAGGGGCTGCTGAACAGGACCTCGGGGGATTCTGCAATACAGCAAGTTAAGGAAAGCAACGTCGAAGGAAGGGTCGTGTTTTGGGTGATGCACACAGCCAACGTGTCGTCCATCAACGCAGCCGGCCACCTCGCTCGCTCAGGCAGACACACAAACACCTCTGAGGCACTCACATGCAACCAGGCAGCTACGATCCTTCAAGGTTTTCCAAAAGAGGAGCGAAGCGTGGCTTCAAAAGGCAGATGTCACCGACGAATATAGCAAGAGAAACCGAAAGCAAACAAATCGCCGAACAATCTACGAAACCTTCATCCTGTCAAGAGAATCCCCCACCTCTTTTTTTTTTTTTTTTTTTTTTTTAAAGAGCAAGAGAAAAAAAACCCCAAAACCCACAAGCCCTTCGCATTCAGTGAGACAAACCCTGCTGATCAGCAGGGCATTTTCTGACAAAGGCAGTGCCTGTTTTGCTAACCACGCAGGAACCATGTTATAATTGTTTCCTTGTTTGCCTCTCTTCAACCAGCAACTCCTTTCCTCATCCACCCACCAAAATCGCTTCTAAAAGGGGCTGTCAGATAGATTTTAAAGTTTTTATGACCTGCTGCAGGGTTATTTAGAGGCAAATTGCAATAGTTTTCTTAAATTGGAAAGGTATTTTGGGAATCCGGGGGCTGGGGGGTGGGGAAAAAGACTTTATGCAACAAACAAATAAGCTAGAATCCATTTTACTTGCGGAATAAAAAAGGGAATGCAGGTATTTAAAAGAAAAAAGCTTCCTGACTTAGCTAACACCTTGTGGCCTTAGGTCCAGCATATGTCTACTCAACACCCGACACCCACTGTCATAAAAAGCCACGCTTAACTAGCTGAAAAATTTTCCACTAAATGCCATATTCAGATTTCACCTTTTTGCTGTTTACACTTCATACGTCAAAGCCTCTTAGAAAATGAGAGCAGCCTGATTAAGTTTCTTGCACGCAAGCCAGCAACACAGACCTCATGTGTTAACATGATGGCGGATGCTTACAAAAAACCATAAAATCAAGAAAACACTTCTTGGGTTTTGTTCAAATGAGAAAAAAACCACACCCGTAAGTTAAATTTTCAAGCTAACCTAGGTTCGGTCTTGCAAGAGTCCTCCCTTTGCGCTACAAGTCCGAGCTCCAAGGAAACGCTACTGCCCAAACCTTTGCAGGGACCAACATCACAGCAGCAGGAGAGACTCTGCCGGCGCTGAGAAGACGCGATAGCGACCCAAGCTCCACAATCCCGCCAGTTCCCCTTCCTTAAAACATACAAAATTTTACGGTTGAAGCAAGGATTGTTCAGACGCGACCTGCTCTGCATCTGTCGACCGTTTGCAGCACTCCGCGGCCGGATCTCCTCCTCCGAGACCAATGTTAAGGCAGAGCAGAAACAAATTTACACTATCACACTATTTTGATACCAAACACATCACTAAGAAGGTCCGCCCTCACCAAGCAGGCTGAGAAATTGTTCTAGAATCTTCCAATTTTGTTATATATTTGCTGTTTGAATGCCAGACATGATAAAAACCCTGCATTATAGGATTACGCACGGAAAAAACTGCCCCTGACCTTCACAACACCTTTGCATGTCAGTAATGTCCCCGTTAAAGCCTGGCAGGTGTAAAACAGGACGCCTACGACCAGATTCAGATTGAGAGAACCGAGATGAGGATCTGGCACCGCTGGTTCCCAAGACGGTGCTCACTCAGCCTACATCTTCTTCCCCCC
>NW_008825337.1:20573-61791 GCF_000699105.1 Pygoscelis adeliae | reverse complement strand
CCCCTTTTAAATGAGTGCAAGAATTTATTTTCAGGGTCTAAGGCTTGTCCTCAATTTGCAGACTTGCCAGCTCACGCATAAGTGGTATCGTTTGATAAAATAAAGAGGTTTTTAACAACAAAAATAGATGTAAAATCCTGACTTCAGCAAAGCAACGGGAAGATTTGCCACAGACTTCAACAGAGCTGAGGCGCTGCTCCTAGCCTTCATCCCGAGGATCTTACATTCATTCCTGAGTTTCGGAAAACACCGACAGAAAGCCAAAATTTGGGAGAAGAGGATTAGAAACACACTGCAAGACAGAACGAAAACTCACAAAATCTCTGCATGCCACTGCTGTAGCACCCTACCCTCACACCCATAACCATCTTCTAATAAAGAAGGATAGGGCAGAGGCACAGTTTTAAGCTGCCACCCTTTTGTCACAGCTGAGATTTCCAATCTCGAGGTAGTTTTGACAATTAATTGAAGCAATCGCTGCTTCAAAAGGGATCGTTCCCGAGTTTGGAAAAACTGTTTCATCCTTGAGAAGGTTGGGATTTATTTTCCTATTTTAGAACTTATATAAGCCAGGAGAAAATAATCTTCTTTGAGCAGAGTAACCTCTCTTTTTACACCCAGGAAGAGCTGCCTGAAGGAATGAGCAGGTTAGATAGATTTTCAGAGTTTGGGGTTGCCGTTTTAAGATCACTTCTGGAAAGCGATGATTCCCATCAGATTAAAAAGAAACCTTTTAAGTCCTTTTTGCCAAAGGACACGAGACTGATAGGGACAAAAATGCCTTAAATTCCAGTAAGCCTTAATGATATATAAAGGTTGGAGAAAGTAATTATTTCCAACGTCTAACTTTGGGCATCTATAGACTGACTCTCTGCAAAGAGCTGGACTGGTGGAAAGGCTGCCGCTTCCCTGCAAGCCTCCTGGAGCTTGTTTCTGCCCCCCTGGTAGAGGTGACTACCCTCCTTCTCCTTACATCCGCCAAAGGAGTCCATCCTGGGGTAACAGTTGCTGTTATTTCAGGAGAAGCAAGCCAGGGTGACCGCAAAAGTTCATCAGCAGACTCTTGCTAACGAGGCTCTTGTTCCTAGGAGTGGGTTAAGAGAGACAGCACAACAGACTCCACCGTGGGACGCGAGTGGGTCACGGCAGGCAGGTGGGAAGCGAAACCTCATCCAGCAGCATCGTCTCATCCACGTCCACAGCAAACCATCCTCCAGGCACTCATCTTCTTCCACCGCGTAGATATTTCAGTACCCTCGAGAGCTGCACAACCCGAGATGCAATGCAAACTGCACGAATGCTGCCTTCCCGCTGCCCCCATCACACGCAGTGAAGTTTAAGTGTTAAAGTATAACCCAGCCTGGCTCTATTGCAGCGCTTAATTAACCACAGCGCAAAGAAAACGGGGATATGCTGAATAATTCAGGCAGCTCTTTCACGTTACTATTCTGGCATGCTTAGATCCAATTCAGGAGGATCCTGTGCCCTCCCTCCTCCTCCTATATTCTTGCCACCCACACCACCTTCTTCAGCTGCACCGATTCAACTATTTGTGCAACCATGCTCTGAAACGAAAGGGGGTGGGGGGGTGGAAAAGCAAAGGTAAACCCAAACCTCACACCGTTTTCAGAGATCCTTCCATTACCGCAGGGAGAAAAGATGAGGCGGGCGACAAAGCAGAAGAGCAGGAGCAAGGGGAACCTCTTCAATCACATCTGCAGCCGGCAGGTTAGTAAAGTGGAACTACAGTCTCCACTTTCCACGCTTGTGTCAGGCTGAAAGACTCTTTACTGCTCTCCCTCCTCCATCAGCATCACGCCAAAAATCAGGAGAAGGGTGGCAGCCAGCGGGTAGCGCTGACTCTGGATTCTCTTCATTGCTGTTTAGGGCTCATTAACTCATGAAATATATATATATATATATTTAAAAATCCACGTAAGTGAGATACTTCCGGCAGATTAATAAAAGCAGGCACAGATGCAATGGGAGTTCCACCTAGTCCCCATCTGGCCACAGCAGTGATTACAAGCTGGGCAATTTCAGGAGCTATTAAAGACCCGGCGGGAGAAGGCAGGCAGAGAGTAATGCCGGTTGGAAACGAAACAGAATTTTTCTTGAAACCAAAAGTCTCCCTGAAAGGAGGAGGATATCTTTTAATTAGACAGCCATAGCCACGCTCTGAGGAGAGGGAGAATATGCGACTTCTCTGTAAAATGATTAAAGAAAAAAAATCCAGACCAGAGCTGCCCGTCAGCGGGAGCATTCAGAGGCACTGACAAATGCAGAGATAAATAAAAGTCAGGAGGAATTTCTTGCCGAAATCCCCCCCTTGTATTCCATTCATCTGCTTGTTCTAATCATGCTACAAAACTGAAATACTGCAAGATTTTCGTGTGCTTTGTGAACAACCTGAAAACACACAGTAAAATAAGCTCTTACAGCAAGAATTTGCACAGGTTTTTCTGCTCTGTTCCTGCTTCCAAGATCGGAGGGGGGAAGAAAACACACTATTACATTTTCTTCCAAAATGGATTCGTTTCCCCCTCAAACACTGCTTCTCACCTAAGCTTATTTTCAGCAACTAGCAACCATTTTATCCTGAGCATGCACTGACGGCCTCTTTCTTCACTTCCAGCTGACGGTAACGAGTAAGCACCTTCTCACATGAATAAAAATATCTGCGGGTACCCAAGGGTGCATATGCAAGCACGTTACACAAAAAGCATTCCAGAACTAATGATTTTTATCCCTGCACAGAAACGGAGTGAGTCTCCTACCAGCTATCCCTGGGGTTATATAATCCCGATGCGTGTCCCCGCTTGTACTGAAATTGTGTATTAAATGACTGAAAAAATACAAGATAAAACCATCAAGCAAGATTACAGAAGGGCAAGAAACCACATCAAATTCAAGCACTTCTTCCAGCTTTTTGGTGCAAGGAATTGTTAAAAACCCGCCAAGTAGGGAGATATTTGATGGCAGAGAGCTGTTAAAAGAGCGTGTTTCTCCTCTGCAGCCTCTTCTCTATTTAACAAGCAATTAAAATGCAGGAGGTGAACATCCTAATAACAGAAGCACCTAATTTAGCAGGTTCGGAAACCACAAAGGCTCGCTAAAAAGGTTAAAAGGGAAAAGCTATGCCAGTCACAGCAGCTTGCTGAAACTTCCCCAGCATCACCCCATCCTTTGCAGCTCCGCCGTCCTCCGCTCGCTGGGCGAAGCCTTTTGTTCGGCGCGCTTGATCCTACCTGGCAGCAAGCTCCCGGAGAGCTTCATTAGCGAGCCGGCTCAGGCATCGGGTCTTCTCCCCCTGTCTGCCGGCGGCAAAGCCCACGGCCGCATCCGTGCCATCCGGGGATGACTTCTCAGCTCCTGCCTGCCTCTCACCCTCGCAAGCAAAGCTCTCACAGCGCGCTTGTGGTCTTAAAGAGGTAGTGCAATGGGGGTCTTAGCAATACCTTGGTGGGGTTTTGTACCAAGCGCTTCCACGCTGCAGAAATCCCTCTGCTTCCCGAATTTTTCTGCTGTGTACACAGCAGAGAAGGGACGGGAGGTAGCATCATGCTTCTCTTAGCAAGTTTATATAGGATAAAAATCAAACCAGGCTTACAAAAGAAAGCGTAAGGTAAAAAGAAACCCACCTACAGCACGTTGTGTTTTAGAAATCTGCACTGCAATATATTAAGAGCTTGGAAAGCTTCAATGCTCCCTGTTGGAAGGAGAATCACATCGCAGCACAAACTCCTCAGCAAGAAATTTTGCAACTTGTTTCCCTCAACTTCCCGCTTGCTACCCCCAAACGCAGCAACGTGCACCACCACGAACCCGTTTATTTAGCAAGTACTTCGCGAATCAATTTTCCCTTCAAAATAAATTCCTCTTTTGACAGGCCGTGTTTCAGAAGCCAGGGGAAGGAAAGCTGGTAAAACAAACTACAGCCTTTAAAAAAAAACCAAAACAAAAACAACACACACAAGCAAAAAAAACCCCAAAACCAAACTCCACCAAGTGACATGTCACATGGGAAAAAAAAAATAAATATCTAAGATCAAAACAGTGCCATCCACTCTCTCCATGCTGAGATACTTACTACAACCAAACAAACTTCATCCAAGGAAAAAAAAAAAGTCAAGTTACAAAGCAAACAACTCCAAACTTAGGAAAAGGCAGGATTAATGTTGCCCGTGCAACCATAATTCAATCCCCCTGTGTATACACAGAATCAAGCCCTTAATTACAGAGGCACATGCTGGTTTTCCCCGGTGTCCCTGTTGCCTCCACTTTTTCAACTGTCTTACAGGAATCTAGCACTTTATACCCTTCACAGCTGAGCAGGTCTTGCTAAGAAGAGATGAGAGATAATTAATATTACAAAAATCAAGACCAACAAAATTCAAGGACTTTGGAAAATGTTTAAAGGCTTAAGAAGAACCTAATAAAATGCCAACCTGCTGCTCAGCCCTCTCTAACCCTTCCACTGCCTATATCCAACGGCCTATCCCAGCCCCAGCAACTGCACGCTGCCCAGACATGTAACATCTCCCATCCTTGCAGAGATCTCGTTTCGTTTTAGGGTGGGTTTGGTTGGGGTTTTTTGGGGTTTTTTTTGCTAGCGGATTCCTCACAAGGGGGCCATGCCTTTCGGTCGAACCTCAAAGGAATGAGCTGGCCCTCTGTATTAAAACAGTGGATTTATATTAGTTTTCTTAGATGGATGCAACTGGTCTTGCGCAACACGATGAGATGTCAAAATAAAGTATGATTCAGAGCCCTGACTGTATCACAGGTCAAAACCGAATGGGGGATTGTTGTTTCAATGTTTAGTGTTTACTGTTATTATAGCAGGGAAAAAATAAATACAACTTTTTGCTGGCGTGAGCACTCAGAAATACGGTCAAAGGCAAGAGCTGCAGGTGAAGAATTCCTTAAAAGGCCACATCAGCTTTACCCCAATACTTAATTCTGATATTAAGGACATATTTCTGGCTAGTCAAATGTTTTCAAAAATAAAGGAACACAATAAAAGGTGTTTGTAAAGTGGCAAAAATGGGGTTTATGGTTTAAAATTACCAAGCTATGTAATAGAGCAGTGCATCATCATGCCCCTATTCCTGTATGCAAAGCATACCTCCAAGATTCACCACCTTCTGTAATGACTTATAGCCAGAAGGATCTTACGGCAAAAGCCATTATTAAGCTTGTTTCAAGATTTTATGGCCTAATATAAAGGTCCTTACTGCAACACGTGTAGTCAGTGTTCACAACCAAACTGCCATTTGTCAAACATATAAATTTTAAGTGGATCAATGAAGTGTTTCTGTAAACTACCTTTTTAATCCTTCGTGTTATTTTGTGTATTAAACAGTAACACCGAATTCTCTTTAAGGTCTTATTTATGGCCTATCTCATACTTGTAACAAATACCTTAAATAAGGTATTTATCTTTTGCTTTTGTACCAGAAATGCACCCACATAAATATCATTGATGTTTCACGCAGTCTCACTGGCTCCTTTATGCACTGCAATTGCCTCGTTCAAAATTACCGACTGCAGGCCTCTTTCCTTGCTCCCCGTTTGAACTATTTGATGATAACTGACAGTGATAAGGCTTGTCCATCCCTTCTGCCATTTAAGTGCTCCTCATTAACGTATCATCTCCCAAGCTTTGTCCGGATCCAAATGTTACAAGCAGTGAGGCTTTCGCTACTCATCCCAGCTTATGCTGGGATTCTAAACGAATACTCTCCCCATAATAAAACTTTTCTCGGAATTCATCTTAAGCTTTTTACCTAATTACCTATCATTAATCTCAGTACTAGCTTTCAAATAATCCCAAACACTTCCTTTCCCTTCTGTCTGCCACATAATGTCACCCCATCTGTGCTTGCGCTGAACTGAATAGGAACAGGGCAGCAGCGAGAGCTTTCAAAAGAGAAGGGGCACGCAAATCCCGATGAACCTCAATGGCTGTCGGAAGACAAGCTTTCCAAGGCTCCTCTGAAGATTGCAGCTTGAAAGGAAAACGTGACCTTCAAATGCTTACTGAAAAGCGCCATTTCCCTCTCCTTCCCCCAGCATCGCCACTGCTGGGATCCAGCATCCTCCAGCTATTCAGAGTTCTCCTCCTTTCCCTTCATGAGTGAGTCCCGACACGTTTCGGAGGCACTCTGATGAACGCTGCTCTGTATCTGCGGATGCTGGCGTTCGCATTTACACGTCCGATTGCATCGCCGAACTTCAGGGTGGCACACAATAATACCTGACGCATAACCTAGCACTTCTTTCTGACTAAACGTGCTAAAGCGGCACTGCAGCAGCCACATTCAAAGTGCACGTTCTATTTATACCTAAGCACATCTCCAAATCCTCCAACTTACACGCTTTTTTAAAATACCCATTCCACAAAATACCTATTTCCAAAGTCTTTCTTCCTACGTACATCCACTCTGCAACATGTTTTTGCTCCTCACTCACCTTCCTGACGTGCAGGTAACGTACTGTGCTGCATTTTTTTGCATTAGCAATGCCTTCACAACCCATTTAATACCAAGGCAGGAACCTGAGATACTACTTCCCATTTGGCTAATCATTAATGATGATAAATTAGATTCAGGCCTTTCGTCAATGTATGATGCATACCAGACATCATCACTGTGTAATACAACACTTTGCTACTTATCACCATTTCCTTTTAGTCTTTGGTGCACAAGCTAAACAGGAACGCCAAAGTAAGGCTGGGGGTTAGAGGGGAAGGTAACAACAGAAGAAAAAACCTCTTTGTTGCAAATTGACTGTATTTCCAGCATCGCATTCATTCCTTAATGCTTTCAAATAAAAATCAGCAATATTAAGAGCACCAGCTGTACGCAGCTGCAACAGTTACACCTGCAGACAAGCACCTAATTATCTAGAGCTCATTACTTTCAGGCTCAGTTTTGCATCTCTAAATTAAAAAGAACTGGAGACAGCTCACCAGCACGTAAATCATCCCCAGACCTCGCCTCACCCTGATGCACTTCATTCAGCCTGCAAGCCATCGGGAGTGAGTTATCAGGGGAGCTGTCAGCCAACATACCAGATCAGTGCAAATGCGACAAAAACCCAATCAATTATTTTGCCCAATACAAATGCGTTTCTAAGGGCAACCTGATTTTGTTACTTCGTCTCTGTCTTCTTCAGCTGCAACCCAAGCATCAGTGCAAATCATCTATTTTCAGCTTAGGCCCGGAAAGGTTGTTTGAGGTGGGAGAAACTGTGTCCAAACGCTGCTAATCCTGCTGGGATTTTCCTTGAAGCGTGGTGTTTGTGGGTGGAGGGGACGGGCCTGGAAGTGATGGACTGAATTATTTCTGTAACTGGGAACTTTGTCCTATGTGTATTTTTAACCACAGCATCTCCAAGAAGTGGGTTTTCAAAGCACAGCCTGAATAAGGTTAAATCCAGGTTTGGACCAAGCTGCAAAATATTAGTAATTAAAAAAAAAAACAACCTGCCACAAAGGCACCCCAGATCATGTCTGTGCCAGCTCACGTAACAGGTAACGCAAGGTGAACAATGTGCCAGGAAAACACCTCTTGCTCAGCTACAGAAAACTTCTCACTAGCTGACTTGTTTTAGCTTAATAGTCCACTTTCCTCCATGAAACACCAGCCACTTCCATATTTTTTAAATTCGCATTTTATTCTTACACTATATGGACTCTTCTAAGAGATAGAAGAGTCAATAGATTTCATCAGCTCCCTTCAGCTGGAAAGTCATGGTATTACCTCTCCAGAGAGGCAATGGCATCATGGGGAATATGCCGATGTAGCCTTAAAATTCCATTTCATTTTAGAAAGGTTATTTATGATTGCATTTGGCCATGTTAATTAAAACTCCCACTGCGCTGCAGAAAACAGGCTACGCTCAGGAACTCGAAACAGCCCCATTAGTCTTCAACAGTCCTACCCTGCTCAGCCACCGCTCCTACTGCTCAGAGTGATTTCTCACGGTCCTCTAGCCACAACCCAGTCAAGGGACCTTATAAAGAGAGCCCAAAATAGTAAGGTGGGGGAAAAGGCTCAACAGGATGAGCCTTGGTGAGAAGCACTAAAACTGGCTGAGCTCTGAAGGGTCTGCCGTAAGTCACAGAGGACCATCGTGGGCCAATATCCCAAGGAGAGATGCCAGATGAAGCCTGCACTCCAAAATACACCAAATCAATCATAAGCAGAGATGTGTTACGCCAGCACTGTGCACACCCAGTCAGCTTTGAACAGCTTGGCATCAAAAATGAAGCCGAAAAGTCCCGAGCAGGGCGATGCCAGAAAGTTGGGCTCATGCCATGCGATACTGGGCTAACTATCTCTTAATATTACATGAAATTGCTACAGATCTTATCTGCTGGGGGTGTGGGGCTGTGCTGCTCTAATCAATTTTTAAGCTTTCCTTTGCTTTCTGCCCAAGTATAGACAGCAAGGCGTGGGAACAATGGGTTTAGGTGTTGCTGCTCTTTACATCTGTATATTAAAGGCAAGTCTGGATTTTTGTTTGTCATCTTAAGAAGACCTACATCGAGACATCATTTCCTTATTTCTTAAAACACATACAAACTCATCAATACACGTAGTCCTAGCAGTCAGACTGTATTTGTAAGCATCCTACAATGTGTACATGCACCTTTATAGATGATTCATACGTATACAAAAACAGGGGGAAGAGAGCCCGCATCTCCCCGGTGCTGGTTCGGCAGGAGCTGCATGCCCCCAGCCACCATCCATATGCTGAGAATAAATCACGTCAAATGTGACCTGGGTAAGGTGTATGTCACCCTGCTACCAAAAACGGGGCCACAGGCTTGGGGAACCCATTTCCAGCTGTCTAGGAAGCCAGGCAACTGCAAAAGGTCTTGTGGGTCAAGAAATCACCGAGGTTACCAGAAGAATACCAAGACAAGGATGAGTAAAGAAATCAGCTTTTAAATTGTCCTCTCCCTACGACGCAGCAGTTCCATGCTTGAACTCTCAATACTCACTTCCTCACGCTCAGTTCCTCCTCTCAGACTTTTCGTTTCACCTTTTAAAAATCCAAATCCAGCGCTACGTTCCTTCCAGGGGAGGAAATGATTAGGAAAGCAACTCAGGTGACTGGATGCTCTCAGAGCTATTCCTAGCCCGTTCCTAAGCCGAAAGGGAGGACAGGCAAGACGCTGCTCTCAAGGCTCCTTGAGGCGAAGGAAGTCACAGATAGCATCTACAAGAAGTCAGGTGGCATCAAAGGAAAATTACTGTCATGAACGTGTAATCCAAATAGCAGGCGCCTGCAGGCAGAAGGACACGATATGAGGAGATCTAGTATTAAGTCGTCACCTGGCAGCGGCGCTGCCAAAGAAGTGGTCCTGGCCTCTCACGGCCACTTGCCCCATGCAGTGCAAGCCCATTCACTGCTGTTTGGTCAACCAGACCGGGGAGCAGATTTGGATTAAAATGAACCTTTTCTTCCAAACTTTGTTCGCCACCCAGCCACGCCAACAACTACGTCGGCCTAAAGGATAGGACCAAGCAGGAACAGAGAGATGGGGAGGTTGCACCATAAAATGTTCTTGCTATAGTTTCCCTAAGCGCATCCCTGGCATATGACATAAGCTGCGGGGATTAATTAACCCCAGAGGCAGCTGCTGAGGCTGACCTAAACATAACATAGTGATCCTAAACATTATTACAACTTTAAACCGCTGCATAAAATGTTCTTTCCGGATGTTTGGTGGTTTTTCTTGCACTCCCAAGTGAGAATGCAAGCAGATCCCCCCTAAGAAACCATTTTCCTGTAAGACATTGTAATAGTCTAAACCTTGAGTAACCGAATTCACAGCATGACAGCCACCAGACTTTTACAAATCATGCAAGCCTTGAAAGATTCATTCAAAGGGTGGAAGTTCGACAGGGCTGGGAAAGGAGGAGCAGGTACACACACACTAAGGAAATGAAGCATTGCTGCATTATACCATACGTAACGCTCTAACTTGAGGCCACGAGCTGACTTTACTGAGGCATCACCCAAAATGAAGATGCTCTAGGTATTTTGGATGCGGCTCATGTTGCATAGCTGGCAGAGACAGGGCACTGAACTGGGAAGCAATAGTTTTGACTCCAGCTGTGCTGCAGAGCTGCGAGATGATTGCAGATAAGACAGCCAAGATCATCATGTGGGTTGGGAAGTCTTTTCTTTGGGTTGAAGATGCTGTTCCCCACTGTCCTGGTTTCGGCAGGGATAGAGTTAATTTCCTTCCTAGTAGCTGGTGCCGTGCTGTGGTTTGGATTTAGGATGAGAATAATGTTAATAACACACTGATGTTTTAGTTGTTGCTGAGCAGTGCTTACACTAGTCAGGACTTTTCAGCTTCCCATGCTCTCCCGACTGAGCAGGCTGGGGGTGCACAAGAAGCTGGGAGGGGGCACAGCCAGGACAGCTGCCCCAAACTGGCCAAAGGGACATTCCATACCACGGGATGTCATGCTCAGTATAGAAACTGGGGGAAAGCTGGCCGGGGGGGCCGCTGCTCGGGGACTGGCTGGGCATCGGTCGGCGGGTGGTGAGCAATTGCATTGTGCATCACTTGCTTTGTATATTATTTTATTTTATTTCAATTATTAAACTGTTTTTACCTCAACCCATGAGTTTTCTCACTTCTACTCTTCCAATTCTCTCCCCCATCCCACCGGGGAGGGGGGGAGTGAGCAAGCGGCTGTGTGGTGCTCACTTGCCAACTGAAGTTAAACCACGACACCCACGTCCATGCGCATCTCTTCTAGTAGCACAACCCATTTCAAAAGCATCAGCTCACTCGGCTTAAAACATGAGGGATGAAAAGACCTCAGTAAGATAAAGGTAATAACTAATAGCTTGAAGTTTTCTCCTTCTCAATTACAGAAAAGCCATCCTTCGTTTGCACTCATCGCCCTAGGAGGCTGTCCCTGCTAACTGGCAGACTTGAACACACCATCAATTAACAATCTGGAAGCTACAAACACAGATATAAAATGTAAAAATCACCAAAACTGGGTAAGTAATAGGCTTTTTGTTGACCAGAGACAGTGTTTTCTCTCGAAAAATTATTCTTGTAGTTTGGCAGCATCTGCTAAACCACCTTCTGTGCTCCAAGATGATCCAAACATCTGCACATTCTCACGAAAGCAGCAGGTCTCCTACCCCCAGTGCTGGAGGGTCAGCAGTTCGTGGATTAGCTACTCTAGACACTAATATAACCCAAGAACTTGATTCAGACAGGAGAAGCCTTCATGATTTCTGATCAAGAGGCTCTTCCAGATATTTTCACACTCCAAAATAATTAGCATTTTAGTGGCAGTTCACAAGCCTAAACAGCTCAGCTACTTCTTTTAATTAGAAGATTTTATGCAGCTATTACACCCCTGCTCTTCCCCACAATGAGACACAGCTCTGAAGTTCCCCTGTCACCTGAATACTTATTTTTATGGCCCTGACAAAAATAAAACCACCTTTAGTGTCAGCTAGCAGGCTGCCTACCTCTAGAACAAGAGAGCTCACCTTGCTTAATGCAGCCCTTCCAATATAAAAAAAATCTCATCTGTCTGTTCAAGTAAAATATCAGCTTCTGTAGCAGCAAAATTTATTGTGCAAGTGACTGAAGTTAGTGGCTCTTGCTATTTTACATGGCTTTTACAATGCACATCTCACACTTCCACTGCGCAAAGGACAATCCTGGATCAGAACCAGAAACAGCAGGGAAAAAGCTCAAGTCCTACATCCAGCAATTCCTCCATCAGTTCATGTCTGGGTGGACAGGTAGGGGAAAGAAACAGAGACTTCAAAGGTGCTGGAGCTTGCAGTTTAAAAGATGATTTACCCCTTACACTCCACCTCCCCTGGAGTGTCGCTTAGAAACCTCCTGGTAGCACTGTTAATTAAAGGGGCAAAAGGGAATAATTCCAGGTCACAGAGTAGACCCAGCGTCCCTGGGAAAAGGGAAAAAAACCAAAAGCCTTGTTCCCCGAGGGCACGGTGCTTCCCTCACCCCTGCCACAAGCACCAGGCTGTTACGGGTCAGGTTTCCTAGGATCCCTAAACCAACGCAGCTGCTAAATGGTGGCAAGCCACCCCAAGACACCCACATGTTTCTGCCACCTCCCTTCAGTAAGGGCTAATGATCACGAGACTCTTTGGTGACCCAGCTCAGTCTGGTGATTCAACAGAAAACTATTTTTTTTTTTCTCGGCTGGATGAAGTTTTTGGTCGATTCTGTGAGCTGATTTAAATCACCAAATACTCACATGATCATTACCTCCCAGACGAGGGAGCTAGCATGAAGACACAGCCCAGTGACGGCAGATCCACCCTTTCAGCTTGCAGCTTACAGGTACATCTCCTTTAATCCTAACGAGAAACTACATACATCGAAGCACATGCCTTCACCCGAGACATCCAAAAATCAACATTGTGAAACAGAAGTCAGTGCCCTTCTCAGCTGAGACGGAATACTCCATCTTGCTCGGTAGCTTTTCCCCTTTTGCATTCGAGTAGAGGAACTGGGTATGGCATGAAGTTCAGCTGCGTACACACCATGCTCTTTAATGCTTCCTCATCTGTTTCCACACCTCTGCCAAACTGCTGCAGCCTATGTCGGAGCCAGGCATAACGGCCCCGAGGGGCCAAAATGAATTTTTGCAAGCTATGAGAAAGAAAGAAAGCAAAGCAATGGGCATGTTCACACCGGCTGAAGTCACAGGTAGCTCTGTGATCCTCTAAGATTATTTTTGTCCTTCATGCGAGATAGCAGGGAGGTAAATCTTAGTAGGACGCAGCTTATTCCTGAGAGGGATGGAGTCCGTTTAGGTGAAGGAGATCAGCGAGTGCTCCTTTACAGAGCAAATGGGCAAGAACAAACACAGACACCCACAAGGACCACATGAGCTTCAAGGCAACACGAGCCAGCAAGCCCTAGGACAGACACACAAAACCTGTCATGCATTTACCACCAAAAAAAAAAAAAAAAAAGGGAAACAAGTGGGAAAAGTGACACTTGATCTGAGAACAGATTTCCCACAGCTTCACTGTGAGATTTGCTCTCTGTGGTACTACCTGATTTGAAGCCTTATAATTCTTTAATTAGTAGTTCATTTCAGTGCCATTAGTTCATTAACATACTGAATCTTTCAGGAGATGTTTTACATACCACCTTGAACATGCCAGTTCTTGCCTCCCTTCTGGAAACACACTTTGGAGAGGGCACCCTCCCATCACGAGCCACGTCCTGCGGTACACAACCCCAGCCTGTGCTACCAAGCAAGTGCAAATCCTGCAACTACACCCCTGCAAATACTTCCAGAATTGTTTAAAAAACCCGACCACCTAGCTGCTACAGTCAAGTCAAGCCACGATGGATGTTTAGGATCAGGCTGTTCCTCCACAGACCCTTGACCAAAGATGTGTCTATAAACACCATGTGCAATAAAACCTAAACGGTGATGTACAGCTGCTTTAATGCGGCTGTGCAGGCATGTATTTGGAAGGCTATGCAGCGATGCTCGAGAACTCGAACATGAGACAAGGTTACTCACGGGTCAAGCTGCATTTCTACGTTATCTGCCAAGCTGCAGGCGGCTATGCCGAGGAATTTTAAATTGTCCATTTTCTGGTTTAGGGATTAAGCGCTCTGGGAAAGGAGACTACTAGCACTGGGGACGGAGTGAGGAACGATCACAGACAAGGTTTAGCTTGGGTGCTGACAAATTAACGTAGCGCTCCCTATCCCATCTAGTGCACTGGCAGGCACAGTATTTATAGGAAAGTGGTATCAAGTGGAGCACTGATTTACACACAGGGCGTCTTTTTAATGGGCATGACAAACAAAAGACAACAGTCAACACTGGAAAAAAGTAAAATCAAGGTATCTACCATTGAAATCTATGCGCGGGGGGGGTGTCTCAAAATTCAATATATGAGCCATTCCCCACTGGCACAAGGAACTCCAGGGCACACATCTCTACGTAGGCAGTTACCTGCAATCATCTGAGGACTTCAAAGGAGAAGGGAGGGGAAGGGAGGAGGTGGCCATCTGCGCTCAACTGAATGAAGTTCTTTAACAAAAATTCCTGAAGGTTTTAACCTAATGGGCCTGGAGACAGAAGGCTGAAGTCCTCTGTCTCATCCCTGCAGAGGTAAACCAAGAGGTAATTGTCATTTAGCCTTCCTCCATACGAGACTTCTGCCCAGAAGCTGCTTGTGCACGGCATCCACGCCTCACCTACGGCTGCTAACAAGCTCATCCCCTACAAAAGCGTATATATATATAGTGTGCCTATATAATAAAAAGAGGAGATGACCAAGGGACAAGACTTTTTAAAATAACCCCTAACGCCAGAGATATGGGGCTGCCACCCAGACAGCTTCCCCTCTTTTGTGTTGTAGAGATAAGATAATTTCATATGGAGGCCCTCAAAGAAGGAAGCAATGCTGGTACCAGAGGACGTCAGGTCTAAAACTCCTTGCTAAGAAAGCTCCAGCTTGTGCTACTTTGGTGCATGAAGTTATCTGGCACAGCTTGAGAAAGAATAATTTAGCAGCAGCTTGTGAAATTGGCTGCACTCTGTTCTAAATTTATGCAAGATATGGTGTATTATCTTGGATACTGGGCCCATGTCTTCATTAGTTGAAGAAGTCCCTCGAGGCGGGAACCAGTTTTCAGGCCCAGGATCCTGCGGCACCGACGGGCAGCTCACCAGCACTCACGCACGGCGTGGCTCCCGGCGTCGAGCTGCCTCCCGGCAAAGCTCCTCGGGCAGAGCAAGACGATTACACCGGGAGCTTCCTTGTCAGAGCTGCAGGAGCTGGGGACAAAGATCTCCGGCTTGGTGCAAGCAGAGGAAGCATTTTCGGGCATTTGTCCTCCTCATAGCAAGTAACCGTTATCAATTGCTAGAGAGGTCACGCACACATGGATATTTAGATCATCATTACGAACCTCCACACTGGAGATTATCTGTTTTATGGGGACATATTAAAGCCTCTTTAATTCAGGAGCAATTAAAGCATCCTCACGTTGCACAGCAGAAATATGGAGTGATGTAGATTTTTAAGCAGATTTAACTTTGAACAATTTTTCATGGATGCCCGAAGCACCTCATGTGGCTTTCAAACAGTTATCACATCCCTACCCGCATAAAGAGCTCTCATTCCATAATCTTCCATAATACTTTAAGATGAAAAGTATCCCGCCCTTCCCATTCCTCCCTAGTCATTTCACTCTTCGTCCTTCTCTATTTTCACAGCAAATGAAAAGATTACAATGCACTAAGATTTTTCTTGGCAAATAATGTCATTTGATGGCACAAGAACTGAAAACTGTAATAACCACTTATGCAACCAAGTGGTTTTAACATAAGCCAAGCGTTTCCGAGGTCAGCTCTTACCTGCGCAGCACAAACAGAGCCTTTATTTTTCAAGTGAGGAAAAGCTACGCTGAATCAGAAAGCAGCATAAAGAAAATACATTTCAAGTGCAGTTATGCTACCCGCTACAAGCAAACTAACTTTTAATTTCCCCAGATACTTCTGAAATATATTCCTTAAATACTGTAACAGAAACAGCAATTCAGGAGCATTTATAAGCTTTGCATCCAAGTTTGAACAAAGTCCTATCTAGACTTTGCAACACCTAATAAAAGGGATGGGTTTATGACTTTTCCACCTATGACTAAAAACCAATACTCTCTCCTGTAAAGAAATAAAATAGGGGCTACGCACAAATAGCTACAGCATTTGGGTACCAATTCTGCCAGCAGAAGTTTTACTAACCATATCCTTGGATTACCGTGCAATCCTGTACCCGTTTTCTAACCTCAGCTGTTGTTTTCTGCCATCGGCGCCGAGGATGGGCACAGCCAGACTCGCACCCCCGTACATCCCAACCCAAATGAATCACCCAACCTTTAGCAACAAAATGGTCAGCATGCAAAAAACAAGCTACCTCGAAGCTAGGCGAATCTCGCGTTTCATCTAAAGCACTTTGGTTAAGTCTGTGTTTCAAAAGGTAATTTTTTAAGGACCTGTAGGCAAGGGGTTTGCCAAATTTAAGATTCTGCAGAGATAACTGAGTTTTCCTTAAGGCAAAAGAGAAAATAGATTTTGCAGAATTCAAAAGCATTCAAGTAGAGCATAACTAACAAAGCTCTTCAGAAACCATCTCAGCTAATTAAAAGGTGCAGATGTCCAAGCTGAGCTAAGCTGTTCACAACTTTTCACATGCGTTCACTAAACAGCTTAATTGAAAATATAGATAACGATAGAATAATTTATAGTAAAAACACATGTGATGTCAAGATTTACTTAATTATGTCCACATCCGAACGCTTCTAAAACATGCACACTAGCTGTGGATTTGTATAAGGTTTCTCAGGCACTCAGCATTGGGTCAGAGTTTGCTGGAGAAGCCGCTTCTCCAATTAAGTGACATATTAAGCATGATGTCTTTTCATATTTTAAACATAATCAGAAGTTATTGTATATACATCTTGTGATGCGTTCCTCCATATTTTGAGAGCATATTGCCAAGAGAAAGTATTTTTGCAGTCATCTTCTATTTTATCAGTCATCTTCACTTTTATATAACACCGCCTTTCTTCCATTTCATACCACGTATTATTAATCTTTACTGTATACCGATCACAACCAACAGCGCTCCTGAAGGGGAAACCCAACTAGAAATCCCCAACAGGATGTCCGGACCTTGAATTCCCATTCATTTAATCAAACTTGCTATAGCCTGAAGTACTTGGCCTTGCCTACATAAAAAGGCTTTTCCTTTTTGTTGTTTAAATGGACACTTACATTTGAGTTGACTTATACCAAACGTGCTTAGCGATGCTTCTTAGCACATCAAGGTGAACGGATACAAGGCCCTTTATAAAGAGAAGAAACCAAAAACCTTTTGCTAGATGAGTGAGGATCTGTGCACAGGTGAAGAACAGAGAAGGCTGTTTTCCAGGCAAAAGTGGTTTCTTGGCTAGGTGGGTAAAATGTAATGCTAAAAGGGGTCGCCTCCTCCAGCGAGCCTGCAATGCTGTGCACCGTCTCGCAACAACAGAGCCCTACGGCAGTGGGGAAAACCACATCACTACCTTAAGGACCATCTTTGTCATAGGTCAGGTTAGATGGTGCTGTGGCACTTAAGGTAAAGACAAGAGGTATAAAAACCAGCTGATATCCACAAATGCAAATCCCCAAGGCAATCCGTGGATGATCCTACTGACAGGAGAGAGTTTCCTTCCACTGTCTCACTAGAAAATGAATTCCCTGTTATGGCATAGAAAACACCCTGAAAAAGAAAAATCCTTTAGGACTCATCTTCCTTACTGAAGGGATTGGGGTAGTCAAGCTTTGACTGTTATTGCTGCTTCCAAGGGAAAAAAAACCTCCACCTGAGGAAAGCCCCCTCCCATTCAAAACACAGCCCACAGGGCTCGCTCCTCTTACGTTTCTGTAACCAAAAAGCTGGTGAACTGAAAAAAGGAGTCAGCGCAGCTCTTTGGGCCATCCAGGGAGGCAGGCGCTCTCAAATGGAAAAATATGAGCCCTCTTCAGGACCCTCCGAGCAGCGATGGGAATTTGAGATGTGCTGAGATACAGAAACACGCACAGCGAGGCCATTTACTGCACGGCAGGCGCAGAAACGGGGCCGTCGGCCAAGAGGAAAAAGAAACGTTAAGGCTACAGAACAGAGCTCAAGCAAAAAAAGTTAACATTTCGCCATGCAGCTTCTATTAAATATTACCGCAAAGTGTTGATTTTGTTATGGATACGCTCCGATTTCCACTTTGATTGTTTTAATTTCACAGTACTTTACCTGGCGTTTACCTGATCTGCTACATTTTAAAGGAGTCACAGAAATACATACTGAAGGACCAGCTTTTGCACGTTTTTACTGCTATCAGGTCTATCATACTCTTGCTGCAGAAGGAGAGGACTCTCATGTTCGTAAAAGTTAAAAATAATAATAATAATAATCACATTTTTTCCTTCAGCGGCGTTAATCCCCTTGGCTGCGGACGTCATTGGAAAAGCACTCGATTCTAGAACGAAGTTTCTGTTTCATGACATCTTTTTAAGAGTATAGAAACCGGCTCATGCACTCGGAACAACAGACTGAGTAACAGTTATTCAGTTATTACATCTGTCTATCTCTGACCCCAGATGATTCACACGAGAGCCAAGGTCTCACCTGGGGCTTCAGCATGGGACTGGAGGACATCTCCTCCTCTATTTCAAGCCAACCCTGAAGCACAGTGACCGACAGCATCCCCCCAATCTTATTTTATTTTTTTTGCAAGCGCAGCCAAGCTGCGGACACATCTCCACTATAACTTCCTGGAGACAAGGCAAGAGGAACAAGGCATTTCTTAACTTCCTAAAACTGTCACAGCAAGAACCATGAGAAACAAGGTTTGAAAGACAAGCTGAGCGAGCAGCTAAGTTTGTTCCATTTAAATTTTGGCTATCGTCCTTTCTCCTCCTTCGCCGTGAACAAAACTACACAGGCTGGGTTGAACACCACCGGGCAAGCCACTGTCTCCGTACTGGAGCAGAGCATCCCCGGGGGTCGGCCTTCACATCCTGCCTTAAGACGTGTTGCCCGCTTTTGAAGCCCGATGATTTTTAACACTGCTCAGCCTCTAAGGGTGAAGCACGTACACAGATTTGGGTGCAACCACGTGGAGTGTTGCAATGCCTTGCTGCCCGAATTAAAAGATTCAGCTCTGAGCCCGGTGCTTACGCGCTTTGCACGGTGAAAAACACGGCAGGCGCTAACGACGTCTCTGCTCATCCACACCAGCCAGTGGGGAAGAGCTCAGAAGAGCTGTCTGCCTGAGATCCTGCCTTCTCCTCGTGTTTTTGGAGCCTCCCCAGTCGCTGAATTAACCGGCTCACGACACAGCCTGTGATGGCTTCCAGGGCTCACGCGCTTCAGTAACTCCTTTGAGCAGGGACAGCTGACTTGCTCTTTCTTTGGAGCGATGTGGATGATGGTGGAGCACAAGAAACAGGCATTTATGACATTTGGGAAGAGAGAAAAGAAATTTTGGGTTCTCATCCCCCAGAAAAGCTTTTGAAATGAAACAGCTACACAGTAAAAGGAGCAAACAGCAGTGTCAGGTTTTCCTCAAGCACCTGAGTTTTGCCCCCCCTACCTCACTCCCTGCACTGATTTTGGCATGGGGCCATGCCAAACCATCTATATCCCTACAGAATAAATCTTCACGTACCTATCTCCAAGCAGGTTCAAATTTTCAAAGGGAAAAAAAAACCCAACATAAACAGACCTCAAGAGGACAGACACCTGAAACAGAAGAGTTTGCATGAAAAGCAGTACTATGAGAATTAGTAAGAGGATGTGAAAAAGGAAGCAAGTTTATATTTATTTCCTGGCAGAAGAGCTGGATCTGAAAACAGAGAGATAGGAGGGGAAAGTAAGGAAGAGGATGCGAGGACCTAAGAAAGGAGAGTTGATCACATTCTTTCAAACATTTGAAAACCCGCGGGGCTACCCCAGCAGTTGGGTGCGAATCCAGCCGCTCTTAGTACAAGCCCACCGATAAAACAAAGGCAGCAGCTCATTTTGTCATTTTCTGACTCACCTCCTGCATTCTGTACCCGAGCCATGTCAGGGAAACAGAAAAGCTTTCTCCAATATCAGCCCAAATAGGAAGGCGACTATTGACCCAGCTTTAGCAGCTGCAGGCATTTTTTATCACCACATAAGTCAAATACACACATTTAATACTCTGGATTCTTCTGCTCGGGAGGCGCTCCATGGGTGTTTTTACCAGTTCAGCTAAGCTAGTATTAACATGCCTGCAACTGGATTTTATGTTTTTGGAGTAGGAAAGGCTTAAGGGACTAAAACAGGGGTTGTCCCTTCCCTTGTCTGATGGAGCTGTCCCTGGTATAGTTTAGAGGGTCAAGACATCACAGAAGTTTGGTCAAGATGCCTCCTAACTTGGCTACGTCAATCCTCCCCCAGCCACCCCAGAGCTGCTTCCCACCTACGCGCTCCGACAACGTTCCCAATAATTAACCAACTGATTTGAAAGTCCCGGGCCGATGGTTGTGCATTATAAAAATCTCTCTTTACTCAAAATTAATCAAAACCGAGTCTGAGCGCCGGCGTTTTAAGTCCGGAAGCACAGCCACGTCTGTCTGAGCACGACACATGCCTGTGGAAATCGCCACAAATATGCGGCGCTCAGACATCAAAGACAGGAAAAGAAGAGCAGTAAAAAGGGCACCCAAGGTCAAAACGTATGCTAGGGCCTTTAAACCCAAGATTTTTATTACAACAAATCTTCCAGAAAGGCTTGCAGAGGAAGATAGCAGATTTACACACAGACACCCCCCGCAAAAGGAAGAAAACCAAGCTGAACAACTCAGAAAACCTACTTTGTTCCAGCTGCCGTAATTAAGTGATCAAGTGGATTTTTGCAACAAATGATGCTGAAGTGCTTCCATTAGGGCTAAGTGTGCAAAAGTCCAGAAAACTGGGTCCGATCCCAAGGTCCAAACCTTCTGCCACCAAAGGGAGAGGCAGTGGGGCAGCTACACGATTTCACTGACTGAAGACGTGAAAACAACAACTGATTTTTGCTTTGTTGGGAAAGTTTGGGCATAAATTAAAAAACAATGAGTAGAAAGGACAATTTGAGTGTTGTCTCACGGACACATTCCATACTTTTTAAGTAAAGCGAAGGCCCCTAGGCCTTCAAATTCATTTCCCCTTTGATCCGCAAGAGTCTAAATTTATTAGCCTTCTAGACACGCGGCAAGGCTCATCTCTTTGTACAGGAAATTGGAAGGAATTCAGACAAGGCTTTATTTAAAGTTCAGACTCCCCCTATTGGGCTACGCTGCCACACAGCAATTTTACCCCAGGCATTTACTTACAAAGCTAAAAAACCCCCCAAAAACTAGAACCAGACCCTCTGACAAGAACAACAGAATTAAAACAACACTTACCAAGGCGCAAGGAGTGTTTGCATTGTGTGGCCAACCAGTTGTGAAGTTTTCCCTGGCTAAAGTAACCCCTTCTGAGTAATTAGTGAAATATTAGATTTTTTTTTTTTGGTCATACGATGAAGGAAGCCTTTCAAACGCGAAGCTAAATTTGAGATGACGGAGAGCTTCCTCCCCGAGAGCAACAACACGAACCAGATCCACGTTTTACTGAGTGGTCTCAAAGTATTTCAAAACCTGTTTTATCCCCTTTAACGGGGTGGTGTCAAGAGACAGGAGACGAGAGGAGAAGCACCGATTCCTATTTTGCATGTGTAAGTATACACTGATTTAGAAAATGCTACAAAAAAAAAGTCGTAGTAAAGCATCACCGAAAAATACACACTCAAAATGATCAAGTATACTGCAATCAGACAGATCCGTGCCCCTCCAGACAGGTGGCAAAGAACCACCGACCTAGGCGCATTCTCCTACCTTAATTCCCTGTATTGCTGTATCTGTCTGAAGTTGGTTTGATTTATTAAAAGACTATGGATCTTAAAGCCTTCAAGTCCTTAAAAAAAACAAGGCATACGCACACGTGGGTACTTTCTCATCGGGAAAGTTCGGCAATCCCCTCTTTCCCAACTGCAAGGCACAAGATGGCTGGTGGGGAGTGATGAACAGTCGTGTTGGGAGGCTACTTCTTCCAGCTTGAAACTGTGTGCTCAGCATCCATCTATTAAAAAGTTTAAGTCACCCTCCATTAGGGAAAAAATAAGTCGTGCTCTCGTGACAAGTATTTCTTCTGCCACTTGCTCAAGCCCCTCCATGTCTGAATGCCGCTTGTCACATATTCACTACAGAGTGTTGCGTTATCCTCTAAAAGGTGCAGAAATACAGCCTCGCTTACTTCTCTGAGCTCCACAATTTACGCTCTAGTCGAGAAGATGCTAGCCAAAAAAGATGCAGCTTTACATGCTATTAAAAATCAGGTTTGAGTACCGAAAAGCCAACTATTTCTGGAAAAAAACGTGCACTGAGCTGCTCGATGCCTGAGGCAGTCTCTGCGGTCATCTCTCAATTGTGACAGTATTGCGGACACTACCTCCTGCACAATCAAATTCATCGCTGTCCTGTTCCCCCAGTTTGTTTCACACAACAGTACATTTGATTTTGGGGCGTGCTCCCCCAAAAATGGCTGTGCTTCACAATAAGAAACAATCATTCTACCTCGATCCTTACTCCCGGCAGGATTTACATTTATTTTTGCATGCCTGCTATGCACCAGCACTTTCCATCAGCCGCTTCCTAACATTTTATTTCCAGGAATTAATTCCCATACTGATGTTTCATAACTATTAGAGAGCACCTACCAGCAGCTTTCAGATTTACTGACATGTAATTGGAAAAGTAGCTTTCCTTTCGGTCGTCTCTACCTATTGGTAGGAGGAAACCCCCCCCCGCACATCCACTCGCAAAATAAAGCCAGTTTAGGATGATGCTGAATGAATTTACAACTGTTGAACAATACTCTTCAACTCTATACTGCCACTTAGCAGAAACAGCTGTTTTAATAAGAGCTTACATCTTTAGCTGGCTAATGCAATAACAAAATTAAACAGGACAACATGGAGACTAATCCAACCGGGGCGGGGGAAAGCCATTTAGTATTCCCAAGCACTGGAACAAGCCATTTAGTCTCCGCGTGCACGCAGCCTGCACAGGCATTAACGCTCCACAACCATGTTCCGCTCATGCAAGGATTTGCCAGGATCTGTTTACACGATCCACTTTTCCCTGCTAAAGGCATGAAAGAAAACACTCTGCAGAGAATGTAAGAGGCAACGCATTCTCTCCCCAGCTTTTTGCAACTTTTCCTGCGAACTGAGCAAACAAAATGAATTCAGAAATAGCAGTGCTGCTCCCGAAATGTATTAACAATGAGAGTAAGGGCTGCTGAAAGAGAAAGGGGGGACTGAAAGTATTAACAAAAGCCCACAGCACATTGGCTGTGGCTAAAGCGAGAGCCTGAAAGTCTTCTTTGTCTTTCTGGTCAATGCAAGCCTATTCAACGGCCCGATATATAGCAGAAAGAAAGTGAGGGTGGGAGGAAGAAGAGTCCTGTCTCTTTAGGGGACGTCTCCTCAGCTGCCAAGCTGCAAGGCAGAGAGAGAGGGGACTCTCGCATGAACACAGAGCTGCTTTCCAAGCAGCCCGTAACCCAGGCATTGTCTATTAACAAACGCCGACTGAAAGGACATGCTCTGCTCGCGCCCAACCTTCCTCGACCAAGGGACACACATTCCAGGAACTGGACATCTAGTTCCCAAAGAGCCTCCAACTGCAATATAAATAGTAAGCTATAGAAAATAAACCCCCTATTTCTGAAAGTCTGCTTGCTTTTCTGCAATCCCTTCCTCCCAACAATGAGCTATTGTTCCACTCCTGGTACTGAGGAAATGTTTGTGTTCCTTCTCCGGGTCCTTTACATTTAGAGACCTGCTCCTCATTTCAAGATAATTACCCAACACGCTACGAAGCACCCAAGCCTTTCACAGTTCAAAAGAAAATAAATTTAATATTGATTTCACCAAATAAAACCAACACCCCCCTCCTCCTTTTCTTAGTGTTACCATAAAAACTCAGCACTGCTCAGTAGCTAACCAAAATACCTAGAAAACGTCAAAAAAGGAGAGTCCCAGTTGATACTGGCGTACCATTTAACATGGACACGCAGGACCACCAGTTTGAAACGCAGAGCGATGAAGTGGAGCACTATCTCGAAGGGACTGACACTTACTGGGGGATATTTCTTCTCCCAGATGTTGAAATACGGGTACGCACAAGCTCCTCGCCTTGGCCACGCAACCATAAGCACGAGGCAGGCGTTCTCACATGTCCATGAGGCTGGACTCTCCATGTGGTTTAAGACGTGGCCGTCACGTACCTTCTTGCAAACTGCATGTCCCAAGGAACAAAAATACTCCGCTGTAAAAACCAAGAGCGGCAAATGCACGTATGTCTAGGCTTGCTCCTCTTCTCTCCCAAACCAGGCACTCGGCGCTCATTGCGTGCTGGAGCCTATGGCCAAGGAGCAAGATTTGAACTCTCCCTGTTTCTGAAGTCTTGACCACTGCAGAGCCAAGATTTTGACGCTGGCAGGACTGCTGCAAAGAGGTTTCTGCAGCGAGCCTCACACATAACCGTACAAAGGAAACACTTAAGTGAGAAAAAACAACAAAGTGCCTATTTCCACCCCTTTAACATTTACTCTTCTAACCATATAGGATGCAAGGGGACAGCACGGCAATCGCCAAATGAGCCTACTATAGAAGAGGGAGCTCCCGCATGCTTCACACGCAGGATGCACACAGACTCGCTCAAAGGAAACCTGAGCGTGCAGGCTCCCTTATCCTACAGCAGCCTTACTTTAGATAACCACATGAAAGACAAAATTGGTAAAATCCCTTCTTTTTGCACCACCAAACACGCTAACCCATACTGCTGCATTTAAGCACTTCACTTTCGGGGACTCCGCATCTATTTTTGGAGTTGGCCGAGGGGCAAGAAATTTCTTTATAAAAAGCAGCAAACTAATTTATTTGCCTTAAAAACAAGGGCTTCTTAACTGCAATCACAGCAATAACTTCTGCAAGAACAGCTTGTAAAGATAAAAACTTTTTCCCCCCTGTGTGGTAGCTGAACTAAAAGGGAGTAAAACTCCGCCATAACCACAGTTTTAATTAAATTTGATTGAAGGCCCATTACATAAATATGCACAAAGCCACAGTTCGCACAGGATGCTATTTCCTTTCAGGTTTTTCAATACAGAAAGGACTCCCGCTCTTAACCGTTAAGATAAAGATCTTTTTAGAAGTGCTGATCTGTTGCTTCATTGGAAAATGGTGGAAGGTCTCATTAAAAATAGCCAGCTGTGCAAAAAGTTACTGTTCTTCAGGCATCCCGCATGCCTCCAGAGGGAGAATCCACTTGAACGGACCAAGCATGCAGCCCGCTGCACCCAGAGCCGTATCCGAACGTACACCTCACAGCACAAAGAGGCACTTGAAACGCACACACACACACTCCCGCCGCTCTCCCCTCCCTGACTGCAGGAATATTTTTTGCCTCCTTTGTTTCTTCGCAGGTGGGGAACGGTGACGTCAAGCAGGCAGCTCGTAAAGCAGAGAAGAGGAACTTAAAAAACAAAACCCTGCACTGCAAACAGCAGAGTATCTGTGGCTGCTGCAGAAGTGGGATTTTACAGCTTGCTCTTTCATCACCTCTTCCTTCCCCCCCCCCCCTTTTTTTTTTTTAATGCCAGGGTGCCACATGCTCTCAGGTCCAACCGTCCAATTACCGAAACACCCTCAAAGAAGGTGAGAAAGAACAAAAAAGCAGAAAGAGCAACAAAAGAAAGTTACCCAGCATAAATTCTGATAATTCTTCGTGAACCTGAAACTCTAGTGAAGGCAGCACCTGCTACAATATGCAAGTTTGAAACCAAAGTCTAAAGAGACGTGGAAATAGAGAAGAAACAAAGAAACACAGTCCATAAAACACCTATTTCTGATTGGCAATGACTTGGGCTTCAATTTGCAACTCTGGCGTTACAAACAGAGATGGTATATTCATAGGAAATTCTCTTTCAATTTCCTAACTATAAGTGAAAGACTGCTGCGTCCATGATTAAGAACAAAATGTAGCAGGGTGAGTTTCATTTATTTATATTCCTGAACACAGCATGCATCAAGCAGCAACTTAAATAAAAACTCCTTACTCCAAAGCTTTAATGTTACCACCATAGATAGGAGAACATCAATAACGTCTGCATGAAAGTACACTCTGTTTTCAGGTAAATCAAGATGTAAATATTTGTTCTACTTAATTCTGCTTTGTACAGTCCAGAAGGACTGATAAAAGATAACACGCATTTTGAGATGCAATTATGAAATGCCAGCATTTAGAAATCAAACAATCTATAATAAAAGTTACTCAATAAAACAACTGAGGGGGAAAAAAAAAAGCCGAAGTTCTCACACACGCTATTACAAGCTACGTGAGAGCTACACGATGCTGCTTATACCTGAATATTCACGTGGAAAAAAAGATTAAGACCTAAGAAAAGCCAAAAGAACATCATTAAATTTATTAAAGCCAGTAAACGAGCTCCAAGTGCAGCTGCCATAGACCAGGTAGATTTAAGTCCCAACTGCTGGGCTCTCTGCTGCTTTCAGTATGAACACTTTGGCTGCATGCGGCCTCGACACCCCAGCGTATAAATAGGCTTTAAGGGACAAACAACGTGACCGAAAGATGTGTCAACCAAATGAGCCTCTTTAAAGTACTGTCAGTAAAAGTTTCCTGTTTTTATGTTCCTTGCCTTTACTGAGCTGTAAACTGCAAAGGGGATGACGTACGCTTTCGGTTTAGAGATTGTAATCAGCTCACCGATTTCATTTCAATCACGTTTCACAACTGCCCGAGTTGGCTCTGAGATTGGGATGCTCTTAAAATACTGTCCCGTCCCCTGGCATCACCAAAAAGACCCTGCAAACGCTTTTCCCATAGACGGGGAAATGAAAGCCTGCTCTCTGATCCTACCCGCTTCTCAAGCTTGAAACACGGCATTTGAGGCCGTTCCTACGCTGTGGTTACACTAAGATAACAGCCCAGAAACCAAAACCTGCAAGTGGACATCCTGGACACAGTCCCTTAAAGCCTATTTATATGCTGGGGTGTCGAGGCCGCATGCAGCCAAAGTGTTCATACTGAAAGCAGCAGAGAGCCCAGCAGTTGGGACAAGCCCTGCCTGGGAAAAATGCACAAAAAAGTCACAATTCCAGCTTATGGTTAAATAACTCCATGCTTGAAGGCATCATGAGATGAACTCCATGCCAGCTTTGGCCTTTTTCTGCCCACACTGACACCAAAGGTTTCTAAGGGGAAGTTCATATTATTACTAGACACAACCAAAATGACAATACCGTGGAGCGCTTGCCAGGCACGTGTACCACTGATTTTTACTTTTTGGGCAATCACTTTTCAGTCCCTGGAAAACTATTATATTGCAATTTCCCTGTTCTGAAGGGGAATTTAGCAAATCAGGTGCTCTGATTCTCTCTGCAGAGTCAGGGCATGTCAACAAAGGAAGCTCCTTTAAAACAATCCAGATTCACTCACCTCCCATGCAAGCGACCCCACGTTCCTCCACTCGATCCCTCTGCAATCAGGCTCCTCTTCAACAGCAGTGAACAGCAAACAGCCTTGGCTGTTTCCACATACCCCTCCTCGTCCATAGCTATTGTTTAGGCTTCAATCCAGATAAAACTTACTATTTTCCCGAGCTGTAGAAAGCTATTGCAAAGAAACAGCTTTGTTCTCACCTTTAGGCAAGGGAAAACACACAGCCAAACATCAGCTACAACACCCCTCCCTTGCAAGACAGCAAAGGCTGGCTTTCCAGCGCTCGGCAGTGAGAGCTAAGGTCTCGATTTTCACAAATACCATTCCCCTTGAGGCACTCAGCTGAAGCTAGCACATGTAAAAAGCTCGGGACCTCACACTGTGATACCGGCGGCGAAGAGGGCAGTGCCTAAGCGGTATGCTGATGCTCGGTGAGCTCTCGTGAGAATTTGGCCAGCAAGCTTCCCATGCTTTGAGGACAGCAGCAAGGCTCAGGACTTGCAACACCCCACCATTAGGCCTTCAAGCACGAAAGACTTTCTGACGCTGCAATAACTAAAGCACCTGGTTAGGCACGTCTTATCCGCATCCTGAAGATACTTCATACCTGTGCCTTTTTCCTCCAAGACATCCAAGAGCTAAAAGGTGGTTAAGTGTTCAGTGACTCACCAGGCTCCTTCCCAACACAATTCCAAATATTTCTTGAATACGAAGGGAGCTGAAGTCCCGTCGTCAATACCACCACGATGTTTCTACTTACATATTTGAGCTGCATTTTGCGTAACAACCCTCAGTGTGGCACTGGAATTCCTTGGCTCCGAATTGCCAAGTTTTGGCACAACGCATTTAATAGGGGATGTGTTAATGGGATGAAGCAGCAAGTACAAAACTGGAGAAGATCCACTCTGTCAAATGGCATTTTGGTCTGTCTGCCTTCAGAGCAATGGTATAGACAACTTGGGGAGTGGCGCATACGGATCCCAATCTAAAAATAACTGGATTACAGCAGTGACAGTCAATTCTAACTCCATTATTCAAATCTTGATTAAATCTAACGTTGACTGTATTTCTTAATCAACCCGCCTCAAGTGACTACTTGAAGGCTGATCTCTCAAAGCCTTTTTTCAGGGTAGAGAAGATTCTTCTATAGCCTTAACACACCAAGGAGCAGGTAGAACATGAAAATGATTATCCGCAAAGCTTGTTCTTTCCAAAAATACTTGGCAAAGCACTGGATTTTTTTTTTTTTTTGTCTGTTTCATATAAACATGATGTAAAAGAAGTTAAAACAAAGTCTCAAAATGCCCTTCAGCATCTAAAAATGAACCAAGCTTAGAGGGAAGAAAGCATCTTGAACAAGGCATTTCTCAGCATGGTGCAGCAAGAAAAAAGTCCTTTGGATACCGTAAACCGCATTTATTTTTGCAATTAACTACAACAGAAGGGAGAAAACCCATTACCTGAGAGAGATTATCTTAACACCATTTTCTTCAACAAAGTTCTTCTAGACCAGCCTCTGGCTACCAAGCATTTTGGTAAGTGTTAAAAAACATATTTACGTAAGAAACAGTTCAGCATGGAGATGGTATGCTAGCTCCCAAGACCCCCCAAGCACGCACATTAGAGGCAACTCTGCACACTGCAAACCTCCCTCCAGAGAGGACGAATGTGAAGATGCTGCCAAAAAACCACTCCAGCTGCTGCTCGCTGAAGACATTTCTGCCCCAGCTGATAACCACCACCACCACGGCCAAAGCTAACCACACCCCACACCCCCCAGTTTTGTCAGTTTAAAAACCATCCAATTCCTCCCTAACCTGCTTTGGTAAAGCAATCCTTGTTTAAAACATTTAAAGATAGAAGTGAACGGAAGGGTTGGGAGAAGAAGAGATGGGCTGGGAAAATTTCCTGGGTCACTTTATCAAGCAAGGCCACCAAGCAAACTAATTGCAACCATCACCAGGGAAGATGTTCATCCCAGACGGGCAGTACTTCAGAGGTGGTCAGAAGCATCACTCCCAGAGAATGTGGAGGAGTCTTCAGAGTGAAGAAACTACGTCGTTCAAGAAAGGAAGATGGAAGGGGGGAAGAAAGCAGGAATCTTTAATAGGAGATAAGCATTCAAAGACAAACATCACACCCACAAAAGTCCCAAGCGGTGGCCAAGGAAGAGCTGGGGTGACACAGGCAAATCTGACGCGAGGCAATGTCAGAGACAGAACTTGTGACGATTGCCCTATTTTCCTTTACTGCATTTTGAAGGAGGGGAAAAAAAAAGCAATAGTAGTAGTCTTGTATAGCTGCTGTTCAGTGTAAGGCTAAGACTAAGCAAATGTCTTGGTAAATGCTGTAAAAATATACAAAGCAAGGCTGCAAGCAAGCCGGCTTGACGGAGATCACAAGGAGCAATTGGGAGGAGGCAGCCATGGGAGAACAAGGTTTTGATCTCCTATCTGGCCAAGTGACACATACCAGCCCACTCCTTCCTGGAGTTACTTTGGCTTTTGGTCTATTCCAAAACTAACAGGTACGGTTCTTCGGCTGTCCTCCAGACCTGTGGTTGCATCAGATGCCTGTGCACATCTAGTTTGGCAGAAAAAAGAGTATTTTTAATAAAATGCCACAGACAAGACAGCAGAGCTAAAGCCATACTCATCTTCTACCTTTCACATTCTGTAATGCAACCGCTGATATAACATTTATTGTAAAATACTTCTGTATTTCAATCATCGAGCTTAAAACAATTCACACCACAATATCCAAAACACACAGTATCTCACACAAACTGAATCACACTTCAAAGAAAACAAATATCCCCAAATTTAGCATACTTCTGTCCCCTGATTAGCAGCTGAAACAGCAATTTCTGGCCCGATACCAGCTGCACGCACGCTCGCAGAGAGGCTCTGACCTGCTTAGCCACTGTTTGTGTGCTGCTTTGAGGTAACCTGATAAACACGCTTCAGGGTCTGGGTTGTGAAGTGTGGAGCCGCTGTCACCGCGCCTGGGGAGGACAGCTTACACCGGGCAATACACTGAGCTGGTGGAGTAACTCCTCTATTCCCAACAGCCTCGCCAGCAAGCAAAGATTGGGATTGTTTGCTTTGTGGGTTTATTGGTTTTTTTTTTTTCCTTCAGAACAGTTACTTAACAGACACACAGTTATTTTTACACTGAGTTTATACTGCAAGCACATAACCAGTTAAGAACATTAAAGTCCAAACAGAGAAAGCGGAGAGCGCCAGATGACATAACTAAAAAGATGCACGGAGGAAGGCAGACCAGGAGGAAACCTATCTCATCGCAGAGAAAGGTTACCAAGCTTTTACTCAGCTTGCAGCCTGGAACAAACATCCGCGTGGGTATTACACTCTACCTTCCCTAATACTGAATTCATATAGTAAAACCTTATGTCTCCAGCTTCCCTTTAGCACCAGCAATTATCTGCATCTGGGGGCATGTTGTTACAAGACTGGGGAAAAAAAATTCCCAATACAGACACAAGTACTACAGCACTCGTTCGTGGCAATTTTCACCCAAGAGTCTAAATATCTGTAATGTACTAAAAACCAGCCTACTTATTTTTATCTTCCTATTCATGCCACTAACACAGAACTCCCCCAGCCCACTCACCTCAAACTTTGTACCCTAAAACCACAAATAAGCTACTATAGCTTACAAGGCTACAACCCACACACGCCTCTTCTTTACAGGGATGGCCACTGCTTGCATCCCCAGGGGTTCGGGACCCTACAGCAACGACCATATATTTCCAAGCCAGGCTTTCTATCTGTATGATAAGCATGCATATCAAACAGCCTAGTAGTTTACTGTCTCATTCACTCAGCTGTGTTTCCTACTGTGTCTCTAATACTTCATGCTGTGACTTCATGGGAAAATGTAATGCTCTGCTGGTCAATATGTCAAGAAGCATCGCGGTGACAGCAGTGTTGTCACCCAGACTGATGGTCCTTCCGTCAGCCAGGCAACAAATTCTAGAAGTATGCTTCTCGAGAGCATTAGTGCTCATTTCGACTCCCAGTTTTGTAACGCCTCGTGATTTCCCACCCATAATCTTTATTTCAGCGGTTTATCAAAATGAAATGAAATCGTAAGTACCCTCTTTGCCACATGCAGAGCTTATGACTTCTCCCGAGTTAAAATCTCATGTCATACAAAATGAAATCCTGAGAAAGCGGGCATCTAGGGAAGACAGCACGATGCATCTTACACTGCTGCAAAAAACCCCATAGTTTATAGAGGGATATAGGCTGTCTATATAGGAGCTACCTGTCTACCAAGCAGGTAGACAGCAGCTATGCTGTCTACCAAGGAGCCCTGGGTCTCCTTGGTCCAATCCTCCACACGTTCAATTTTTCTTCATAAGGCCTCTCAATTGCATACTTAACACACACCTCTACAGGGTGCTTGAAGAAAAAGTAATAGCAAGGATCTATTTACCCCAGCTGAGCCTGAAGATAAGCAGTAAATTAGTCTCAGAGCATTTCTCATTTAAAGAAATGCTGGTTTTACTTCCATTAGCTCTGCCTGTTGAATTTGGGCCACAAACGCAGAGGTAAAAGACAGAGGGAAGGCTGCATCTGCTGCATGTGGCCATCGAGGAAGATTTCCAAGCACATATCTCTCTCCTTATTGTGCAAAGCGACCTCTGAAGCAATGCTACACAGCTGAACCAACACGCTGGTAGAAGTCGGTGAAGATGTACCTGATGTGCTATCCCGGATGGGGAAGAAAGGGCAATTCCAGGACCTGTCCCTGCCTTCTGCTTGCTCGGGACTATCTGCATCAACAGGACGCTCTGAGCACCGCAGCAGGCAGGACCGCTCCTATTCTGATTAGCACAAAACCCCAATTTTGCTGATTTCAGACTGCACAGAAACTGCAGTATCACTGTATTCGTAGCAGGTCTTCAAAGATTATGAACTTCTGAGCAAGCACCTACGAACATTACCCAACCACTTGGCTTTCATCATCACCATGGCAATGAGAGACATCACTTGTTAAAACATGAATAAGGATGCACCGAGGACCGCGTTGGTTACCAGTGCTAGTTTAGCAGCCTTTTATCAGATTAACCGTAATCAAGACAAACACTAAGGTATGGGGAGGGGAGGAAGAGAAGACTAAGAAAAGGATTTGCTCCAGCACTGAATTTCATCTTAAACGCTGATGTTTTGCTACACTTCAGAACAGGAATGGACCGAATCAAACATTTTAAGTTATCCCTAGTGCAGAGCATCTCTGATAATGTTTGGGGCTGCAGCGCAAGCAGCCTGCAGATACACAATTATACAGTTCACCAAATTGTCTGGTCAAAACACACTTCCACTTTTTCCTTTGCAATTCAGAGACATTTTTGACCTACCTGCAGCACGCATGGATGCTACAGATCTTTTACATTCCCTATTCATAAGCAAAAACACCATCTTAAGCTCAACGTAATAAAAATGAGGATGGAGCTAGACCACAAGAAAAAGCAACCCAAGCCTGACGAGCGAACTCTCCTCCTTTGAGAAAGTATTTTCAACCTTGTCCTCCCGGAGGTGGAAGTTCAGCAAACTTCTCTAAGATCTTCCAAACCCTGAGTGACCTTTTAGCATTTTAGCTCAACCACCGAGACCTCAAACTCCCTGATGGAGACCAAGAGTTATCCCTGCTTTCAACACTTCCCAGCTTGGCTGCATTCTTCCCCCAACAAACTCCTTGCAAACAGCAAGACCGACCTGCGTTGCCGATGAAGAAACAGCTCTCCACCGCTCTTTGGTTCTCTCCCACTCCCTTGTTTTACTACTGTGCTCCCGGTTTCTTTCTACACGCCCTTCACAGGTCAATTAATACTCATCTTGGCTGATCAGATGTCTAGTAATACAGGCTTTTACACCACTCCACACCGTAGTTCTCATTAAGGCACGCACATTTTACTAGAAAGCTTTTTGCTGACTGTTCCCACTCCTGATATCCAGGTCATTCAGTAAGACATTCTGGACAGAGGTCCTGGCTATAAAATTCACATGTTCTTCGGCTGCCAGAATGGGAATTTGGTGACAGTACAATTCATTCATTTATTTAATGATCTTAATGTCAGCCTGAGTGGATAAAGTGTGCTTTGGCTTCAGCAAGCAGCGACGGGGACCGTTGCCAAGTGCCGGCAACAATTGTTTCGGTGAATGCCTGCAATACCAGGTACCGCTGCCACAGACAGTGCAACAAAATGTTTTTTGGGGAGGAAAATGGGATCATTTCAAGTCAAACTTGGTGCACGACCTCAGAATCAAATATTTAAACATAAAGTAGTTTATTTGTGCAGATGAGCTTTTTTTAATTAAAAAAAGTGTTTTGGAAATGTAATCAATACAATTAAGCTGAACAGCTTAAGCTCATCGAAAATTGCACTTTGCGATATTTCCATATCAACAAAAATTAGATCTTTTTTTCTTTTGGAGAGACAGACATAAAAGCACTTTGAAATCTACTTTAAAACACAACACTGAAGGAAAACATAAAACCCAAGTTGCACAGACAGGTTGACAGCTGAATTATTTGCATTTCGCAAATCTAGAATACAAAATGCAGAGCCCAGAAAAGTAAAGTATTTGAAGAGAGGCTGTCCAATAACCAGTATTTATATCTGTGTAAGCACTGGAGAGAAAAGGTGCCGCAAACTGAAGCTAGCTTTATATTCTACAGCGAGTCAAACTCAGAAGAGGTCTTACCAGCTCAGGAAATAGTACATCCAAAAGAGCCTTCTACACGAACTTCGCCATGCTAAAACCGGGCATGAATCACCGACTGCTGAAATCCCATTCCCACCGTACTCCAGAGTTTGAGATGCACCATGAATTTCACATTAAAAGTCACAACAAACATGCTTTAAATGCCTTTTGATTTCAGTTCTTGACTTCCTGCCCAAATAAATGGTATAGATTATCTACCCTCAGCCTGCCGAGTTCCCTTTCAAATATAACATAGGTATTGAGTCTGTCCAATTCATCAGCTGCATGCTGCAAAACAAAGTGTCTGGAGTCAAGCCTAAAGCACCCTGTATGTCACCACAAACAAGAATTCAAGACTTCCAGAAAGTTTTCAGACCAGCTCTCATTCTGAATTTCACATCAGACTTGACGGTTCTGTAGAAGGTCTCGTGGTAGTCCAAGGACGCAAGGGCTAGGTCTCGTCGCTTAGTGGGAATGCACTTTTTTTTATATGGATATGGACACGTCCTTTCTTCACGATCTTTGGAGTCTTTCAAAGACAGTGGGTGACTAAAAAACCAAAGCTGTAAGTAGCATCACTAAAAACCTTTCCCTTTGATGCTTATAGGAAGAGTCTCCTGCTTAGTCTGAAAAGACCAAAGACTTCAGCCATTTTTGCTTTTCAGTGAAAGAACAAAATAAGCCCAGATAAATGCTGGTTTCAAGGCACAGTAACTTCTACGACTTCTTAATAATGCATAAAAGAAGGAAACCTCTTTTTCAGACAACCATTAGCGCAGCCATAGCATTAGTTCAAATGGATTTTCAAATGCCACCAGCAACAGACATTTAAATGAGACTACTCTTAGTAATTCAGTAACTCGCACACAGTCACTCTCACATGTAAATCAAACCAAAACACAAACAAATATACAATCATCATCTGGCAACCCGAAAGAGAGAATCAGTACAATGTTTATTAGTTTCCACCTCCCAAAAGCTTTCCAAACTCAGGAAAATCTGCATTATTTAAGATCTTTAACTGCACTAACTATTCCTTGCTCAGTGATTTCACAGCATCAAGAGCAAACCTGGAGACTGGCAGCAAGATTTCTTTTCCTACCACCCTGAGGATGTACCACATGAAGTCCACTCCCCTGGTAAGAGCAGGGATGGTCTTCATGTTTGCAACTTTTACAGAGTTATTCCCATGCAGATACTCTTACTCCAGAGCATGAGAGTCTCATTCCTGCCGAGTTCAACCGCTTGGAAAGGAGCAGCTGCTCCGTGCATCTTGACGCGTCCTAACCCATTTCAACACTTCACCGATGGTTCTGGAGAACGCTACTGGTTATCGGTCAAGGACTGGATATGTTTTTCTTTCAAGATGCACGTTTTAGAAGCCACTTTGCTTTTCTTCAGGCATATTTAAAGCTCTAGAAATATTTTAACTCTCATCCAGATAAAGGATACATAAAGGTGTTACAACCAACAGCAGAAACATATTATTTTTGGTAGCAGAACTGATTTAAATCTGATACAATCTCAGTGTGGGGAAACTTGTCCTTTTCTCTCCACCTCAGACGACTACACAGCAAACAAAGGTAAAAACAATTCTTAAGGTACAATCAGAATAGGGAGCACGTAATTTTCCCTTCAGGAAAGAAAAAAAAATGCTGTCCCATTAACCTAGTTACATGCCCAGCAGCAATTTGACTCAAGTCCCATCAGCAACAGCGTGCCATCACCTACTACGAAAAGGGAGAGCGCGTTCTGGGACATCTTCCAAACTTATATAATAAAACATAAGAGTAACATGTACTAGAAAATTTCACTAGCCTAAACCCTTATTTTGCTCTCCTCCCTTTGATCCTTTTTTAAGAAGCCATTCTATTTTCTTCTTCCAGCTGTTCCACATCACCATTTCCTATTTGGGAGGCAAAACGAAGTCCACCGTTTGGAAAGGAAAGCTGTACAGAGGAGAAGTTCTTGGAATCACCACCAAGTTTAAAACACAGCACTATGAGAAGTCACATCACTATGTTCCCTTAAAAAAAAAAAAAAAAGAAAAATTAGTACCCCTAGTTCCTCCAGACCATGGGGCACGCAACTTCTCCACGCACATCTTCACGCCCTGTAACAAACACCAGTTTTCTCTTCCCCATGCATTCCAGAAAAGCCTTTGCAATTGCTAGCAGACATATTCAAGTCACAGATAAAGTTTCCTACTAAAGAAATGCCTGTAAAACAGTGATACTACCCATCTATAATTCCCCAGAATAAAAATTCCAGCAACTCTAATCATATTAGCGGATTTACACACAACTAAACTTGACAGTTGACTAGCCCTGAAATTGCTGGATTAGGGAGAAAAGGAAAATATAGGTTACCTACGATTTCTAAAGAGAGATCTTCACTGCTAACTCTTACTACGAAACAAAAATGGAGCAAATGCACTGGTCTGACACATCCCAACATTTGCTAATGACATGAAAAAGCCTTTCAGCCCTAAGATGATGGACAAAACCCATACACACAGATGAAAATCCTTCTACATCCCAACATCTAAAAGGGAAGTTATTTGTTCTAAGTGTCCTATTACTCTCTCACCGACTTCTTACCATAGATAAAAACACAAACTGTGTTCCAAAATCAGTACTGCACGTTAAATACATATATATTTAAATGGCTAAAGTAACCTTCTCCCGCAGACTTCTGCCAGAGAACATACACAATCATGTCCTCAGATACGAGAAGAAAATAAGCTATCTGAAATCAGATTTTTGGAAGAACAGTATTCTCCAAGACATTTCACCACAAAAATCTTACAAAGCTGGTAAAGTGACATATCTGTGCTATAACATGATTAGCTTTTGTCATTAAATAAATTAAAGCTATTTCTGCTTGAAAGAACGCTAAGATGTGCCAAGGCTGGGGAACATCAACAGGGGAAATGGCAGAGATATCTAAAAGCACTTAATTTTTTGGCAATACGCTCACAAACCCGTGCCCATTCCTCCCCTGCAGAAGAGACACTAAAACGGAGCGGCAGGGAAAGTCTCTGCGCTTTCAGAAGCTTCTCTCCTGCCGCATACCCTCCCAAGATGTACGATCTCCACGGCTTCAGACACTTCTAACATGGAAACGCTTCTCAGGCAACACCGCTGCCCCTTCTTTCCCTTCATCCGGCCGCAATTTCAGAAAATTCACTCCTGAACTCAAAAAAACAGAGAGCAAGGAACACCTCTGATCTCAGCCCAGTTCCTCCCTCCTTCCCACCTCTCGCCACTCCTTCCCTTTCATGACCGTAACGCTCCGAACACCCCTCCTCATGAGTGGCTGCCACGGGCATCTGGAAGAGGACTTCCAACTGCGCTCTCATTTTAGCTCCAGTTCAATGTCAAAGCCGCCCAGAAGCCGGAGCTGATCCACCTGAGGCGCAGGGAGGCACAGCGCTTTACACAAAAGCCACGATCACGCTCTTCAAGCTGACTTTTATGCCCAAGCAGCTTCCTAATCCCTGGGTCCTCACCTTCAAAGTCATCAAGAGATAAACCCCAGAGAGCACAGAGAGACACTGCATCACGTACTCTGGAAAAAAGCCACTCGTAATGGAAGTAAGCAGCGAGGGAAGACGGTGCTGTCTCCAAGCTCCCAGAGGGTATCACAGCAACCCAGAGACCCTGATCCTCCAGCGGGCGCTGAAGATGCTCTCCTTGGAGAAGTTCTTGGGCACTTTCCCCTCCAGCTCAACTCTTCGCTCACTGAGAGAAAACAGAAAACCCCACGCACGCAAATCCTCCTCAACGGTCTAATTTAACTAGATTACCAATGCAGGCCTACTCCAATGGCACTACCTGGCCCGCATCCGAACGCCGGGTAAACGCTGCCAGAACCTCACCCCAACTTCACACAGTCTCTTACATTCCTGAAAGCTATCCTGTATTTCTTGCTGTTCTCCTGGGCTTTTGGGAAGCCGCTCGCATCCAGAAGATGCCACCCAACAGAACAGGAACCAGCACACCGCTTTCTGAAAGGGACGGCTACAGCAGTTAGCTAAAGTAACTCAGAAAAACTAAAGCAGACACTCAATTACTGAGGCAACATTAGCAAAACCCACGTTTCCACGGAGAGCAATGATGTACTTCACACAATCCCCCCCCCCCCGAAAGCCGACCCTTCCTCTCCGCTTCTCAGATACAGAATTAAAGTGGGGGAAGAAAAGAAAGATTTTAAATGACCACCTGTTAAACCCATCCTGAACCTGCCACGATTGCCCCACTGCAATAACCCGAAAAATACCCGTGTCCAGAGATACCCAATCCCACAATGTAACAACTACGGTGATGTATTAAGGTCAAGTTTACCGGTGCCTGCACAGAGACCATCAACAACCAGGAAGCTGAACTCCCTCCAAATGCAAGGAAGTTTGGAAAAGAAAACAAAAACCTACTGACACCAGCCCAGAGCCCAAGATGGCCCTAATTTGGCTCCAAGGTACAGCGTTAAATTAACCCCGAAGAGCCAGCAGACATGCAGTGTTACCGAGTTCAACATAAATCAATCCCTTTTGTCCTTTACAGTGATATGTTTGCCCATGTCTGGGCTGGGGCTGTGAAGAAACTGGTGACCTAATTATATTGATCCACAAAATTCATTCACAGCATGGGGACTTTTTAAAGAGCAGCTTATTATAACACACACAAAAAATACTTTACCCTTAAGTGGGACCGTGAGAGAGAGTAAAGAAACCTGGTGTAGTTTTAACACGTGTCAGAAGTACCATCAAGTTAAAAACACAAAGTAAGCTTGCAGCCCGGAGCGTACCTTCATTATTTTACATTTTAATGGAAGAAATCTCACTACAGAACAATCAGCTTCATCTGGAGCTTCTTCCTCAGAGGCAGTCTGAAAGCCAAAGGAAAGGTGGACAGATCGGGATTTACTTTTGGTAATATCCCTCCGTGTGTCATTTCACAGTTACACCCTCCCTTGTCCATCCCTCCCAAATAAGGGTCAGAATCGAACTGGAGGATTCCAGCTTTTGAGCACAATTTCTGCCGGAGATCAGGTTTGACTGGATACTCACCACTACCAGAGCCACAAAATGATCCCAACTTACTTTTACACAGAAAATTTAACTTCTTGAAGCCCCTGCGTTAAGGGAATTTCTCAAAGCTCTGCCTGGTCTTACAGCAGCTCCAATAACTTCCTATTCAGCACATAACAGAATGAAACTCCCATCAAAACATTTCTGTTCTTCATGTCCATCGCTCTCCAGCTTCGCTTTCCTTCAAGAAATATTTTTTTTTTTAAATCCCTTCTGCCCCCTGTATTTTTCTTTTCCCTCACTAACGCCTTTCTACAAATGCACATGCTCTTTTTCCTGTACAGTTCTCTCTCACCCAATTTTTCTTTTTTTCAATTACACAGATAACCATTTAATTTCACGATGTAAGCGAAAGACACAAAGCTCACCATGCAGGAACTGTTGTAGTTTAAAAAGCCCAAGTCAGAGCCTCAATCTACCTATTAACATATAATAATCCTTCACATCAACAAATAAACCTTTGCACTGCCGTGAGGAGACCTTGCAGTGCTCTGCTCACTCCCGAGTTGCCAGAAGAAACCTGCAACTATATTTTATCTGCTGCAGGGTAACGCTGTCTCAATAGTAGTATCAAAACAGAAAAAAAAAAAAAAAAAAAAGAAACCAAACAGAGCTAAAAATAAGGCTGAACTCGGATGACCCTCCGCACTCCAGTAAATCGTAGATGAACTACGCTCCCCAAGCCTCACTTTTGCAGCAGCATTTAGGAAAGGTAACAGCTTTTGTTTACCACCTGGAAGCACACACAAGTGTCGGCAGAGGAAAAAAAACCAGCCAGGACACCCGAATACAGTTCACCGAACAGGTATCAAGAACACAGAGTTTGTATGTATTGCAAGGACAGACCATTAGTTTAAAAGTTAGGGAGCGGTATCAGTCAAACACAGTGTGTTTTCAAAACAGGCATAACTATAAATAAAAATTAAACTATATTGTTTTAACCTCCCCACCTTCATAACATCAGCTTGTCATATCTACCTAATGCTTCTCCGTTCCTCTATACCTCTTGCTCCGGGTGTCCAGCTGGGTCCCTGCGATGGGACACGCTGCCACACCATCTCCGCTTCCTTTAGGGTCTTGCCAACTCCTTCCAAGCCTTTTTACTTTTAGGCTGCACTCAGGGGTAAGCCCAAGCTTCATCCCTCGCACGTGCAAGGTGTTTCATGACAACACACCAAAAGCAAGGGTGTCCTCCTGTCTTAGTTACAACAGCACAGCCACTCTTGCAAACCACCACCAAACTCACCCTCAACAACGTCAGAGAAGTATTCACGTCCTTCCACAGTGCTTTTAATGATTACTTGAAAATAAAGTGCTTTAGAAAGCCCAGCACAACTCCTGATCCTAGACCCAGGCAAACTCCGGCCATTCAACTATCGAGGCACCCAAGCTTTCCCCGTTAAAAAAGACCCTGTCCAGACAAACCAGCACCTCGCTGACAGATGAGCTGAGCACGGACTCCGTATGTGCACACTGGCCGGCGTTCCCACTGTTAACACTTGGCACATCGCTCAAAACTGAGCAAAATTTCCCCTGAGCAACAGTTTTGCTTACCACCACCCCACTGACTTTGTCATGACAGCACCTTCACACTTTTTTCCCCTAAATAAAGCACACACTGGCATTACAGAATAGCACAAGCTAGCCAAAAACACCCAACGGAGAGTAGATCCCTCCGCAGCACTCTCTGAAATCTTCAGAGGTTTTTCACTTGACCCAAACAAATCTGTAACGTCAACAGTCTCGTGATTTAAGCAATGTATTTGTGGTCATGGCAAGAATGATTCTTGCCGGAAGCTCAAGAAAACAATGGACCTAAACTGATAATAAAAGGGCTCGGTTTTCCCACCTCAAAAATGAAAGTGAGAGCAATAAAATGCTTATACACAGCGAACACATTTCTTGAAGAGCACAGGCATCATCACACAGAAGAAACAGCCCTCAGGAAAAAAAAAAAAAAACCACCCTGCACTTCCACGTTAAAACCTAAGTCGCTGCCACCAATAAATGGCAAAACACACTCCTGACTGTCCCCTGCAGAGCACGCCACACCATTCCCGGATAACACGGTAACGATATTTCACTAAGCGCGTTTTTCACTTCACGATCCCCCCAAAACTTCAGGGCGGGGGAGAGAAAAGCCGGTTTGCCAGGGGATGCTGTCCGACGCTGGAAACAAAACCTCATCCAGGCAGGCAGGCTGGCCACCC
>NW_008825337.1:20193-20510 GCF_000699105.1 Pygoscelis adeliae | reverse complement strand
AAAAAAACATTTCACGGCCCCCGCCGGCCTCTCTTTGTAGCGGTGGCCCTTTCGGCGGTGGGATTTTTGAGTGGGAGCCTTCTCCTCCCCATCACGCGTGGCCTCGCAGAGAAAGCTGCTTGGCGCGACATTCCACCTGAGATTTATTTCTACCAGCCAAGTAAGAATAAATAAATAAATAAATAAATAAAATAAATAAATCACATGGAAATCGGCCCCGGCTGGAAAAACCTGGGTTTAAATTCGCCTGGAAAAACAACAAAACCAAAGCACTTACCTGGGCAGGACCGGAGGCAAAACTGAGGAGCAATTTATAA
>NW_008825337.1:6261-18426 GCF_000699105.1 Pygoscelis adeliae | reverse complement strand
GCCATCTTCAGCATTTCACAGCCAGGCTGCAGCACCCTCCTTGCGACCACCGCCGGGCTGAGCTTGGCAGGGGCGAAGGCGGTTTCTGCTGCCTTGGGTAGATAAAAAGGACCTCAGAGCAGATTCAAGCAGCCGCTGGATTGTCCTGACTTGTCCTGTCCCGCCGCTGGCTCCCGAGGGCTCATTCCAGCCCGCTGGCCCCTCCCGACGTTCCTGCCACGCCGCACGTCCCAGGGAAACGCTCCCTGTGCCTTTGCCGCGCCGGCAAGTATTGCCATCCCGTGTCACCCAGCCTGGGGTACACGAGCTGCTTTAGGAAAGTTTTCCATAGTTTATTTGTGTCCCGTCTGCTGCTTCCTCTGGGTAGCTGCGAGTTTAGGAGGAAGATAATACTTTAAAGCAATCACAAATAAACTCTTAAAAATGAAAAGCTTCTTTTATTACAGTAAACGGCGCTCTCGGTGGTATATTCAGGCACTTAGCGAGTAACTGGTGCTGCAACTGAAAGTTGACAGAAGATAAGTAGGGGTCTTGCACACTAAAGAAAACCTACCCAATGAGTCACATCTATCCCTGTCTCCACAACACCCCGATTTGTAAGCAGAAAAGTAATTTTGAGTTTTAAAATACAAATCTGAAGGGGGAGAATCTGGACTTGGTGTCATTCACAAGAGCAAAACTCAGCACAGCACCCAGTGGCCAAAAAAACAGTAGAAGGGTTTTGAGTACGTTTTCCCTTTTGAGTCAGACTCTGAATTATTAACCAATTCCGTTTGTGCCGGTCAGGTTTAGGACACGACGCCCGCCCATGCCGACACACGAGGACTGCAGCATACCCCAAGGCTTGCCGTCCTCCAAGGTGTGACCTCGGAAGAAAAGCTCCTGCGAGCTGCCACGCCGCTTAAGCCGCCGTGGCGGCCTCCAGTAAGAGTAGCTGTGCAACTGGAATAGTTTCTTACTTACTAAGGTACTATCTACAGGGTACAGACACACCAAACAAGCACACCGCGTAGTGCCAGAAGTTATTAGTGGAGCCGGTGGCAGAGGGAAGATGACTAGCATACTATTTAGTTTCCCTTCCTGTGCTTTTCGTTCTGCACTGGGGTCAGGGAGATGCCTGGGATGAGGTGAGCTCGCATCTACCTCAAACTGCTTGTGGGAAATGGGGTGAAAGGGAAAACAATGAGGTTTTTGGAGGAAAAAAAGCCCAACCAAGCCTCGCCAGCCTGTAAAGAAGTCCTGAATGGGGACTATTTCCATCTGCAGCCAGGAACAAGTATTTCGCTGCAAGAGGGGGCTCCAGGTATTTTTTTTTTTCTGAGCCAGTTTTCCTCTGCAGCCTACTGCAGAGGCTGGCAGCCAGATCGACTGCCAATTCCCCACCAGGAAAACTAAAGACTGAAGAGAGAAATGAGAATGACCTCAAAGAAAGGCCAAGTGCTCTCCCACTCCCCAAAAACAGGAGAACAAAGGAGGAACTTTTATCATGGAAGAGGGTTTGCCCAAGGACTGATAGATCTCCAGGCATCCTGGAGAGCTGCTGCACTCACAGCACATCTCTCCTGTCTGCAGCCTGCTGGGAAGACAGATTCCCCCTCCACAGCTCGCCAAGACTTTGCTGTAATAATTTTGAGGGTGCAGGTAAAGCTGTGGGGTCTGGGGGGAGTGGGGGGGGGTCAGTGCCAGGCGCTGTTCCGTCGACCACCTCCCAAGCGTGGCACTTCTCCTGGTACACCCCTTCACGCGGAAAGAAATTCGTACCAAAGGCAAATGACATCTATGGCTCCCTCTGTTCCACAGAAATAGCTGCTTGTAAACACAGCTGTGAAAGAGCCTCCTAGCTCAAGTATCTTTAGATATATCACTTCTTTTTACGATTTAGAAAGGAAAAAAACCAGCATTTTCACCACATTGTCTGCTGAAGCTCCCGAAGTGCGCTAGCCGTGTGAAGGAGCCAGACCCCTGGCTCTGCCTTAAAGCTCCTCCAGAATCTATACCTCCCCCCAACCATCTTTTTACCTTTCCCCCCGCCCTAAGAGGAAAAAGCACACAGGTCTCTCTTCCATACTACCCCACATAGGACAGTTTGGCCAACGAAACCTGCAGATTTAGCGAGCCTGAGCAAGTGCCAGCTGGATTCACGCCCTTCCTACTGCCTCTAGTTCCTCTCCATTTCATTTTTCCTCCCATTTTTCCTGCTAGCTTTATTAGCACCTGGGAACCGACGTCTCGCCGTGGGCAGCTTGAGTTTACAGTGCTGAGCTCTTGTTTCGGAGCATCACCAACCCTTTTTCCAGTCCCACCAGTCTCCCACGTACCTGGCACAGCAGAGACGCTCACAACCACGTGACAAAAAGTGTAGTAGGAGCGCCAGGGCTGTTGGTGAACTTAGGAAGAGAGTAAAGGATTGGGGTATCACTGGAAAAGAGCTGTTTTCCTGCAGGTATCGTTTGAGGAAGCTTTTCGCCTGTTCACTGCCCAAAAATCTGACAGTCCCAGTAGGTGACCCCAGCACTGTCATGATGTGTTGGGGGTTAGATCCTGCTTGGAGGGGGAAAACTGGGAAGGAGGAGAGCAGTTCGGATGGTTGGGTTCAGCCTCTGGCACCTGGAAGGCTGCCTCGGCCCCACCAAACCTGCGAACAACCGCCCTTTCCAGCTCATTTTGGAAGCTCCAGCACGCTCCAGGCGCCTGCTTTCACCCAGCACGGCACGGCAGCGCCTCCCTCTTTGGGCTTCTCCTCCTTTCCCCCCCACTGATCCCCTTCCAACACCCTCCAGGCAAAAAAAAAAACCCCACCAAACCAACAAAAAACTAAACACAACCAAAAACCAACTTAAAAAAAAAAAAAAAACAACCAGCCCTGCTTGGAGCTTTCCCCATTCCTCCTCCTGCCCAGGCTTAGCCCTCAGCAAACATCTCTGCCCTCCGGGGCACGGCTGAGCACAAAATAAAGCAAATACCACCCAGGATCAGGCAAGCCCACGCCAGGCACTGGCACGCGAGCGGGATGAGTCACCTCCTGCCTACACCCGGCAGCTTCCCAGAGAGGCAAACATCCACCGCCGGCTCCAGGCCCAGCACGGGGAGCCTTGACCGTGGCGTCCCCCTGCCGTGATGCAAGCTGATGCTCGCCCTTGAAATCCTGCGCTGGGGCTGTCCCCTCGCGGTGGCCGAGACACCACCTGCCCGGTCCCTCACTGCGAGTAAACACCCGAGAGCCAAAATATTTCCCTTTTGGATGGCTAAACTGCCTCTAACAGCATCCTACCTCTCCACACAACGGGCTGTGCTCCCCTCCCTGCTTCTTGCAGCTGGGAAAACACTATTTCACCCCCCAGCCTTGCTCTCCCCGCTTAATTCCTCTTTGCCTTACACCCACGCTGTTCCTCTCTTTTCCTAGGAACGCAGGCATTTCACCGCATTTTAAACATGCGGGGCCGGATCCAGGCCAAAATACCACGCCGGCAGCGTCGCTAACTCCTGCTAGCCCAGGAGCGGAGTGCAGGCAGCGATCTTCTCGGCTCCACTGCCCTCTGCGGGTTTGCACCACCATTTCCAGCCAGATCCCGGGGAAAACAACGGCCACAGATGGTCTCCCAGCTCTGCAGGAAACAGAGGGCCTCGCACCGAGTCGTGCAAGCAGAAAGCCTTTCAGTTTAATCTGGGAGAGAAAACACAGTAAAAACAGCAAGAGGGAAATGTTGCCGCGTTATTTATGCAACACTCGTGTCCCCTGCATGCCACTGGCTCAGTCCTTCTCATCCCGGCAGCAAAAATGCTCTGTATTTCCAAGAGCTCACTACCGATGGGGCAAAACCAGGGGGGCTGCAGCCCAAACCCAGCCCCTGATAACAAGCCAGGGCTAAATAGCAAACGAGCACCCAGCGCCATTGCTTGTTTTATGGCCACCAGCCCTCCCAGGTGCTGGGGTGAGGCACAGCCGGGAGCCTGCGGTCTGGGTCCTGCCTTGCATTTTTTGGGCAAGCCTGATGAAGCCACGGAGCACCCGCTCGGGAGCGAACGTTGGCCTGCGTTATTCAGCTGGCAGCATCCAGCCAGCATCGCAGAGCTATAAATAAGGCCGTTTGGAGATCAACCTGTGCGGGGCCCATGCCGCTGGATCCAAGCACAGCCTGGCCAGCCAAAAACTCACCCGGCAGGATGGAGAAGTATCCGGGAAAGACCTCCCTGCTGGGGAGGAGGTGGAAAGCAAACAACCACCCGCAGCAAGAGTGAGGTTTTTGGGCATAAAAGCCTGGCTTTAGCCTCCGAGAGAGGCAGCAGACACCAAGCGCAGGCTGGGAAAAGCCTCCTCGGCTCAATTTTGTCAGTACAGGATGGTCTCATAGGTGTGGACAGGGAGAAAAATGCAGATAGAGGGATGCGAGGCTCTCCTGCTATCAGAAAAAACAAGTCATGAGAAGCTCCAGACCCAGTAAAAAGTATTTATTTCAGTTACGATAAGCCCCACATGTAGGGTGAAAAAATAGTTACAAAAAAATCCCCCCCCTCCATCCCTCCTTTTACATATAAATATTAAAAATCCCTCTACATCTTTGCTTTCTGTCTAGAGCAAGAAGGCACCCCACGAGACAACACACAGCACCTGAGCTACCGTCAGTGGTTTCCTCTCAAAACCGCAAAAGGAATATTAATAAAAAAACTTGAAGAAAGCCCCTCGCCCCCATCCTGGCCAGGTCTCGCACCAGTGCCAAACCAGCCGCAGAGGGATGGAGGTTTGGGGCTGTGCCATGATTTTGGGGCTTGCAGGTTCCTGGGCATGGAGGCCAGGCACGGCGGCGAGTGAAGCAAGCGGCAGGAACCACCTGCGCTTGTCTGGGGAAGCTTTTGGGCCAGGAAATCACGGCTGACCTCGCTTCAGAGGGGACAGGAGGGAGAACCCGATGCTTCATCCACACCGTCACCACCTTGGTTACATCTTTGGCACGTCAACTTTTCCCTTCGCGCTCCGAAATTAAAGCTAACCCCAGGAGTCGCAGCATCCTGGCAGAGCCTTTCTGTCACCCGCAGCATCCTCCAGACCTGTCCCCCAGGCCCCCCTGTCCCCAATTTCCCCATCAGCATTCTCCGAGGACTGTCCCTCCCAAAGAAACCCGGGATCCGGGGTCAGCTACTTGCATCTGCAGCCCGGGCAGCCCAATCCAGCTTCCCCAGCCAAGGGACTGTCACCACAGGGTGCTGCACCTACAGCTGCATTGAGTAAAAAAAATTAATAAATATACTAATCTTTGACTAAAAAAAAAGGCTTTTAAATGCATTTTCCCTGAAATTTTCCAGTGTATTCTACAACGCATGAAAAAAATATATATATAAAGCAAGAAAAAAATATATATTTTTCCCCCCCCCCCCCAAAAAAAATATATCTTAAAATATTTTCCATCCTCATGTGCGCATCTTTGGAGAGAGGAAGGTACATCAGGTGTATTTAGACACGCAGCCAAACCCGCCTGCGCTGCAGCGTTCCCTTTATCGCCTCTGAAGAAGCTTTTGCCGGGGCGGCGGGTCAGGCTGGAGCACTGCCTGTGTAAATACGGGGTAGTGCCCATGGACGCACGCGCCTCGACACGTGGCCCAGTCAGAAAGAGAAGACCCCCAAATTGAAGTCATTTCACAAACGAGCGAGGGGATGAGGGGTTTTCACAGTGGATCGAACCTCAGACGATACCGGGGACGCGGGGCGCCGCTCCGGCTGAGAGCTGGGCAGTTCGTTGCACAGAGAAGTGGTTTGAGCCTCTCAAAAGAACCGGGGAAATTCAGCCGTCGGCAGAGGACGAAGCAACCGGCAGCTGGTTCCCTCGGGCGCTCGCCCGTCACCAGACTTCGCACTTCTTGCGGGGATTCATGGGGGAGCCGAGGGGGCAGCTGAAATGCTCTGCAAACTCCCGGGAGTTGGAGACGGTGCCGATGACGCGGAAACGCGAGGGGCTGTGGGGGTCGGTGATGAGTCCCTCGTGCGAGCTCTCCGGCGTGCGAACCGAACACCACACCTGCAAGCGGAGGGCGAGAGGCGTGAGCACCAGCATCTGCAACACCATAGGGCACCACTCGGTGCCAAATCAGACCTCCCCGCTTGCGTGATGGGCACCAACACAGCTCGAGCTCCAACTCTGTCCCGCTTTTTAACCAGCACCACCCCGACCTGGTTCTCCATTCACCACGTAGCATCTCTGGCGACGTCAGTTTTGCCGTCACACCCTCCCAACACCACGTGGGCATGCCCGCAGATGCCCGCAGTGCATCCACCCTCGCTGCCCACCACCGAGTGACCTACCTGGGCAAAACCAACAAAGAAGAGCTGGTGGTTGGTGAGGCCGAGGGTCGGGAGGGTTTCCTCATCCCCATTCTTTTTCAGCCAGTTTTGATATGCCTGGAGACCGGGGACCACAGCAGGCTCAGGGGACACCACCGATCCCACCACGCCGTGCCACCCGCCGCATGTCCCCAGCCCCGTGGCCCTACCCGGTAGGCAGCCTTGAGGCCCCCATTGTCAGCGATGTTCTCCCCGAGGGTGTGCTTGCCATTGACGGCCTCGCCGTTGACAGTGTAGTTGCCATACTGCTCCACCATGCATGCTGTCTGATGCTTGAAGGCCTCCACCGAGGAGTTCTTCCACCAGGGACGCAGGTTGCCATCCTTGTCATATTCCCGACCTGCCAAAAACACAGCGGGTCCTTCGTCACCTCAACGACCACCCCACCGGCAGCCCACCTGCCTGGCCCTGGCCATACCTTGGTCATCGAAGGCGTGCGTCAACTCATGGCCCACCACCACGCCGATCCCACCAAAATTCAGTGACCTGCAGGAGGGTGATGCTGAGATTTAAAGAGCAGCTGCTGCTCCCCGCAGCCATGAAATTTAGCCTCAAATTTTGGGATGGGAGGAAATTTGGGAATCCTGCCCTCCTCATTTTCCCTAGGCTCTCACTTGGGAGATGCACGAGTGTAAAAAGGGGCCTGGAGGATGCCAGCGGGGAAGACGATCTCATTCTTGGTGGGAGAATAGTACGCGTTGACCGTCGGAGGCGTCATGCTCCACCTGCGGGGACATGAACGCGGTCAATGTGGCAGCACAAACCCATTGCTGATGTTTGCTCCGACACCATCGGCTTATGACAGTGCAAAGCCGTTGGCCCAAATTTAACTCCCCAAACCCAGCGTGGTCTGGTGGACACCAAACCCCAGTGCTCCAGATATTGTGGTATTCCCCACTGAGCGCAACGGGGAAGCGGAGCGGAGGACTTACTGGTCCCGGTTTGGCGGTTTCCGGAGCTGGTCTGCGGTGACCCTGGCCGAGAAGTTGTAAAACTGCATGACGTTCTCAAAGTAGAGGTCGGACACGGCCTCGTACTGCAGAAGAGCAAGGCGTGAGTGACGCGTGGCGATCGCCTAGCCCCATTCCTTCCTCCATGGTCACGTTTGAGCCTCCGGAGCCAGCCGAGTTACAGCCGCTCTCGTTTCCCCCCCTCTCCAACATCTGCGGAGTCTCGGGAGGGCAATGAATCACCATTACGGAAACCGGCTCCTCCTTTTCCCGGGCAGGAATCCCGAGAGCCCCAGCCACCCCAGGACTGGCCCGCAGCTCTCTGGGAAGTCCCCGGAGAAGGGCCAAGGACATCGGTGAGACCCTTCTAGAGAAAACCTGGGGTTCAAAGCTGCCCTGAGGCCATGGTGATGGACCCGTGTCCCACACACGCTAGTGGAGGGGGGAATAGGAGACCCAGGGGACATATCCGACCAACTCACGTCATTAAAGACTTTATCCAGCTCCTTGGGGTCCATGATGAACTTGGGGTAGCCGATCATGTTGTAGATGGCATCTGCCTGGGGAGTGACAAGGACCAAAGTGCTTTTGGTGCCAGGGATGAAAGGACAGGCTCGCCCAGCTCCGCCACCATCACCTTCTCCTCCCTGGTGCTGCTGCCAGCGCCTCACCTTCTCTTTGGCCGATTTCCTCGTCTCTTCGTCCATCCACTGCAGGGTCTCCAGGCTTTCCTCGAAGGCTGTTTTAATCTCTGTGATCATTTCCTCTGCCTAGACAAAACGAGGTGGTGCAACGTTGGTCCGGAGAGCCAGCTTCCCACCTCGGAGAGGTCAAGGACCCTTCGCACCAGTGGGCAGGAAGAGGCTGGGATGCTGAGACGGCATGCGGACCGGTGAAAAACCCAGTGAACAGAGATGCACGGTAGACAAAGGGTGGGCAGAGAAACATTGGCTGCCCCAGCCAGCCACCATCGTGGCGGCTCACGCACTGCTTGCTTGGGGACGTACCACCTGTTTGCTGTCCTCGGCGAAGGTGGCCTTGACGAACATGGCCCCTAGGGCGAAGCCCAGGTTGTTGTCCGTGTCGCTGATGCAAAACTTCCAGCGCGGGAGGCAGGTCTGCATGAGACGAGAGGTGGTCATCAGCAGTGGCACAGCCGAAGCCCCCCCCCTTTCCCCCCCCTTTGCCTTGCCGGGGGTTGGGTTCCCCTTCCTTCCCCCTGCACCAGAGCTGCCACCCTAAAACCTGCCCGACATCCCTATTTTTTGGATGCAACGCGATGGGGAGTTTGCTTAAAAAGCTGTCACCATTTTAATGGTGATTTGGGGGCATCGGGGGCTCCCCCTCACCTTCTTCGTCCCATACATCACTTCCATGAATTTTTCCTCGGCGTCCTGGAAGCGCTGGTCAAGGAAGGGGCTGGTTTTCCGCACCAGGTTCCAGATCATGTAGTTGTTGAGGAGACTGCACCGAGAGGTGGTAAGTGGGCAGCGGGACGTGCCTGCCCACACCGGGCACCCCTCTGCGCAGGCTGGGGGCTCTCACCATTTATCCGTGGCCAGGATGAGGTCGGAGACCTGTTCCAGGTACTCCTTGGCGTAAACCACGACAGGCTCCGACTCGTTGAGCTCCACGGGGTAGAAGACCGTGGTGAGGAAGGGCATCCAGTCCACTGCCGGTGCCAGCTCCTGCAAAAGCCATGCCACTGCCATGGATCCGAAAACCATTGGAGGGGGGTGGCAGCCGCTTCCCGAGCTGGAAGCTGCCGCATCAGCCCCTGGTTTGAGGGATTCGGATGATTTTGCAAAGACCGGTTCCCATAACAGCAGCATCCTCCAAAGGTCAGAGTGGAGTAAACAATTTCCTCTCGCAAAGGAAAAGAAAGTGGGGCGGGTGTCAAAAATGTTGACACAACCCATTAGGGCCCCTTTGGGGACACAGGGAGGTGACTGGGCTGACGTCCGCAGCCAGACTGAGGGCAGCAGCGCTGGGAGGGTGTTAGTGCCGCGGCGGGACGGCCACCGGCCCCAGGGGTGGTCCGGAGGCTGGTGGGAGCGGGTCAGGGTGGGATTTCCCCAAGGAGGACACGGGCCAAGCTATTGCACAAGAGCTTCCCAGGCGGTGTTTGGCTGATGTTGGGCTTCCTCGGAGGAGCTGCGTCACCTCCACCCCAGCCCCGCTTCCCAAACCACAGCGGAGCAGGGAGGCTCGCCAACCCCATCCCTACCTTCAGGTCTCCAGCTGTCATTTTATGGTAGATGACCTCCTCGTCCCGGTGCTTCTCCTGCGGGATGGTGATGTTGGCCAATGCCGTCTCGAAGTCCAAGATCTGCTGCATCTGCTGCCGCGTCGACTCCTCGTCGGTGCCTCCCAGGAACATCCCCAGCTGCACCATGTAGTTCAGGTACCCGGCGAGCACCTACGTGGTGGGATGGGGGAGAGATCAGCATGGTGGGTGCCACTCACCCACAGCACCTCCCCAGCAAAGCTAGATTTCCCCCGACGACCTTACCTTCTCATTCTCCGTCTTGTTCAGATAGTAATCCCGCGACGGCAGGCCTAACCCCGACTGATCCACCTGGATGACATTGCTGTTGGAGTTTTTGGAGTCGGCGCTGACGTAGACGGAGAAGAAGGGCGAGGTGCGGTAGTGTGCTGTCACCTCCCGCAGCGTCGCGTTGAAGTTGTCCCCTGCCCAGGGACCCGTGATGTTCCAGCCGCCCAGCTGGAGACAGACAGCAACCAGCTTTCAGTTAAGGAATGACCATCTGGAGTTGCTAACTATCCCCCCAGTACCCATCCTGGGGGGGAAAATATCTTGCAACGGAGCTAAAAGGTCCAGGAGAGGCAAGACCTGCCTATAAATCCCTGCCTCTCTCTGCCCGCCTGCCCTGGGGGATGCTCTTCCCTGGGAAGCACCGGGAATGGGGTCTGGAGGGTGCTGGGACTGCCCATAAACGAGGGGTTTTCCCCCATTTTGCAGAGGGAAGAGAGCTTTTCCGCAAGGAAGGGGACGAACCTTTTGGATGAGCTCCGTGAGGGGGGTGGCGCGCAGCTCCTCGATCTTGCTCTCGTTCATGCAGGCCTGGTAATAGCGCTGCGCCTTGCGCTCCGCCTCGCTCGACACGTTGGCCGTGGTGTTTTCTGGGGGAGGTACCCAGGGGGGGCTCACAGGGGGTCCCTGGGGTTGGGCACCCGTCCCCCTGCGGGGCTACCAATGCGCACCGGAGCCCCCACCCTTCCACCGGACAAATATTCAGCCCTGTTTTGGGCAAAGCCAGGCTCACCCCAAGAGCCTCCCACGGTTCCCAGCCCTTCCTGGCCTCCTGCCCCCATCTCCCCTCCCCCCCGCAGCCACTGCTCCGGCTCTTTGGAGCAGAAAGATAAAGAAAGAAAAAACAAAAAGCATTTTTCCAGCAGCTCTGATGTTCCCAGCATCACCCAGCCCCCTGCGCTGCCCTTGCCCCCGTGCTGGCGCTCCCCAGCCCCATATTATTTATTCCTGCAAGAAGGAACAATAAACCCATCTGTCTCCTTCGCCTGCACTCAAACCCCCCGCTTTGTTGGTGTGTCCCCCCCCCCCCCCCCCCGTAAATTCTGCTTACCCAGAGGTTTTTGGGGGTTTTGTTGGGTTTTTTTATTTTATTTTCCTCATGACACAGCTTGCACCTTTGGCTTCCCAGCTGTGCTGTTTTTATTAACTAAAGGTCCCTCGGCTCCCAGGAATTCAAGGAAATGCCAAGCGCGACCGCTTGGCTGGAGGCCCGGTCCCTTCTCCTGGTAAAACCAGCACCAGATTTCTGCGGGAAGAGCCGGGGACGAAGCCATTCCCGCGCCACCCCCCTTCTCCCGAAGGAGAACACTCTTCCCAAACCTTCTCTTTTCAGATAATCGGCCCCGGCGCAGTGGAAAGTGCTGATAAGGAGCCAGTTGTTTGCTCAAAGCTTGAACAAACCATCCCCGCTGGTTGCTCGGATAAGCACCCTGCTTCAGCGTTCGCACGCATGGGCTGAGCCCGGGATCATCCCTCCGCTGGGGGAGTTTTGGCCCCAAAAAATGGCCAGATTGGCAGCCAGCCCCCCAAAAAGACTGTTCACAAAGGCTGGAAGCTATAGTAGGAGGGGACAAAAAAAAAAAAAAAAAGAAATATCCTTGGGATCCTTGGGGTGATACTGGGGTGCTATGGCCTCTGGATGTAGTCTGGGGTGCAAATCCTGAATTTCAGAGCTCCTGGGAACGCCGCCATGGGGTTTGCGGAGCAGAGGCCGGGACCCTTCCCCTACTTGGTGCCGAAGAGCTGCAACACTGCGGTCAAAAATCCCAGGGGCATCCAGGAGAGCAAACACAGCCAGGATCTGCTTCCCAATGTCCTTGCAGCGCATGCGTCACGGATTGGTTTGACGCTGGGGTTTAAGTCCAACCTTACATCCCCTCGGGCATGTTTTCAGCATCCCCCGGACCTAACGGGGCTCCTCAGCACCGTGGGGGTCCCACCGCTCCCGTGTACTCACCCAGCAGATGCTTCATGATGGCCTGGTTGTGCTCCCAGAGGTTGTTGAAGGTGCCCCAGCGCGAGTGGCCGTCGGGGAGGGGGTTAGCCTTGATCCAGCCCCCGCAAGCGTAGCCGAAAAAGTCCTCGCAGGGATTCACCGCCCGGTCCAGCGAGCTGAGGATGGAGCTGGTGACGGAGATGCAGGCTTCCGACAGGCACACTGCGGGTGGCCCTGGGGGTGGGCACGATGGGTTCCGCTCCTCCGCCACGGAGCGATGAGCCGCACCGGGGAGCATCCTGCCCTACGCCCGAGCATCCCACCCCGGGGTGAGGGATGTGGGCAAATATCCCATCTGGTGCCGGAGCATCCCACCCCGTACCGAAGCATC
>NW_008825337.1:0-1381 GCF_000699105.1 Pygoscelis adeliae | reverse complement strand
AGCCAGCTAGGAAGGGCGGCACAATGGCAGGAAAGGGAGCGGGGCGAGTGTTTCGGCAGGCTCACCTGCTATCCTGTGCCACCCCAAACCCCTCCTTGAGCATGGCTATAACCCTCCCGGGTGGGCCCCGTCCCCACCACCGGCGCTGGGACAGGGTGGGGGTCACGGCGGCGGCGGGAAGCGCCGTAACAGGATACTCCCACTCGGCCGAAAAACATCCCCAGGAAACATCCCAATGCGACGGCGAGCAGAGATGGCCCCGCCAGGGAAAGCAAAAACACAGCGGAGCTCTGATTTTGGGGGCAGAAAACACCATTCTAGGCAGAGACCAATGAGGCTGGGAGTGGGGCCCTCACCAAGAACATCGCTCCGGCCCCAGATCTTTCCCGGTGAGGCCGGACGCTGGCAGCCCATGGGGTTTTTTGTTTGTTTGTTTTTTTTCCTTGCCACCCTTGGCCCTTTTTAAGCCGCTTTCCCACTGCTCGGGGAGGAATTAACCTAATCCCCTTTTGTGCGGGGACAAAGCTCCCACCGCCACGATAATTGCTCGCCCCAGCCACGCCGGGAAAGGGTTCGGCCGGCAGAAAAACTGGGTGCTGGGGCGTTGCAAACAGCCGAGCCAGGATCCGGCCCTGCAGGCTCCCCTGTCGCTGGCTCCAGGTGCCTGGAGGGGAGCAAAGGGCAGCGGCGGTGGGAGCCAACACGGCTCTGCCCACGCCGCACTTTGCCCCACGGAAAGGCTGGTCCCAGGCAGAAAACCCTCCTGTAACCCCCGCCCCGCTCCTGCTGTTTGCCAGGACCTGAAATACCCATTTTTTCCCCCCTAAAACACACATGAAGCCCTACCTGGAAGCCGTTGGGGTACCCATCGCCTTCGCCGATGGAGTCCAGGGGGTCTTCATCATCCAACGTCGCCCGCTTGTAGGTCGACATCTGCACGGGGAGATCGGCAAATGGAGGTGCTCAGCGGCTCCGGGTCAAGGAAGAGGAGGAGGAAGGAGGGCGAGGAAGGAATACGCACCCCCTAAAGCCGCCTCCTCCTCCGGGGAGCCAAATCCCGAATGGCTCCGGGGTGGTAAAGCGCTAAACAAACGCCGGAGGAAGGTGGGAGCGTGCAAGCATGCAATCCTGCAAGCATGCGATTGTGCAAGCGTGCAAGCGTGCAAGCACACAATGTTGCAAGCGCACAATTCTGCAGGCATGCGGTTGTGCACATGTGCAAGCACGTGGCCGTGCAAGCACACGGTTGTGCAAAGATACAAGCATGCGATTGTGCAAGCATGCACTTGTGCGAGCATGCGGTTTTGCAAACAGCCAAGCACGCAGTTGTGCAAGGGGGCACACATGCAATTTTACAAGCATGCACACGGGCAACTGTGCA
>NW_008825336.1:0-689 GCF_000699105.1 Pygoscelis adeliae | reverse complement strand
AAAAAATTGTATTTTATGTGCCATAGTAGTAGTACAAACAGCTTTCAGTGATTAGAGTCTAAAGGATGCAAATAAGTTAAGAGTACAGAACATAGCCTAAATGAGTTGAGGAATGAAGACTAGTTTTATCCATCATTAATCCCATAATTAATGCTCTGCCTACTTTTTCAAGGTGAAAAATATAACAATAATAATATCTTATACTATATAACACCATTATAATATTCATACTGTAGGTTTTACATTCATGTATGGGAAAACTACTGGGTAAGTCAGAATCTGAAATTTGAAACAGCAGAAAGAGGCATAAGAGGAATGACTGGAAATGGAAGTTTAATAAAAAGTCATTGAGACATACCACATCCCACTCCTTCCTCTTTATCCACAAAACCTATCAGTGCTAATTCAAGAACACACATGACTCTTGGAAAGAAAAAAACAAATAAAAAACAAACAAAAAACAAAGTAAACAAATACACACACTATCATATGATAGAATATACTCATTTCTTTCTGGACATAGTTTAAATTAGTTAAAACATCATTCACTCGTGTAGTTAGCTTATAGGCTTCTTCAATATGAAGAAATGAACCTAAGTACTTACATCATATCACGTTCAGAAAAAAAAAATCTGAAATATCAACTACACACACTGACTGGAAGGGACTAACTGATCAAGTTGAAAATA
>NW_008825335.1:30208-31069 GCF_000699105.1 Pygoscelis adeliae | reverse complement strand
AGGGGACACACTGGGGGGGCTATAGGGGATGTACCACGGGGTCTATAAGAGACGTGCTGTGGAGGCTATAAGGGACACACTATGGGGGCTATAGGGGATGTGCCATGGGGGCTATAGGGGCTGTGCCGTGAGGGCTATGGAGGACATACCCTGGGGGCTATAGTGGATAGGGTATGTGCTGGGGGGTCCATAGGGGACATACCCTGGGAGCTGTAGTGGACACACCCTGGGAGCTATAGGGGACAGGCCATGGGGGCTATAGGGGACAGGCCATGGGGACTATAGGGGACAGGCCATGGGGGTTCTATGGGATGCACCATGGGGTCTATAGAGGACATGCTGTGGGGGCTATAAGGGACACGCTCTGGGGGATATAGTGGATATACCATGGGGGTTATAGGGGACACGCCATGGGGGCTATAGGGGCTGTGCCATGAGGACTATGGGGGACACACCCTGGGGGCTCTAGGGGACACACCATGGGGGCTACAAGGGATATGCCATGGGGCCTATAGAGGACACACTGTAGGGGCTATAGGGGACACACCCTGGGAGCTGTAGGGGACACACCACAGGGGCTATAGGGGACCTATCATGGGGGCTATTGGGGATGCGCCATGAGGTCTATAGGGGACGCATCATGGGGGCTATACGGGAAAGGCCATGGTGCTATAGGGGACACACCGTGGGAGGTGTAGGGGACACACCATGGGGGCTACAGGGGACACACTGGGGGGGCTATAGGGGACGGGCCATGAGGGTGCCCTATAGAGGACATATATAGGTCTGTGGGCGTGGCCAGGGACTGGGCGTGGCCAGGGAGGGGCAGGCACTCACGTGAGGCTGGGTGGGTGGGGCACG
>NW_008825335.1:26369-26962 GCF_000699105.1 Pygoscelis adeliae | reverse complement strand
GCACAGCCGCACCGGGGGGTCATCGGGTCATACAAACGGCCACCCCTGAGGTAATCTGTACAGAGTGATGTCAGCACGGGCCAAAATGGAGAAACACGGAGCGACACGGGTCAACACAGGTCAACGGGGATCAACGTGGGTCAACATGGGTTAGCGCAAATCAACAGGGGTCAACACAGGCTGACACGGGTCAACACAGGTCGACATGGGTCACAACGGAGCAACAGAGTGACATGGGTCAACAGGGATCATCATGGATCAACACGGGTCAACAACACGGACCAGCAGAGATCGTCATGGGTCAACATGGGTCAATACAAAGCAACGTGGGTCACGTCAGCTCCATGGGGATCAACAGCAACACGGGTCAACATGGATCAACATGGATCAGTGTGGGTCAGCACATGGGTCAACACGGGTCAACAAACATGGGTCAACATAGAATCATAGAATCATTAAGGTTGGAAGAGACCTCCAAGATCATCGAGTCCAACCGTCAACCCAACACCCCCATGCCCACTAAACCACGTCCCTCAGCGCCTCATCTACCCGTCTTTTAAATACTTCCAGGGATGGTGACTCAACCACTTCCC
>NW_008825335.1:23517-25889 GCF_000699105.1 Pygoscelis adeliae | reverse complement strand
GGGCACACTGCCGGCTCATGTTCAGCCGGCTGTCGACCAGCACCCCCAGGTCCTTTTCCGCCAGGCAGCTTTCCAGCCCCTCTTCCCCAAGCCTGTAGCGCTGCATGGGGTTGTTGTGGGTCAATACAGACTGATGCGGGTCAACATGGAGTGACACGGGCCAACATGGGCCAACACGGGCCAACACAGGTCAAAAAACATGGGTCAACACAGATTAACACTGGATCAACATGGGTCAACACAGATTGACATGGGTCAACACGGATGAACACAGGTCTGCGTGGGTCAAAATGGAGCAACATGGAGTGACATGGGGCAACAGGGGGCAACACAGATCAACATGGATCAACACGGGTCAACAAACGTGGGTCAACACAGATTGACATGGGCCAACATGGAGTGACACGGGTCGACATGGGTCAACACAGGTCAACACAGATCAACATGGATCAAGGTCTGCGTGGGTCAAAATGGAGCAACACGGAGTGACATGGGGCAACAGGGGGCAACACAGATCAACATGGATCAACACGGGTCAACAAACGTGGGTCAACACAGATTGACATGGGCCAACATGGAGTGACACGGGTCGACATGGGCCAACACGGGCCAACACAGGTCAACACGGGTCAACACGGGTCATCACCAGCCAGCATCGCCCCACCACAGGTACTGGGCTGCGGAGAGCGGAGCTCTGACACAGCCGTGATGTCATCACGGGGCAATGAATGACGTCAGAGACAGATGGGAGTCAACATGAGAAGTCACGCCACACCAGGGCCAGGAAGTGACATCACCAGTGGGCAAGAAATGACATCACTCACAGGGCAGGATGATTATGCCTGACAGGACAATCTCTGATGTCACCAAGGGCCCAGGAAATGACATCATCAACTTACCAGGATGTGTGACAGGCCCAGTCCAAGCAGTGATGTCATCGCTGGATGAGGAAGTGATGTCACTGCCGGACGCAGGGCATGAAGTGACGTCGGGGCAGACCAGGAGGTGCCACCACGCTCCCAACAGGCTGTGACATCACCAGCAGACCAACCGCCCCTATGGGGGTGCTATAGGGGTGCGGCAGTTTGGCCCTACGGGGTCTATAGGGGATCCCGGGGCCCACGGAGATCCCTATAGGGGTCTACAGAGGGATCCCTGGGGGGGTGTCTAGAGGGGATCCTAGCCCTATAGTGATCCCCCATGGGGACCTATAGGGGATCCTAGCCCTATAGTGATCCCCCATGGGGATCTATAGGGGGCTCCCGGCCCTAAAAGGATTCCTGTAAGGATCCCCAGATCATCCAGGCCTTACGCAATCTATAGGGAGTCCATCTACGGGGAGCCGTGTGGAGATCTACAGGGGATCATGGCCCCACGGTGATCCCTATGGGCGTTTATAGGTTCTCCAGACCCTGTGGAGGTCCCCAGGGGGGGTCTATAGGGGATCTAGGCCCTGTGGGGATCCCAGTGGGGATCTATGGGGAATCCAGGCCCCATGGGGGTCTCTGGGGAATCCAGACCCTGTACGGATCAACGTGGGGATCTATAAGTGATCGAGGCCCTACAGGGGTCTACAGAGGGTCCAGGCCCTGTGGGGATCCCTACAGGGATCTACAGGGCACCTGGGCCCTATAGAGATCCCTACGGGGATCTATAAGTCATCCAGGATCTAGAGGGGTCTAGAGGGAATCCCAGGCCTACGGGGGTCTATAGGGGAATCCAGGCCCCATGGGTGATACTGGGGGGGGGCGGTGTGTCTATAGGGCATGAAGGGCCCTGTGCAGGTCTATAGGAGGGCCAGGCTCTACAGGGATCCCTAGGGGGCTCCATAGGGGATCCCAGACCTGTGGGGAACCCCATGGGGATCTATAAGGCACCCAGGATCTGTAGGGGTCTTAGGGGGATCTCGGCCCCCGTGGGAACCCCTCTGGGGGTCTGCAGAGGACCGTGACCCTATGGGGGTCCTTCTGGGGATCTATAGAAGATCGTGGCCCCGTGGGAGTCTATAGGGCACTGCAGCCTTACAGGGTACCTATGGGAGCCTATAGGGGATCCCAGCCCTATGGGGGACCCTATGGGGGTCCCGGTGGGGGTCAACAGCAGACTGCAGCCCAATGGGGGTCCCAATAGGTGTCTATAGGGATCTCTGCCCTACGGGGCTCCCTATGGGGGTCTATAGGCAGGCGTTCGTACACTACGGGGGGCCCTATGGAGGTCTTTAGGGGCTACCAACCCTACGGGGCTCCCTATGGGGTCTATAGGGTATCGCAGCACTATGGGGGGGCCCTATGGGGGCCCCTACGGGGGTCTACGGGGGACCCCGACCCCAGGGGGGTCCCTGTGGGGATCTATAGGGGCCCGCGGGCCCCCTG
>NW_008825335.1:18878-20099 GCF_000699105.1 Pygoscelis adeliae | reverse complement strand
CCACGTTGACACGCGTTGCTCCGTGTTGCTCCATGTTGACACGCGTTGCTCCCTGTGATCGGTGTTGACCTGCGTCCCTCTGCGTTGACTTGTGTTGACCCCTGTCACTGTGTGGTGACCCACATCGGTCCGTGTTGACCCATGTTGACCCATGTTGATCTGCGTTGCCTCGTGTTGACCCCTGTTGCTCTGTTGATCCCCGTTGACCTGTGTTGACCCGTGCTGACCCCTATGGATCTATGTTGACCCATGTCACTCCGTGTTGCTCCATATTGACCCATGTAGACCTGTGTTGATCCATGATGTCCCATGTCATTCTGTGTTGACCCATGTTGAGCCAGTGTTGACCTGTGTTGACCCGTGTTGATCACTGTTGACCTATGTTGATCCGTGTTGCTCCATGTTGGCCTGTGTTGACCTGTGTTGACCTGTTGACCCATGTTGACCTGTGCTGACCTGTGTTGATCCATGTTCACCTGTGGATCCATGTTGACCCGTGTTGGTCTGTGTTGACCCATGTTGACCTGTGTTGACCTACGATGGTGCATGTTCACCCATGTCGCTCCATGTTAGCTGTGTTGATCCATGTTGACCTGGGTTGACCCTCATCGATGCACGTCACTCTCTTTTGACCCATGTTGATCCATTGACTTGTTGATCTATGTTGACTCATGTTGACCCATGTCACCCCGTGTTGATCTGTGCTGATCCATGTTGACCTGTGTTGACCCATGTTGACCCATTAACTTATGTTGCTCCATGTTGCTCCATGTTGACCCGTATCGATCCATGTTGACCCATGTTGACCCCTGTCAACTTGTGTTGCTCCGTGTTGCTCCATGTTGACCCGTATCGATCCACGTTGACCCACGTTGATCCGTGTTGACCCGTATCGATCCATGTTGCTCCACGTTGACCCGTATTGATCCGCGTTGACCCACATTGATCCGTGTTGACCCGTATCGATCCACGTTGACCCACGTTGATCCGTGTTGACCCGTATCGATCCATGTTGCTCCACGTTGACCCGTATTGATCCGCGTTGACCCACATTGATCCGTGTTGACCCGTATCGATCCACGTTGACCCACGTTGATCCGTGTTGACCCGTATCGATCCATGTTGCTCCACGTTGACCCGTATTGATCCGCGTTGACCCACATTGATCCGTGTTGACCCGTATCGATCCACGTTGACCCACGTTGATCCGTGTTGACCCGT
>NW_008825335.1:16914-18294 GCF_000699105.1 Pygoscelis adeliae | reverse complement strand
TCCTGAAAACTCCCCCCCCCCCATGACATCTCACCTACTGGGTGCCAACTGTGGGCATGTGGCCACCACGGAAGGGCCACGGTAGCCATTGGCCATATCGTGGGACCTCCCCGAGCCTTTGTGATCGTGACAGATGCCAACGGGACCAAACTATGTCCCTGTGGCCACCACAGAAGGGCTAGGGTAGCCATTGGCCACGTCATGGGACCTCCCCAAGTCTTTGTGATGACGACAGGTGCCAACGGGACCAAACTACACCCCTGTGGCCACCACAGACGAGCTGTAGTAGCCATCAGGCTATGTCATGGGTCCTCCCCGAGCTCTTGTGTCCACCTTCAGCCTCAATGCCATCCCTTTTTGCCCATATGGCTTCTTCACGAGCCAATGGGAGGCACCAGTGGGGCAAACCCACATCCCCGTTGGCCACATCATGGGCCCTCCCCAAGTCTTTGTGTTGACAATGGGTACCAGCGGGGCCAAGCCACATCTCTGTGGCCACCACAGAAGGGCTGTAGTAGCCATTGGCCATGCCATGGACCCTTCCCACGTCTTTGCATTGGTGACGGGCACCAAAAAGGCCAAACCACATCCCCATGGCTACCGCAGAAGGGCTGTTAGCCGTTGGCCACATCACGAGTCCTCCCCAAGTCTTTGTGTCCACGTTTGTCCCCAGTCCTGTGGCTTTTTGCCTACACAGGTTCCCCACAAGCCAACAATGGGCACGGATGGAACCAAACCATGTCCCCATGGCCACCACAGAAGGACCATAGAGTCATTGCCCACACCATGGGTCCTCCCCAAGGCTTTACATTGACGGTGAGTGCCAATGGGGCTAAACTACGTCCCCGTGGCCACCCCAGAAGGGCTGTCCCAGCCACTGGCCATGTCGTGGCTCCTCCCGAAGTCTTTGTGTTGATGATGGGTGCCGACAGGGCCAACCCCCTGGCACGCGGCCACCACAGAACAGCTGTAATAACCGCTGGCCACATCATGGATCTTCCTGAAGTCTTTGGGCGGCAACGGGGCCAAACCACGTCCCCATGGCCACCTCAGAAGGGCTGCAGCAGCCATTGACCATGCCATGGATCCTCCATAAATCTTTCTGTTGACGATGGGCACCAGCAGGTCAAACCACGTCCCCATGGTCACCGCGGAAGCACCATTGTCTGCTCCGCCACCTCCTCCACTCTCCTTGGGGAGGATGGATCCTCCATAAATCTTTCTGTTGACGATGGGCACCAGCAGGTCAAACCACGTCCCCATGGTCACCGCGGAAGCACCATTGTCTGCTCCGCCACCTCCTCCACTCTCCTTGGGGAGCCCCTCAGAGCCCCCGGTGCATCACCAGGGTCGGACCGGGTCCCTGATCAGCTGCGTGGA
>NW_008825335.1:14521-15149 GCF_000699105.1 Pygoscelis adeliae | reverse complement strand
TAGGGGCCGCTCCGCGCCGCTCGGAGGACCGCGACTCGATGGTGTTAACCCCCTCCGCGCCGCCCTGCCCCGATTGTCCCCCCGGGCGGGGCCCTGCGTTTGGGGTAGGGGCAGTTTTCCCCATTTCGGCAGTTTTTTGCCCCATTTTGGGGCCTCACCCCTGTGTCCCCCAAGGGCTGCGGGGGGCCCCGAGGGGCGGAGTCATGGGGATGCAGGGGTGTCCAGGTCCCAGAGGCTGCAGGGGGCCGTCCAGAGTCGAATTTGGGGAGAGAGATGGGGGGGTCCAGGGCTGGAGCGGGGCGTCTGGAGCTGAATTCGGGGAGTCCCCAAAGGTGGCTCGTGTCCCCGCTGGTGGGTGACGAGGCCGGAGCGCTGGCGGTGGCTCCCCAAGGTCCCCACGGCGACGAGCAGAGTTAAGGTGATTCTCAATGTCTGTATTTTGGGGTCTTTTGGGGCTCCTGGAGGCAGATTCGGTGACACCCGGCAACCGTTTCGGAGTCCCCGAGGGCTACTTGTGTCCCCGCTGGTGGGTGACGAGGCCGGAGCGCTGGCGGTGGCTCCCCGAGATCCCCGCGGGGACGGGCAGAGGTAAGGGGAATCTCCAATCTCCGCGGTTTGGTGGGCGTGG
>NW_008825335.1:13368-13873 GCF_000699105.1 Pygoscelis adeliae | reverse complement strand
GTGACATGCAGTGTGACATGGGGGACGGGCAGAGGGACACGTGGGACACGTGGAGGGACGTGGGGACGTGGGGGGACACAGAGATGGGGACATTCGAAGTGACACAGCGACACACGCAGAGTGACATGGGGGACGTTTGGAGCGAGACAGGGACGTGGGGGGACACGTGGTGTGACGTGGGGGACACGCGAAGGGACATGGAGAGAGATGGGGCACATTCGGAGCGACATGGGGACCTGGGGGGACATGCAGTGTGACAAGGGGGACTCGTGGAGTGACACGGGGGACATTCGGAGTGACACGAGGATCTGGGGACACACATGGAGTGACACGGGGGACACGCGAAGAGAGATGGGGACATTCGAAGTGACATGGGGACACGGCGGGACGTGTGAAGGGACATGGGGGACATTTCGAGTGACATGGGGATGTGGGGGGACATGTGGTGTGACAAGGGGGACACGTGGAGGAACATGGGGGAGATACACGGGAGACATGGGGACCC
>NW_008825335.1:9672-11794 GCF_000699105.1 Pygoscelis adeliae | reverse complement strand
GCACTGTCGTGGGTGTCCCCACCCCACGTGGGTGCCAGCACCCCAGAGACACCCAGGAGGGATGTCCCCAACCCTGGGACGTGTCACCACCCTGGGGACAGCTAGGAGGGGTGTCACCATGCCGAGGACACCCCAGGGCGGGAGGTGACGCGGTGGCTCAGCACCCATAGGTGTCCCCCCTCCTCCCCCAGTAGGGTGCCATATCTCCCACTGGGGCGGGGTGGGGACACCCACGGGTGACACAGGCCCCGGGGACACCCGAGAGGTCCCATTGGGCCCCCAGGGCAGGATGGGGAGGGGGAGACACCCCCCACCCCCCACCCCCCATGGACTGGGAATGGGGGACAGGCAGGGAGACCCCAAACTGGGAGAGAGGCTCCCAAACTGGGAAAGGTGGACGGATTGTGAGCAGGGACCCAGTCCCCCCAAACTGGGAGTAGGGGAGGGGGAAACCCTTCCCAAACTGGGAATGGAGGAGAGGAAACCCCCCTCACGCTGGGAATGGGGGAGGGGATATGTGTGCACCCCCCCAAACTGGCAATAGGGGAGGGAGATAAACCCGCAAACTGGGAATGGGGAATTGGGGACCCCCCCAAACTGGGAATGGGGGAGGGAAGAAGCACCCAAACTGGGAATTGGGGAGTGGGAACCCCCCCCAAACTAGGAAGGGGGGAAGGGATTCAGACAGACCCCATCTTGCAGCTGGGTGGGCCCAGTCACCCCCTCAAGTTTCAGGGCTCCCCCCAGTCCTACCGGCGGGTCATTAAACAGGCCAAAATTTGGGTGCTTTTGGGAGGGGAGGGGAGATACCCCCACAGGTAGTGAGGGGAGCCCCAGTTTGCCCCCAGCCTGCCACCCTGGCCCCCCCAAGCACCTGTACAAGCCCCCCAGCAACTTTCACCCAGCACCGGCTTTAAATCATCCTCTCCAGTGGCGAGGTTGAGTATTTTTAAGGTGTTTTTACTCACTTGCACGTGGCTCTGGGGACTTCAAAGCCCCTTTGGAGACTCTCGGGCTTCTCCTCTGGGGGTAAAATCAAGTGTTAAACCGACTGAGAGGCAAAAGCATGGGGCAGAATGAGATGGGTAGATGGTAGGAAGCAGAGGAGGCTTGGGGGTAGCACAGGGGCTGTCAGATTTGGTCGCCAGGGCAGGACAGGGGGGCTGAGGGAGCCGAATTGGGGCTGTCCAGGCTGGTCCTGGCATGGTTGAGGGCTAGCTCTGAGGGAGGGCGGTGATTTTGGGGTGACACCAGGTACTTGAGCCCAGGCCTGGCTCACACCACAACCTAGAGCCACGTTTTGGCCTTAGGCCCTCGCCCACAACCAGCCCTAAACCCGGGCCTCAACCCAGGCCCAAGACCGGCCCTTGAGCAGGTCCTCGCCCAGAGCCAGGTCTGAGCTCAGGCCCCAGCCCAGCCCCAGGCTGACAGCCGAGCCCTGGCACAACCACGCTCAGGGCTGGGCCTCGGCCCAAGCTGACGTCCAGGCCTTGCCCCAGGCCTGCGCCCAAGCCCAGGGCCACATCCAGGACCCGCCCAAGGCCAGACCCACCTCCAGCCCTGGGCCCAGGCCCAGCCCTGGGCCGCCATCGATACCTGGTCTGCAACCTTCCCCCATCCCAGCCTTGCCCTGAGCACCCTCTGCCCCGGGGAGACCCCGCGGGGCCGGAGCCCTCTCCCTCCCCCGGGGCCGCCGCCCACCGCGGCCGAACCGGAGCGACTCCGGAGCAGCTCTAGGGATGCTGAGGTACTTGCAAAGGTGATTGGTTCGCTGAGCTGTCGATCAGATCCTCTGCCCCGCCTCCCCGAGGAGTTTGGATGTCGATTGGATGAGCGCAACGTCCGTCTTAAGAGTCACCTCCTTCCCCGAGGTGATTCGACCGCTGGTTGGTCCAGCGCCTGCCCGCCCTTTTGGCTTCGAGGCAACATTCGCCCTCCCAGCCTGGGGGAGCGGAGCGCTTGGAAGAAGCGGATTGGATCCATGTCTTGTCAGTCCGCGCTCTCCAGATACCTATTGGTGTCCACCCACTGAGTGAGCTGATTGGCCCGCTCCCCTTTAGCTCCGCCCCCGAGCCGCTCACGTGCCGGAGGCTCCTTCCCCGCCCTCTCTCGCCGCCGGCCC
>NW_008825335.1:6283-7518 GCF_000699105.1 Pygoscelis adeliae | reverse complement strand
AGAGAGCCAACGGCTCTGCCAGCGGGTCCCGCCGGGCGCCGGTGATGTCACGGTGTCACCACGGTGGTGTCACACCGCGTTTCCCGCAGGCAGCGGCAAGGCGAAGGAGGGGGAGCGCGCCGTGTACTGCTCTGTGCACAAGCACGAGCCGCTGGTGCTCTTCTGCGACACGTGTGACACACTCACCTGCCGTGACTGCCAGCTCAATGCGCACAAGGACCACCAGTGAGTGGGCACCGGCAGTAATTAATTTAATAAGAAACTGGTTTTTCGTGGCTAATTATCGCTCGAATCAGTTATCCTGCTCGTTATCCCTTAAAAACAGTGATTTGGGGCAACTCAGATAACTGAACAAATTTATTTATTGACTGAAAAGGTCGCCTGTGCACCTTATCAGCGAGGCCCTGCGGCACCTTAAATGTGTTTTTAATGAATATGAAGATAGATAATTAATTAAACCGATTAACTCATTATTGAGAAAGAACTGAAGTTAGCCTGCGGGCTAATTATTCTGATCAATTAGTTATTGATTTTTAAAAATGATCTCATTAGTTATTAGTTGGCCAACTACTGAAGGAATTGACTGAGTAGTGTGTTAATTTTGGTTAATTTTTGTTTTTAACCGAATAGTTATGTTATCTGATTAGTTACTGTGTTAATTAGCGGACTGCTTGGTTTGAGGGGCTTCAGTTGCTTTTAGGTTTTAAGGAATTGGAGATATCTAATTTGCTAGTCATGAAAAATCAATTTAATTACATTTTCAGTTATTTCAATTAGCTTGATTTTTAACTGATTTTTAATTTTTTTTTTTTAAATAGGCTGGTTTTGGTTTTGCTCTCAGACTGGTTAAATTTTCCTGGTAGAATCGATAACTAATTTGATTCGTTATCTGATTATCTGAGCAGGTATCTAGTTAGGTTACTTACCTGACTGATTAGTTATATTAAAAACATTCTTAATGCATAAGATCTGATTCAGTTGAAGTAAATGACTGATTAAGTTAAAGTTTTGTGGCTGATGAGTTTGTTAGCTCGGCCAGCTCCTTAACCCAAATTAACTTGACTATTAATGGCTAACAAGTTAACGAGGAACTTGGATAAGCACTGAGTGGGTTAACTCATTCAAGTTGGTTCCCTTCTCCGGTGGCTCCAGGAGTCGGGGAGTCTCTGGGGGGGCTATTTTGGGGCCCCCCCACGGGTCGTTGGTGTTGGGGGCTGCACCCGTTGGGGCGCTTT
>NW_008825335.1:4527-6082 GCF_000699105.1 Pygoscelis adeliae | reverse complement strand
GGCAAAAAAAAGCCACCCTGCAGCCCCCCCCCAAGGAAGGGCGCAGCTTGTATGTGCCCCACCTGCCCCCCCCCGCCTCGGGGGAATTACCTGTCCCCAGCGGGGACATTTACCCCCCTCACCCCGTCCCTTCTCTGCCGGCAGCATCCGCCAGGTGACGGACGTGCAGAAGCGGGTGCAGGTGGACGTGAAGATGGCCATCCTCCAGATCATGAAGGAGCTCAACAAGCGTGGCAAGGTGCTGGTGAGCGATGCCCAGGTGAGCCGGGTGGTGACGCGGTGCCAGCGCTTCCCCTGTCACTGTTCCTCTGCCCTGAGGTGGCGTTGTCCCCCTCCTCGCAGAGGGTGACGGAGGGGCAGCAGGAGAAGCTGGAGCGGCAGCACTGGGCCATGACCAAGCTGCAGCGGCACCAGGAGCACATCCTCCGCTTCACCTCCTGGGCCCTGGAGAGTGACAACAGCACCGCTCTGCTGCTCTCCAAGAAGCTGGTGAGCTGCCAAGGGGCCAAAACCCCTTTGCAGACCCCCCCTAAACCCCTCACTGTGGGCAGGGAACCCCCCGGCACGGGTGGTTGGGGACCGTTGGCTCCCCCATCACTGTGACTGCTCTCTGGGACCAGTGGGGAAGCGGGTGCTGGAGAGCGAAGCCAAGCCCTGGGCTTGTGCTGTGTCTCGGCTTGGGATCTGCTTTCCTCTAGGTCCCCTGTTTTGGGGGGATGTGGGGCGAAGCAGGGTCAGAAGACGGTCTCCTGAGGAGTGGTTTGCCCCCAGCTCCCCCTCAGCCTCCCTAGGGTGCCCCGTGTCCACCGCTGCCTCCCCGTCCGTGTCCCTGTGGCTACGTGTCCCCAGGGTGCTGCAGTGGGGTCCCTAGGACATGCTGGGTCCCCTGGGGGTCCCCATGCTGTAATGGGATCCCCCCCCGCCAGGTGATCTACAGCAGGTCCCCTCAGAGTCCCTGTGATGTGATGGGTGCCACCAGGGTGATGCATCAGGTCCCCTTGGGGTCCCTGGGACATCATGGGTGCTGCAGTGGGTCCCATTGCAGTCCCCATGGTGTGATGGGTGCTGCTGCATGTCCCTTCGGGGTCCCAGTGGCATGATGGCTGCCCCTGGGGTGCTGCCCTGTGTCCCCTCAGGGTCCCTGTGGCACAGTGGGTGCACCAGAGTGCTGTCATGTGTCCCCTTTGGGTCACCATGATGTGACAGATGCCCTTGGGATGCTCCCACATGTCCCCTCGGTGTCCCTGTGATGTGACAAGTGTCCCCAGGGTGCTGCCACGTGTCCCCTTAGGGTCCCCACGTTACGATGGGTGTCTCTGGGGCACTGCCATGTGTCCCCCTTGGGGTCCCTGCGTTGTGACAGCTGCCCCTGGGGCTACCACATGTCCCCTCGGGGTCCCTGTGATGTGACAAGTGTCCCCCAGGTACTGCCATGTGTCCCCTCAGGGTCCCCACGATATGATGGGTGTCTCTGGGGGGCTGCCACATGTCCCCTTGGGGTCCCTGCGTTGTGACAGCTGCCCCTGGGGCCCTGCCCCCTGTCCCCCTCGGGGCC
>NW_008825335.1:2938-3521 GCF_000699105.1 Pygoscelis adeliae | reverse complement strand
TCTGCTGGCCCTTGGGGGGTGGCTTTGAACCCCCCCATGAGTTATCCTGTGTCACCCCGTACCTGGGACCCCTGTCACAGTGTGCCCGGGGGTGGCTTCGCACTGTCCCTTGTCACCCCTATGTGGGACCTCCTTTCCTTGTCACCCCACACCAGGGACCCTGTCCCATGTTGGTCCATGTCCAGGGGGTGGCAGGGACACCCTCTCACCCCATACCCAGGGTCCCCCTGCCCCTTGTCACCTCATACCCAGAGGTGGCCGCAGTCCCCCCTGTCCCCTGTGACTCCATACCCAGGCATGGAGGACAGGGGACAGGGCCACCGTGTCCCCGTCATTGTCCCTGGCTAGTGGGACTCCATCCCAGGAGGTCTCCCAGCTGGGAGGAACACAATTTTGGGGCTTGGGGGGGCTGCCTGGGCCCCCTCAAGGTGCCCTGACAACCTCATTATACAGGAGAAAACACCTTAATCCTCCTGGGGAGGAGGAGAAGTTCGTTAAGAAGCTGCTCATTAAGCGGTAATGACAAAGGCTCGGGGGTGGGTGGGGTGGGGTCTTAAGGCACCTCCATTCCAACAGCGAGTTG
>NW_008825335.1:720-2279 GCF_000699105.1 Pygoscelis adeliae | reverse complement strand
GGGCGCCGCAGCCCCCCGTCTTCCGTGTCTTCCCCGGCACCTCGGCCGAGGACTTCAGCCTCATTGTCATCGAGCGGGGGGCGCAGCCGCGGCCCCCCATCCCCCTCCCCGTCAAGGTGGGTGTCCCTCTGCCCGTCCCCGCCTCCCTCCCTCCCTGTCTGTCTCACCCCTCTCTCCCCCCTGGCAGGAGGAGCAGCAGGAGGCGGCCATCAGGGACACCCAGGACACCAAGCCGGTGGGGCTGCTTCCCGAGCACCCCGGGGTGCTGGGACACCCCGGATCCTCGTTGGGGCTGGGATCTGCCCCCCCGGGAGCCCCCTCCGGTCCCGGGGTCTCCTGTTGCCGCGTCTGCTGTCAGGCCGGTGCCGTGGTGATGTGTGACCGTTGCGAGCGCTGCTACCACCTCGACTGTCACCTCCCCGCCCTCCAGGAGGTCCCCAGGTATGCCTGGGATCCGCTGGGGAGCCTGGGATCAGCTGCCCCTGGTCACCTCCCCGGGCTCCACTGGTTTCCCGTCCCTGAGGGTCGCTGCTCCGTCATCCCCGTGGGGCTCCTCTGGCACTGCTAGATCCCCCAGGATCTACTGCTCTCCCCTGCGATCCGCCTTGCTGGGGGTTACTGCCCCGTGGCATTGTGGAGGATCTCGGGGATCTGCTGCTCCCTGGATCTTCAGGGATCACCCGGAGCCACCAGATCTTTGGGGTCTGATGATGTCTCACAGGAACTGCTCATCTCCCATAGGATCTACTGCTTCCTTGTCCCAGGCTGGGGCTGGAATTGCTTCCACCCCTCCTGATTCCTTGGGGGGGTATCCTCTGGTGTCACTAGATTCCTTGAGTGATCACTCTGGGATCTATCTGCTGTCCCGCCCTGATCCAGTTCTTCCCCAACCCAGAGGTCCTTGGCCACTGCTGGAGCTTTGGGAGCCACTTGACCGCAGTCCACGTCTCTGCCTTGGGTTCTTTTGGTGTCTTTGGGGATCCACTGATCCTTCCTCTGAGGGAGTTGCTGTCACCCAGGTTTTCCAGTCCTTGGTTGCTACTGGATCCTCAGGATTTGCTGGGGTTTTTTTCCTGGGATCTTCAAACCCCATGGACCAGGCCAGCTCTCAGATCCACGCAGGGACCGCCCTATGATCCCTGGAGATCCCCTCTCAATCCTTGTGGAGGTCCAGCTGTTGACCACAGAGCCCTGGGGATCTGCTCTCTGCCATCCATGGAGGGATACACTTCTCAAGCCCAGATCCTCTGGGATCTCCTGGCCCTCATCTGCATTGGGATCTACCTGTTGATCCCAAATCCTGGGGGAACCTGTGGTGTCCGAGCTCCATGGTGCTCTACTCCTCCATTGCTGACCCTCCTGGATCCCTTGTAGGTCCTCAGTCCACCTGGGGACCTACACAGCAACCCCGATGCCCTGGGGATCTACTGCCCTGATCCATGGGAAGAGTCGCGCATCGATCTTGGATCAGTCGGGACCTCTTTGATCGCTGGGGAGCTGGTATCCCCCCTCCATCGCAGACCCCCCCCCCAATCCTTTGCTGCCTGGCCCCGATCTGT
>NW_008825335.1:0-366 GCF_000699105.1 Pygoscelis adeliae | reverse complement strand
CCCAGCACTGTACCAGCTACTAGGAAGGAAATTAACTCTATCCCTGCCAAAACCAGGACAGTATCCATCCCTTATTCTATACCGTCTACGTCATGCCCAGGTCCCCCACTTTCCAATACATTCCAATTAATCACCGCCACTTTTCCTGTCTTTTGATATATACGCACAGTTATCATTCCCTCAGTCTACGGGCCATCCCTCTAAAATGTTTGTTGAGTTCATTTAGTCCATGACTTCGGGCTCCATCTGTCATGACAGTCCTTCAGGACAGGAGGGATGGGTGGTGGTAGTGGATTTTTGCATGCTGACGCCAGTTTTGGTCCCATCACCGCTGCATTTGTCCAGTTCTATCATCGCTGCGCTTTG
>NW_008825334.1:0-644 GCF_000699105.1 Pygoscelis adeliae | reverse complement strand
ACCTTCCCAGGTGCCCTTGTATAATAGGTGCAAGGCTTTGCAAGTGGATCTGAACAATGACGAGGACAATGGTTCATCTAGGCTGGAGGTGTCACCAAGGTTAAGTTGGCTTATGTACTACGTCAAAACCACTTCCATAAAGAAAAAAAGACGAGTTCTTGTCATAGGAGACTCTCTTCAGAAGAGAACAGAAGGTCCAATTTGCTGACCAGACCCACTTCTCAGGGAAGTCTGTTGCCTCCCTGGGGCCCGGGTTAAAGATTTGATGAGGAAACTCCCTACCCTGGTACGGCCCTCAGATTATTATCCATTATTGCTTTTTCATGCAGGCAGCGATGAAGTGCAATAAAACCATCCAAGGGCAATCAAAAGAGACTTCAGGGCCTTGGGACAACTGGTTAAGAGATCAGGACCACAAGTATTGCTCTCCTCCATCCTTCCAGCTGCAGGGAATGATGAGGGGAGAAACAGGAAGAGCCAGCAGATCAATACCTGGCTCTGAGCCTGGTGTCACTGACAGAATTTTGTGGTTTTGGATCATGGGTTTTGGATCTGACACCAGGCCTGCTGGTGACAGACAAGGTACACCTGCCTCAGAGGGGGAAAAGGATCTTCGTGCAGGAGTTAGCAGGGCTCATTGAAAG
>NW_008825333.1:46659-46911 GCF_000699105.1 Pygoscelis adeliae | reverse complement strand
CGTGCCAGGCTGCACCCACGCAACAGCACCTGGGAGGGACCCGGCTATCTGCACAGACCACCACATCCCTCTTTGTGCTCTTTTTGGGTAAATAAAAGACGCGTGCCGTTTCCCTGCGGGCTGTTCTCTCCGCTGAGTCCCAAGCAGGCCGCAGCTGCCTGGGGCAAGGCCCGGCTGTGCCTGGGAAGAGCACAGGGCAGCTCTGTGCCAGCAGGCGAGGGACCCCGCTGGGCAGCTTAACCCCTCGGCTGG
>NW_008825333.1:38636-45997 GCF_000699105.1 Pygoscelis adeliae | reverse complement strand
CTCTGCTCCCGCTTCTCTTCCCACGGGGCTGCCGGGTGCGAGGCCACACGGGCCGGCGACCGCAGAGCTGGCCTGGTTGCCGCCGGGACGTGTCAGCTCTGGGCCCCGGGGTGCCACGGGAGCAGATCCGGCAGCCCCGGCCCCTGCCAGCACAGGGGGAGGGAAGGAAGCGTGTTTAGTAACTGTTTATTTTACAGTTATAGGGTTTGTACAAATCCGCATTTACAGGGGTAGGTATAAGTCTTTGTACAGAGTAACCGAAGCACCCGAAGCGACCGCCTCCTCCCAGGCCCCTCCTCCCCTGGGGACAACGCAGAACTAAAGTGCATCATGGCCAGGGAGTGGGGGGGCTGCAGGGCCTTCCCCCCACGGGGGCTCCAGCCACCCCCTCCTTCGGGGCAGTGGGGGAGTGTACAGAGGGGTTCCTGGGACCGCCGGCAGCACCCCCAGGTCACCACAGACTCTCCTGCACCGCGAGTTTCTAAAGTGCTGAATCGCCCAGCCCTTCGCCCCGCGCCGCTGCTGCCCTGGGGAGGTGCCGAGGGCCAGAAACAGGCTCTGCCGCCTTCAGCCACGCTGGGAGAGGAGACCCGTGAGCAGCCGCCGGCTGGCAGCGGGGGCGCGGACAGCCCTGGCACAAGCGAGCAGCAGAGGGAACAGGTCTCACCGCCCTGCCCGCGCGAGAGCAGATTCACACACTCCGGCTTTCAGCCTGCAGAGGCAAAGGAAACGCCTCTGCTCAGAGTTTTACGGAAACACAGGTCAGGCCTGACGACCGCCCGCACGCCCTCCGGTCAGAAAGGCACGGCCCCTCCGAGAGCGAGGGCCCGCAGGGCAACCCAGAACTTACCCAGAGGCGGTTACGAACAGACAGGCAGGGGGTTGGGACAGGAGGGTGCTGAGTCTTGGAGGGCACAAGTTTTGTTCTCTATCCCGAAATCCCTAACTCTTCAACCAACACCTAGTTTTCAGGTGTGCAGCCCCTGGGCACGGCACAGACGGCTTTGGGCACAACACAGCAACGGCGGGGGAGCTGGGTGGGAGCCGTAAGGGACAGGTAAGGGCACTTGCGGGAGGTTTAGCAGCTCAGGGGAGAGGTAGAGGCATACAGTATCTATTGGCTTTGTCTCAGTGGGACACGGAGTTGTCAGAAGGATTTGCTGCTTAGCTTGGAGGGCAGGGAGCGCTAGGACTGTTAACGGGACTGGGTGGGGAGACCGGAGCTATGCAGGGATGGGGGGTGGCCTTTCCGGGAAACTCCCTCACTTGCGTTATTCCGAGGGGCGACGCTGAAGTCTGATCAGCTCGTGGGGGAGATGTATGACAGATTTCCTGCCACAATGACTTCTGTCCCATGCAAAGTATTTCACAAGGTGGAAAAAGCCTTTCTCCGCACTAGAGCCTGCTTCCAGAGCTGTAAAAACGTCTGCAATGGGTGTTTATGGTGCCGCTAAGACTTGTGGTGATGCGATCTGGCACGTGACAGCACAAACCTTGGGCAGGGCGAGCAACACTCGTCTCTCACCTTGCTGACCCAAGATATGACCATGCTACTGCCAGAGAAGGAGCCCCAGCGACCGAGAGCTAAGCTCCCTCTGGCAGTCCCGCAGATCTGCTCCTGTTCCCGGCCCTTCTCTCCTGTAAACACATCAGGCTGCAAAGATGAGGAAGCAAAAAGAGCCAGGGAGTGTTACACACCAGAGAGAACCTCGTGGCAGGGCACCGACAGGGGTTCGTGAAAGGTTTGGCTCTACTCAGAGGTGGCCTATAGGAAAGGGAAGGGTCAGACCACCAGCAAGGCTGAACGCAGACGGCGGGGCATGCTGGCAGCCTGCAGACGGGAGCGATGCAGAGCCAGAGAGCTGCCCTGTTCCTCAGGAGTGTAACAGCCCCTCGCCCCCACACACGCACGCACCCAGGCCAAACCCTGCCATGACACTCTCCTCCAGGTGAGGATCCACCCTCACTCCCACTAATTATCCCCAACAGAGAACGTGGGATCGTTTCGGCATAGCCCACGCACGGCTCTCCACTCGTACAGTCACCTGTGCGCAGCCTGAAGAGCCTGACTCGTCCATACCTCCGGTTCCTCATGAGACGGCGGTGGCGCCCATCTGCTCACCCCTGCACGGGGAGGAGAGAACAAGGTGAGCGTCGGTGTGGGGAACAATCCTGCTGGGCTGGTTCCCATCAGTCTCTGTCGCAAAGGCCAAAAGCGTCACTGGACGCAGCAAGAATAAAAAATAATCTTCAGACAGGTCGTTTCCGGACACGTCGTTTCATCAAAACATCACCCCTTCCCGCCAGGGAAGGACGTGGTGACGGGGAAGGCCCTTCCTCTGGCTTTAGGGGAAAATCTGCAGTTCAAACTTGGGTGCCCACTCCAGCGCACTCTTCACCACAGCCAGGGCAGCTGCTCCCAGCGCGACCGTCAGCCCCATCACCGCCAGCTTGTGGTCCTTGGCTTTGTCAAGATGGATTTTGTCCCCCCCTCCCCTCGGAGCCGCTCCCTGAAGCGCTGCCTCAACACAGTGTCTGGTCTCTGCTGCACTGACGCCAACTCAAAGTCCTTAAAAGTAGAAGCCGCAGTTCTGCAAGAGAAGAAACGGGTAGAGGAGCGTCCCCAGCTCGCCTTTGGGACCAGCCTCCTGCCAGGGAGGAAGATCTTCGTGAGGAAGCCAAGACCTGGCAAGGGGATGTACAGAACACGCGGGCACACGGGCTGCCCTGCACTCACCGTTCAGCCTGCTGCTGAGCTGCCTCCCTGGCAAGTTCGGATGGTGGGAACTGGACAAAAAGGTCCCCAGCTCTGCTGATCAGAGTCTCGTAAGGAAGGTCCTGTGGGATCTGGGACAGGAGGTGGTGGACAGAGGCCATGTCGCACTCGCAGTCCAGAACTTCCTGCTCCCGGTACAGCACGATCTGCAGAGAGGAGCGAGAGCACTGAGGACAGCCGGGGAAGCGGGGATGACTTCTTGTCACTCGCTGGCACTCACTTCAGAGCCGGAAGAGAAAAACATTTCGCTTCCAGCTGAAAGACCTGCCCTTCCTCAAGGGGACACACTGCAGTGAAACATTCCCTGTCTGGGAAGAGAAATGCCAAACCCTTCCCGAGACCCTGAGGCCATGGAAAGCCCCTTTCTGGGTAGTTACACCTGTCTTCTGAGCAGAGCCTGTTACTGGCAGGTCGGAGAAGCGGGCAGAACCTCAGCAGGGCTTGACTCCACGACTTGCCCTCAAACAGAGATTTGTTTGGATCTCCCATAGGAGAAAGGGCAGATGGACGCACAGCGCAGGGCTGCCCCCAGCCAGCCAGGCTCCCCAGCACTCGAGCAAGTGCCCAGCAGCAGGGCCAGCACATGAAAGCAAAGAAAAACACCAGGTCATGCTGCCTCCACGGCACTGAACTGGAACAGCCTGCACATCTGGACACCCCCAGGCTGCCCCGAGCTCCCCTGGATCCCGCCTGCCCTCCACCACCACCAAGGACATCGCCGGCCCTGGGGGGCCCCTGCAGAGCGGGGTGCAGCCAGGGACAGCAGCAGCACTGGGTTTGCCAGCCCCCCTCTGCAGCCCCAAGCTACCGGCCCTTCGCAATGGTTCAGTTAATCCCCCTACCATTCCAGCCAGTACCTACCACAGCAGCAAAATAAATGGGCATCAGCGGATGGCAAGCCAGGAAGAAGTCATATAATCGCACGACATGCCTGAAGTCGGACAAAACGTGCCCGAACCAGGTGATCAGCCAGCTGAGAGCAAAGATGGTTCCCACCTCCGCACTGCACAGAGAGAAAGTGCTGTTAGGGCAGCTGCTGCCAGCAGCTTGGAAACAGCGCCGAAATGCTCGTGGGCGATCCCTGCGCCGCACCTCCGTGTCTGGGAGGGGAGACAGACCTGGCTATCAGCAGAGCATTCAGAGCTCAGCACAGATCCACGAACTGTACCTCTGATACAACCCCAAGGCAAAGTACTGCCACTACTCGTCTCGCATCCAGTGGGGTCCACAGTAGAGGTCCAAATGCTCCGCTTTCAGGAGAACCTGAACGTGTGACGTACCACGTCGCTGTCTGCCACACCGACCTGAGGACACCTGAAGTCCTGCAGCACGGTCAACTTTCTACATTCCTTTCCACCCTAAAGGCTTACTAACTTCTGGGAGTTTCTAATCAAGCTTGGTACCCAAAGACGTCCCTTGGTACCCAAAGACATCCTGGCCGTGAAATGTAACAGAGACGCTTGCCCAGAAAAGGACGCTGGACTGAACCTTCCCACCTACCTTCCTGCTTCTGCTTTATTCTGTCTGGATTACACTTGCGTGTCCCTATTGCACAACCTGGGAATTATCCCCAGAACTAGCAACAAACTACAGCAAGGTGACACCGGCCACAAAACTGGGTGCGTGAAGCGGTCGTGGCAGCTTTGTATGACACCGTTTGCAACCGTGCAGCCTTTCCAATAAGGACTGCAGACCACTGGGGTGAAGACGGCACCATGTAAAACGCCTCAAAACAGGCAGCATAGGTTTGGGTCTGCTCGGAAGCAGAGTGCCACATGGCTTTGGACTGTCACCGTTAGCTGTGGGTCAGCTGTTGACTCACTCTGAGGAAGCCACTGTGGTGCTGGGGACATGCTGGTGCAAACAGCCCCATGAACAGTAACGCGAGACTGGCAGGACAGAGCTAGGAGGCTCCGAGGGAACGTCTGCGTACCTCTGCATGAAGTCATGCACCTCAGGGTTCACCTGGTCTATGATGGGCATCAGGTAATTTAAAATGTGCTTGGTATTGTCCATCGTTGGGTCCATAAAATCCCTAAGGAAAGATTTAAAAGAAGGTCTGTCAAACAACTACATCCGTGAGCTCTCCTCCAGGGAGGCAGCCAGCAGGTAAATAGATGTACTTGCAATAAACAGCTTTGCTGGCAGGGTGGCCCCCAGCCCCAAGGAATTCTGTCTATGTGGGACAGCCTCCTTCCTGCTTTTCTGGGACACACAGGGCTGATCTGCACAGAAAACCCGGACCCAGACAATCACGCCGGTGTCAGCTGACACTTCTTATTCTGCTGAAGCGCACATGTGAACTGTAAAGCCTCTCCAGCACCCAAAACCTAACTCCCTCTCTGGGAGAGGAGGGAGAATCCCTCCAAATCACTCCCCAGCTGAAGGCTTGTTCTCATTTCAGTGCACAAACAGGAGAGTCATTTGACTTGGGGCCCAGGACACTGGCGGTACAGATCACACTGCCCAGGGCTGTACGAGGCTAAGTGGGAGGCACTGTGCTGAGCCAGCCCCCAGGAGCCGGAGAGGCCCTGACAGCGGAGATGGCCAGAGAACTATGAATAATGCATGCGCGTTGGCTTTTTCAACTTCAAGAGATGTTACAAATTAATCTGACAGCCTTCAATTATCCCCTCCCCAGAGCACAACTCCCTGCAAAGCCACGTGCTATCGTGTGGTCACGCTGCTCTCTCCAAGCACCCCTCTGGGTACGGACGTGACAGGCAGCCGGCCTTAACCCAAGGCTCTGCCTTCCAGGCTCCCCTGCTCCGGGACAGGCCAACCCGTCGGCACAGGCTTCCCCACAGGCACAGGCGTCCCCACAGCTTGAGGACATGCAGGCGGCTCCTCTCCTCCAGCTGAGCCTGGTGAGTACCTGAGATGATGCGTCGAGAGCTTTTCCACCAGAGCCGTGGCCAGTCTGTCCCCCACCACCAGGAGGAAGGTGACCACGATGTCATGGTAGCCCTGGTAGTAGTGCAGCTGGGGGTTGCGCTTGAGGACGTGGAGGATAATATCGATGAGCTCCTCCTGCAAGCCTTCCCTCTGGTCATCTGGCATCCCTGTGGGGACAACACCAGGCGGCGGTGGGACAGGCTGTGTCACCTATCGGCGCCTGCCGTGGGAGCGAGCGCGGCTGCGGTATGCAAGGAGAGGGCCCGTGCATTTACCAACCCGCCCGATCCCAAGGGATGCGGTGCAAAGGGGAGGGGGGGGGGAAAACTAGCAGAAAAAAATATCCCGAGTCCTAATCCTGCCCCCCCAAACCCTGAGGGCCCAGGGAAGCCGGCCAGTTGTTAGGTTGTTTAACCTTTGGAGCTGCAGTGCCCCTGCCTGCGAGGTGTGGAGGACGGGAGCAGGGTTTACTGATGTTTGCACAGTGCTGCCGAGAGCGAATCGCGCTGCACATCCAGCACCGCTGAGGACATTTTAATCATTTTTAATTTCCCAGGGGTTCTAGAAAAAATTAAAACAGGACCCATTTTCACAGCAACTGCGCCAACTGCATCAGATTGCAAGGCCTCCATCGCCCACAACTTTCTATCACTCCCCTGCTAACAACGTGTTTAGGGACAGGATGTCACAGGAAAAACATTGTTCCTGCCATGCACAGCTGCAGCCAGTTTCTGGCAGTCCTTGTCAACAGATAAAATGCCCAAAGGCCAAGCAGAAAGTCCCAGTGGAGATCCTGCAATGACAAAGTTCTCCTTTTCCCCTGCTTCCCTAATGCATCTAAAAATAGGCAGGAGGATGCCATTCAAGGGCAAAAATATCCGTACGAGCAGACCCTTCAGGAATCAGGCTTGCACTCAGTATCCGCACTCGAAAGAGAACCAGAGTGAATCAACTGTTTACGCAAAATAAAAGCAGCAGAAGGGGGAAGCAGATTCTGGCCAGAGTCAGATAGCTGCTGGATTAAACGTTTTATAAATAGCACGAGCAGGCACCAGCCACCCATCAGAATTAAACAACTGCAAAAAGATTTTGCTTCTAGAGGTTCAGAGTCCTCTTGAATTTGGTGCATGAACCCAATTTTTGAGACCATTTTACACCAGAATTGGTTCTAACCACTGACAAGCCTGCCTGCCACGCCCCTGAGCTAGACCACGGTCTAAAATAAACTGAAGCAAGTGGTACGTTTCTCAAGCACTCCATCTATCCTAATCTCACCCTGGTGACAACAGGTGAGGGGCACGCAGGATCCGGGCCTCTCTGCGCTGCAACTGCTCGACGGCGCCGGCCTGCTGGCAGAGGGGCTCAGCGGGGCGGGGGGAAGTGTAACATTGGAAGAGCCACATCAAAAACCAGCCGTAGCACAGCCAGCTGAAGGAAACCGATAGCCGCAGAATAGCTCCACTGCATGAAGAAGCTGCTGTAAGCTCACAAGGAAAAGGCTCTCTAGAAGTCGGAGCAACGGAGGATCGCCTACCGCAACCCCCCGAGCAAGGTCTGAGCCAGGAGGAGCCCCACGGCACAGACCTTCCCCCCGCAGAGCGGGAAGAGGAGAATCCCCTCTCACCTGGTGGGAAACGGCGCAGGGATCGCCGCACGTCCAGTAACACTTGCTGGTAATCCTTATTGTCCT
>NW_008825333.1:35172-38592 GCF_000699105.1 Pygoscelis adeliae | reverse complement strand
CTGCTGAGAAAAAGACGACTGTGATTAACACCGAGTAGCGCAAAGGTACCGGGAAGAGAGCTGGGCGAGGGAGCCGGGAGAAACCCTGCTGAGGGCGGGAGGATGAGGCTGCACACACAGACACATCACCCCATCGTACGTCCCCTTTTTCGTACCTCACACACCAGCCCTGTCCCCTCACTTGCACTGCCGCGCATTCTGACACTAACGGCGCTTCAGTGCGAGCAAACGAGACTATTATTTCTTTAGACAACATACGTTAAAATGGTTAAACTGACACCACTCCCAGCATTCATGGAAACATCTTTGCTCCACAGTTTTGTTGTGCAATTCAAAGCATACTCAGCAGCAGCAAGGCATGATACGCTGTGGAGACGACAAAGAATAGTTCATTAAATAGAAATAATTCAGAAGCAAACCCCACCCGTGGGTAGCTAAGATAGTTAAGACAGAAGAGAAAAGAATTTGCTGGCACACTGGACGATCTATGCGATCACGTGAAATTAAATGTTGTCTTCCAGCAGCTCCGATCACCTAACATAATCCGTCTCTTGACTGACGCGGGGGGATGCACACTTCTGAATGGCCACAGATCCAGGAACAACAGCAGAAATCTGTCCTGGGGACAGTGACTGTAAAAGCTACAGGACTTGGAGCTTCTGTATTGGTAAGATTTAAAAACTACGCAGGTACCTCATCAGGAAGGTCATTTTCCCTGCTTCTGAGGTCATTTTCCCTGCTTCTGAGGTCATTTTCCCTGCTTCTGAGGTCATTTTCCCTGCTTCTGCTCTGACCAAACACCACACGTGCTTCATACAACAAACTGCTTCGTCTATGCCTGGAAGAGACACCTCCGAAGCATTTCGGCCGAGCCAGGGCTCAGCACAGCCACCTCTCCGTGGGAGCAACGAAAATGAAGTTTGATACTTTCTGCTGCAGATGAACTTACAGATGCCGGCTAACTGCTCAGGGCCACACCAACCGCACCCAAAGTGAACTAATTTCCATCACTGCCACTAGAGATAACACCACCCTCACAGCACAACGGAAATGCTGTTTTTAGGAAGTCGCGTATTTCCAAACCTGCCATTTACATACAACACAGGGCGCGAAGCTACGGCGGGCATGCTGCAGCGCGAGCCCCCTTTGCGCACGAGCTTGGTGGGAAACACACCAGCGTACGCAGGGAAAAGGCAGGTCAGAAAGCACGTGCTTCAACCGCCGCGATCCTTCCTCTAGCGTGCACAGAGATCACCGAGCCGTTCCGCCAAAGCTCCCGAGTCCAGGCCGTTCCGTACCTGGAAGAGGGGGCAGGTCGTCTGTGTTAACACTTAGCAGCTTCGGCCACACTTTGCAACGAATTTCGTCCGTCAAGAGCCCCCCCTCGCTGATCGCCATCCGCCTGAGCGTGGCCACGTCGATAGGGTCGCTGTTCAGAGCCTGATAAATTTCCGCCACTTTTCTTTTCTTCTTAGAATCAAAGTCTGTAAGAAGACCACAAAGAGGCAAGCTGATAGGCAACGCCAACACGCGGGGGGCAGCAACTCAGATCAGGGGGACAAAATCCGCTCACAGCGATGTCACACACACAGCAAGGGAGATGACACGGGACAGTCGGCACACGCCCTGCCAGGACAGGCTCGGGACGACCCCGGCGGGTGACCCACCAGCTGACTGTCCCCACGTCCACAGGCTCAGCACCGGGGGGCACTTCACGGCTCGCCGTCCCTATCAACCCCGCTGGTCTCACCCTGGGAGGCAACCGCTGCTCCTCCCGACACGGGAGCCGTCACCGCTGCCCGAGCGGATCCCTCGGCTCCCATACTCCCCAACAGATCACGGCTCCATTCAGGACCGCGACAGCCGTGCAAAGTCATCCTGCGACTGTTCGCTCTCTGACGCAGCTGCCAGCTCAGGTGTCAAGTGTTTCCTAAGACCAGGACTTCGTCTTCCTACCGACTCCCAGCTAGGCAGCGGCTCCTGGATGCAGCCGTCCTAGGGAGAAGCCTGAGCATTTCCACTGACAGCAACGGTCACAAGAAAGGACTTAATTTGACCAGAGTTAACGAATCACAAGCATATTGACTTCTCTCCCAACAAACACAAACTAGCCGGCTGTTCGTACACGCGCAGGTTAGCCAGTATTAAACATACACCACTGTTCTGCGGAGCACATGAACTCGGGGGCAGGTAGGGAATAACACACAAAGCACACGGTGCTCTGGTTTCAGACGGGTTAAACGCACTTACAGGACAGGAGAGCGCTTCCCGGGGAGCTGAGAAGGGACGCTATTTCACACTGCATCGTGGTATTTGTCACCGCTGCCTCACGCGAGGAAGGAGAGAGGCGGCCGAGGGCCACCCGATATCCCACACCGGAGCAGTTTCCACTAAGGAGGCTTTGCTGAGCAGCCGTGGGGCTGGAGCGCAGGATGAGGCCGCAAACACTGCCTTTACTTAAAGGCTTTTTCCGACAGATCCAACTAACACTGCTCTTGGGATCCAAACGGGATTCGTTCGATAAGGGACGTGTCCGAATAGGATTTGGGGCGGGAGGAATTAAGAGGATCCCGATGGGAGAAACAGCTGTTTCCCAACGCCCCACCCTCCCGGCAGCGACTCGGGGAGCACGCTCCTCTGCCCACGTGGCACCTCCGGCGTCTCGGCGCTGCCCCGGCCCTCTCCCCGCTCCCGGGGAGCTGCGTGCGAGCGCCTGGCCAGAAGCACCGCTTCCTGCAGCGTCTGAACGGGAGACGGCGGGACGGCAGGCTGCTCGGACACACGGACGCTAAGTAGGTCAAGTGGTGGATGCCGTCCGTTCTCCAAGTACCCTTTTTAAACACTTTTTGGATGAAAACAAGCTGAAACGGCCTACGACGGATCTCCAGCTCCCCTCCAAACACCAAGTTCCTGGTGATGTTAAAGCTTCTAGCGCTCACCCAGTGACCGCGACTTCCTTTTATTTCCTTTCCCGCCCCTTGTGCAAGCAAAGTTATTTGCACAGAAACCAGCTCCGCTGGCTGGCCGTTCCCTATCCCCCGCGGCACGCACGTACCGGGCTGTCACATACCGAAGCCTCGGGAAGGAGGAGACAAAGCTTATGGAAGAAGAAACCCCTGTTCACACACAAAGAACTTCAGGAGTAGTACGAAGGAAGGAGCACGTATCACGGGCTCCTCTCCTGAGATTTACTGGCAAATGCCCCAATATTTACACTATTCAGACGTGCAGCGGACAATAGCTGCAAGTATTTTAAAAAAATATATATAATTGTATTTCAAAACCTTTTTTGTGCACCCACAAAACCTCAACTGGCAGCGTCAGTTACACTTTGAAGGAGAGACGGAAACACAAGCTCGGAGCGCGGGGGCTTACCGCGCCGTAACTCAAACCGTACCGTCACGAAGGGTCGCCTGACCG
>NW_008825333.1:30822-33980 GCF_000699105.1 Pygoscelis adeliae | reverse complement strand
GCAGGCTTTTCCGTGCTTCCTTCTGCAAGGGCTGACGGGCGTCGGGGACCGCCAAGGCGTTGGCAGCCCCGTCCCCTGTCCCCCCCGAAGCTCGGAGGGAGCAGCAAGCACGGCGGTCTGCAAACCTCTCCCCCCGGGGGTACCGGGGGGGGGACCGGGTCGAACGTCCCCGTGTGGCTCACAACCTAGTGCAAACAACCGCAAGCGGTATTTTTGTCATACCGGGTGTTTTCACGTTACAGCACATCGAGGAAACGGTCAACACGGTCCCGCTTTCACATCATTCTAGGATATATAAAAGGTTAAGTACAATATATTCCCACTGGATGAAGTCGCGGAGGAGAAAGCTACCCCGGCGCACGTGAAAAGCCTCATCTCCCCTGCCAGCGGCCCTCACAAAGGGGCCGTGCTTCATGCTCTCCTGCCCCGGTCCTCGTCAGTCGGTTTAACCCAGCCCACGCGCTCCACCCTGAAGTAACACGGAAGTACGTGGCCATCACCCCCCCCCAAAGAACAAGGGGGACAAGCAGGAGCCAAAGAACAAGGGGGACAAGCAGGAGCCGAAGGCCAAGGCTTCAGCGCTTGCCGAGGAACAGGAGGAGCACTCGATGCCCAGGACAAGCAACCGCTGCAACGGCTTTAGGATAGGAGGTGACCGAGAGGGAGGGGTGCTCCTGTGCTTACAGCCGCTCCAGCTGAGCACCGCAGGCCTCGTGTGACCGAAAACAAGTCACTGAAATCCACACAAAAAACCTAAGAATTGGTTCCGCATCTCAACTCCCCATCCATCAGGGCTGAGACAGAAGAGGAGGGTTTTTTGGTTTTGTGGCAAAAGGTCCTTCTCCCAGGAGATGCTTTGGCTTGTGACGTTTTGTGTGAGGCTTCTCCGCCCTGCTGACCATGCGAGGTGCACGTGAAGGGGGACACGGCCTCCCCAGTACGCACGGGGCTGTCGGCCACTCCTGCGTCGAAGCGTACCACCACCCTGGGGAGGCCTCTACACAGGGAACTGAAATCTAACCTCGATAAATAAAACCAAATGTTTATTTACACCAAAGAATTCCAACACTGGATCTTTCACATATGAAGGACAAAGTATATATACACAGCAAGGGGTAGCAGGGCTGTAACAAGGGTGCTTCTCCGTTGTCAATGATAATATTTGTCCACAATTACTGATCTACCATTTCAGTTTAAGTTAACGTCTGCTCGCTCCTTCCTCTCAGTGCATATTTACAAGACTGTGAGGTAACTGGTATTCTCACCACATGGCACGTGAGGGAGGGGATGGTGGGTGAAGATGTGATATCGGACTTGGCGCAGTCTGATTTTTCCAGCTTTAAGTAGCCACCAGCTTGAAACCTATATAAACAATTTAAAAACAAGATACCCAATAACAAACTAATTCCAGAGGTCCAAGCCAAGCAATGGCGGGAAGAACCCTCCACGAGAAAGGGGCTGATCAGAGTACGGCTTACTCTACAGGAGCACCTCTCTCAGGAGGCGGCAAGGACTCCAATCGGATCAGTAACTTCATCTTTTAAGACTAAAATTACATGCAAGGGGGTGAGTTGGCATTCTGGTTGGCTCCTAAGGAGACATGATTCAATCCAATTTGGGTTTCAGACATTATCTGCACTTACTTCTTTTAAGCTTATACCACCTCTCCATACTGGAATTGTCTCCTCAGTGTACCCCGGCTGAGTCATACGCAGGACATGGGGTAAAAGTGAGTGGAACTTTAAGAATCCCCCTCCCCTGCCTCACGAAGACTTGGTTTGGTAGTCCCTGGAGAACAGCACAATCCCCCAAGGTGTAGGCTCGTGGAGGAGTAACGGTGGGAACATGAAGAGAAGAGACTTCCAGCAGGTTGCAAGAGCTTGGAAATGCTGTTGATTCATCTTTGTTCTTAAATGAAGAGTACTTTTTTTGGGGGGGAAAAAAACTGTCCGAGAAATATTCCATCTGTAGGTATTTTCAGGGAATCCCCTGAGTTACGAAAAGTTCAAGTAAAAAAAGAAAAATCAGCCTATAATAATTTTGTATATAATGACTGAACTACTATAAATCCACAAGCAACAGTTCAGACACGGTGCCTCCAAAGCGTTCATCCCCTCCCTTCCCCTGCCAGGCACGAGCTGCGTCCTGAGGAGAGGTGGAGGGGGAAACCTCTTCCCCACCTGACTCAGCTCAGGCAGCAGGAGACAGAGCCCATCACTACTGCTGAGCGCCTGCAGCAGCTGGAACGGGCATCCCCAGAGTGGTGGTGGCAGAAATGACGGGCGAGCCTGCTAGAGGTCCAAGGGGTGAAGGTGTTGGCACTGAAGAAATCCCTGGAAGAGAGACAGGTAAGCAGGAATTAGAGTGAAACCAGTGCATCGCTACCCAGGACAGCTCGGCTTCTTAAGTGAAGTGGTATCTTTGCCGGTCAGTTTGCTGCCGCTTTGTTACATTTTCAGAGCTGCCAAAGCAAGCTGAGATTAAAGGTCTGTCACTGTTCCCTGCAGCCTCTGCAAAGCGCGCAGGTTTGTATACATACAAGTGTCACTGACAGGCAGGATCACTGTCCTTCAAACTGCTGCCAAAAAATCCAACTGCAAAGCACTTTTTAAAACGAGACCAGAAAAGCAGGTCAGGCTGCAGCGAGGCCTTATTTATCACGCTCTCCCACCCACTTCGCAGCCCTCCTTGCCCTCGTCATCGGTTCCAGGAGATGACCTAATGCCCCACCTGCAGAACTCACCCTCCTGGATCTTCACATCCACACAGCGCCTATAAATGCTTTAAAATGCCATGCACCAAGAGGCAAGAGCAGAACTGACCTGACATCATACTCGCACTGCTGACAGGAGTGCTGCCACCTGGCATGTTGGATGAGCCCATCCGAGCTTGGTCTTTCACGATGGGATCTAGGAAGAGCACACTACCCTTAGATGCCGTGCTGCCAGGCAGCAGCTGAAGCACACTGGTTGCCCGCGACCTCTGTGCTCAGCCAGTCCTGCCAAGCTGCCTACGTCAAACAGCATCAGCCGTCACCTCCCGGAACACAGAAGTCTCCACCAACTCCAGCGGGAAGCACCCAAGAAGGTACCCAGGTACTGTGATCAGTGAAAAGCCGCCTAAATGATGCGCTTTGGAGTTAAGCAGGACTGCCTGAC
>NW_008825333.1:8804-30783 GCF_000699105.1 Pygoscelis adeliae | reverse complement strand
AGCTGAAGGAAATGAAGCTGAAGTTGAGCTTTCTATGCTAAGCAACCCGCATAATTGCATAAGGCCAAACCCAGAAAACGGGTGTAGCAAGCAGAAAGATTATCACAAACTACAATCATATGTCACGTCTCTGTACACGTCCCGCAGCAGCCTCTGAGTTGTAATGAGTGTCACTGGAGCTTGTCGTCTTGTGTAAGATGTCCCCAACTTACTCGCTAACGCTTTATTTTCAGCTGCGGGTAAATAACGCTACCATCTGAACAGAGACAACCCCTTCCTGCCTCCCAAGCCTACTGCATCAGACAAAGGAATTTCAAATTTTGCCCTTCCTCATGCTGAGTCCAGTACAACCTGTATCTCTACTCGGACACAAGTTGATGTAGCTGTTTGTCCAACTCTCACATTCAAAGCCTTCAGCTTTACTAATGCTCATACTTGCAAAACATTTCACCTGAACATTTGCCACAGGCATAACACAGATCTAGACTGTTTGTTAATTACACAAGTCCGTTCAGCAGCAAGAAAAAAAAAATATAACTGAGCAAATACTCATATTTTGCATTGTTACAGCTGTTTCAAAAAACCTAAATATCAAGATTTGTGAAAACCAGCAAGTGTTTAAAGACATTTACTAGTGAAAGTTACATTTTTGCTTGCAAAACGAAGACCTGACTATACCATTCACTACGGTACACATTTAGTAACAAAAGGAGTTAAAAGGGCCCGTTTCTCAACAAACCAGGTATCTGGTTTTATCAAAAACACAGGAATCCGTGTACCCAGACACCTGCCGAAATTGGCACCAAAGCTTCTTTAACACAGTGCTGCCGATTCCCTGGCCTGGCACGGGCACACAGCACGTTGTTTTCTCGGCTGGTGTAGGTGGCAGTGGCCTACTTCATCCACCGGAGAGACAAGCAGCCTCAGCTCCAGCGCAATTATTCGCAAAGACCGGGCTTATTATGTTACCGTTCTTAGCTCCTATCTGCACAACCTACTGGAAACGGAGATTTCCCAGAGGCAGAGGAAGAACTCCTTGGGCAGCGGATGATGACAGCAGCTGATACTTACAGAAGTAGGGATGTTCCATGGCTTCTCTCGCTGTGAGTCGTGACTGGTGATCATATCGCAACAGCTTGTCTAAGAAATCCAGAGCTTCTGGACTCACCAGATGTTGGTTCTCACTGTGAACAAAGCGCTCCCATCGCTTACGGGAGTGTCTGCAGAAAAAGACACCCAAATCAGGCTAGGCAGAGGACATCAATGCCAACATTCACTTTTTTTGAAGAGCAAGAACTGCGACAGATGTCCGTCTCCGAGAGGGGCCGCTGCTTGGTGTGGCAGCAACGGGGCTGAGCCGTACCAGAGCACGAAGCAGCAGTACGCCGTGTCTCCACGCGGTGGCACAGCCGCCACAGCCCTGGACAGCTTGAGCACTCAAGTTCAGAATGGATTTACAGGCCTAAAATCCCAGCTTCTGCTCTTCTCTTATGCCCTTAACATTAGTTCCTTGTGGTTTTGGTATGTGTCATACAAAATAACTCTATGAGGGGAAAAAATATGTAAATGCCATCTTAGGCAGCACCTGATTTTCTGCACTGTAATTCTGAGAAACACCGTTTTGTTTTTTTCCCCATAACACTGGAGAAAGCATTTGCCCTTCATGCTCCAGCAGTTCATTCATTGCCTAGATGACTTTAAAAACCTTTCCTCAAGCCCATTTGCAGATAAAGGACCATGGGAAGCACTGGCAAAAGGGATCAAAGGCACAAAGTGACAGTTCTCAAGAATCTTGGCTCCGATTTCTCCCATAAGCGTAAGTTTTTGTTTCCTTCAAGGTCTGTCGACAAAGCAGTAGCTGTCCGGGTCTACCGAGAGCTTATGAGCTACTCTGGACCTTGACTCACCTGCCCAAGATGTCATTGAAACGTGGATCCAGTTCAATGTTGTATTTGTCAATGTAGTCATACAGATCTTCTGTTCCCAGCACCTTGGCTATCCTCACCAGCTGGGAACAAACAGAAATAAGTCACTACTGTGAGGGTATGATAATGCCAGAGCCAGCGTGAAGATACAGCAGCACGTTCCCTTGGGAGCTTGAACTTGATCTCAGTGGTCTGAACCAGCAGCCACAGCGTCATCCCGTGGCTCTGATTTCCCTGGCCACATAAAACCACAGGCATCACGAACACGCCTCCACTCACAGTCGGAACGTAGTAACCCAAGGCAGCCAGGAGGGAGCTGCATACCCTAACATCACTAAAACTTGAGACCTTGCAACACTAGCTCCCGTTGTAGCAAGAAAACAATTCAAAACCAACAGGGTGGGAAGGCAAGAGTAACTGGTCAAAAAAGCAGAAACTCTGTAACTTGCAGGTGAAGGGTGAAGCGCCACCCCGAGGCCTCCAGAATGAAGGTTTGAGAACAGAAGGTCACTGTTCTTGAATGTCTGTACGTTAGTTCAGATGCAGAGCGCACGTGTCAAAGTATAAAAATTTTGGCCTAAAGGCAACACATCAAACATTTCAGCATCTATACAAAACTGTACCAGTTTGTATAGATTCACAGTTTCTATACAGAGGGGAGGGAGGGTGGATAGTGGCAGGGGCTCTCCACGTAACATAACCTCAGGGATCTAGGTACCAGAACACACCAGCCTTAATATAACTATTGTTATAAACTTTTTCCAGATACCTGCTGAGGAGCTTATAAATACAAAGCACTATAAATCTATTTCTATTTAATTGGTTAATCTTGCACACTTGAGAAAAGGAACGTGGCTTCAAAGTGAGCAAAGAAGCCATTAGAGAAACGTTTAAATTCTTCTTTGGATCCCTCAGTAGAAGCGTAAGCAGGAAACCTTCATTGCGCTAAGAGAACAGAGATTGTACATGACCAGCTCTCACCTGATCATAGTTGTCATGGCCATGGAAAAATGGCTCCTTTCGGAATATCATACTAGCCAACATGCAACCCAAGCTCCACATATCCAGACTGTAATCATACATCTGTACAAAACCAGAAGGACAATTCAATTTCTAATGAATTAAGCAGAACAGACTCCCAATACTAACAGGGTCCCCCCTCCCTCCAGTGATACAAACGCGGCCACATTACACTGGGAACAGACCGAAATATCTTCATGCCTCTTCATCACTAGATCACTGTTCAGCTCAGTGTTCCAGTTACTCAAACTGGGATACAGCAATTAGCGGAACAGCAGGTATCCTATTTCCATCCTCGTCTATAAAGACATTAAAGACCAGTGCCTTTTTCTATTTTCACTGCAGATTTCAATGTTATGAATCACTGACAAACACATGCTGAGAAGGGAAGCATCGCAAGCAACGAAAGGAGTGGACTCCACAAGGTACATGGGCAGATGAGGAAGTGCCTTCATTCAGAACCGGCACGATCTGAAAGTCACCAGTAACACAGCTATTTCCGGCCCACGGCATTTCCATAATGCAAACTGCCATCAGATACGGGGATGGTTTTATAGTTTAATTTAGAAGTTCATGCAGTGCTAGCTACACCCACAAGGACTTTGTTTCATTCCTGAACCTTACTGCAAAAGCAGCCTTGCTAAAAAAATATTCAACATTTGTATTCCAAGATCCATGATGACAGTTCTGCGGCTCTTCCTCAGGTCCTGAGACTAGTCATTATTTTCTTTAATTCAGTGGCTTTATAGCCACTGCTTTCTGCGATACATTTTAGAATGGACTGTCTTTAGCTTCAGGTCTCTAGATATCCGAATTTCTGGTTTGCTACCTTGAAATGGCACAGACTTTCCATATAAAAGTCAGTGATAAATCCTGGTAATTCTTACCTGATAATCTACAAGGAGTTCAGGTCCTTTGAAATATCTGGAAGCCACTCTGACATTGTACTCTTGGCCGGGGTGATAGAATTCAGCCAAACCCCAGTCTATTAGTCTAAGCTAGAAATGGTAGAAAACAAAGAAAAAAGGCTCAAGGGATGCTCCAGTTCTCCACTGGCTGAACCACACTACAGGTGAGTTTAGTTTGAAGCTTCATTTACAAGTCTTCTACTTTCAACTAATTTGGAGGTGATCAGAGTATCTGTTTAGATATTCTCCCCACACCCATAATCACCAACTGGTCTATATAAAATACCTCTCCTTACCAACCCTATTTATGGGTTACCTGTAACCCATAAAAACTTAAGAAAAGCAGTGTATAGAATTTCATTTTACATTTCTCCACACGATGGAAGTGCAGCCCCCCTTGAAGATGTCTGCTAGTACCACTACACCGGAGTACCCAAAAGGGATCCTAGTTTGCCAAGAGAAAAGTAGGACCTCTCCCTGCCCTCCAGCCTGCCCCACGTTATTACCTTTCTGTGCTCGTGGTCAATCATGACGTTGTGAGGTTTGACATCTCTGTGCATGATTCCCATGCTATGGCAGTAATCTAGAGCCTGTAGGGGACGTACAAAGAAACAGATGTTGGAGTCACAAGAACCTTTCTTTCAAATTCAATCATATCCAGAAGTGTTTCCACATATACCAAGCCTAACTAGACAACAAGACTTCACTGTCCAGCGTTATATCCCGGACTAGACTTGCAGACCACAGAAAACACCTCTAGAGCCCCCTCTCAAAGGGAGGTCCCAGCAACAGAAGTGTTTTGACTTCACCTCGTGTACTTCCTCATAAAAATGGAATTTCACCCTAAGAGCAGAGTTACTAAGCGCTATTGATCAAACAAGTCTCCCCTTCTCCAGATGCCTGAGGAGAAAATATTTGTTTCGGAAGAACAGACAAATACATTTGACTCACATTACATTAGGGCACAAAACCAGCCAGTAACAGCTTACAGTTTTCTGTTTTCAGAGGCTACACGTACTTTTGATTTAGGATCTTAAGTTATCTCAGTGTACCCTAAGGCTCTGTTATCCTCAAAAAAAAAAAAAAAAAGACTAGAATTTGTTGCAGAAACAAAGCTGAACAATTGATACTGACTTGATACATATTTTTCTACTCAATTCTTCCATAGGCTTTCTCTTCTCTTCTCTTCCCCCCCATTGGTGACATGATAACCATTCCTATAGGATTAGCTGAGTGCAAATCCTAGAAATAAACCGATGAAACAGCAAAACACCAACTTACCTTCAAAATCTCATACATGTAGAATCGAATATCATAATCTGTTAATGTCTGGTATAATTGCTGTGGGACACAAACACATCGTATCAGTGTTAAACACCCAAGAAAAATATCACATCCCTGCCACTCCAGAACAACCCAACCCTGTTCTCTGCTGCTGTGGTTCTCCAAACCCATTTGAAGGAACAATAAAAGTTTCCCAAGTTACTCTGACACACACACACCCCCCAGTTTACTTCCAGCTCTGCTCAGACAGTACATTCTGGTTCCTGTCACTAACTCCCTCCGGCTGCACTCGCCCACCACCAGTACAATGCATTGTGCCTGCAGACTGGCTCTCAAAAAGACCCGAGGGTGCTCTGCAACATTAAGCAGCTATTCCAGATGGCATTGCACAGCCATTCTTCTCCTGAGGCAGGTCAGTAGGGAAGGGGACAAAGAAACATTTAAATCCCTTTTTCCAAAAGTATGGAAAGCCACAGAAACAGATGTCCACATTTGAAATTATTCCAATAAATAATTATACACTGAACATAAAAGCAAAATGTTTCAAAAAGACAGGCACTGATGGTCTACAAGACGACAGATTAATTTGCTCTGAAGGTTAGAATACCACTTGGAATCTGGATTCCCTGGATCTTGTAACTTCTGTGGCAAAATGGTACTAAAGGACTAATTACAAACTTCTGTACCAAGTGTATTTACCTTTAAAGACAGTTACTATGTTGGAAGGAAATGATTAAATAACCTGCCTGCCCCGTACGTACTTGCCTTTCCCCAGAAAAACATTACAAGTGGCTTTCAAATGGAAAACATTAGAAGTTCACATCCCGCACTGTACCTTAAAGTCTGTGTTGTTTACATGTTCAAAAACCAAAGCGGGTGTCCGAGACTGAAACAGAGAGAAAAGTGTTCAGCCATGTTAAGTTGAGATAACATGTTTTCATTTAAGATAATGAATTAAACCACTTTTACTCCTAAAACTGCTAGAAGCCCCTCTACCTCAGACATACTTATGATTCCCCTCAGACAGAGAAAGCACAGCCAAAGCCTGCAGCCCCTGGCAGCACTGTTTGTAGAATGAATTAACTTGTCTCAGTTCGCTGGTATCTCATCCTTACAGAGTGAGGGGCTGAAGGGACCTGTGGGGGAAGGGCCCTCTAAAAGAAGTTAATCAGATTAAGAGCTGATCTGATTAAGCAATTCAAAAGCAGGATTTAAGAGCAGGGGAAAACAAAAAGGCAGATCAGAGCTGAAGTCAAACACAGCAACTTCACCCATAACCCCAGCGTACCCTTTAAGTGCCTTCCATACTCACCACAGGATCTTTTACTATATCTGCAAGAGTGATTATATTGGGACCGCCTCGCAAGTTCTCTAAGATCTTGATTTCACGCTTGATTTTCTTCTTTTTAACAGGCTGAAGAATAAAAACCCAAAGTGTAAGACAAAGCACTCCAGTTAAGTGAGGCTAATAGACAGCTCAACACTCAGATGACCAAGGTAGGTGACTGCAAGTCAGCAAAATACATCGGAGCCTTTGCAAGTTAAGTTCAAACAGCTAGATTTTGTTGTTACCTGACTATGCATCATTCCAGTAAGGGCTCAAATATCTGCAGTCTCCCTTCTAACCGTACAACCCTGACAGCTACAAACATTACTTCAAAACATACATGCGAATGAGCGTTAGGAAGATGGCATATTTTTTTTAAAGCTGTCTGAACATGATCTGATAGTCCAAAACTTCTTAACTGGCATGTGGTAAACATATAGCTATGAGAAGTCCATGAGCTACCTGAGGGCCACTAAATGAAGGTATTTCACCAATCAAGGCTGTGGAATAACCAGCATCCAGGAGACCCTTACTCAGTCTGGAAGGATATTACATACGCAATGGAACATGCAGAGCAGAAATGAAAATTTTAAGGTTAGCAGTCCCTAAATCTAATCAGTGGCTTTAAAGGACAATGATCCCATTAGCTCATAGGCCTCTATGCACGTGACAGCATGCCAGGGCACTGGTAGTTAGAGGAGGTGAGAATTTTCTAGTCAGCTGTTGAAGTGTTGCTTAGCTCCAAGTAAAAATGTGTTGCACATCAGGACTTCCTTAAGATAGAGGCTAATTCCTTACAGGCAGAGATCTGACTTAATAACCGAGTGTAGGGCTTCTATTAGGAGGCTCAAAATGATGGCCTATTTCACTGAATGACACTTAAAGCCAGGCTTTAAGGATTTCAGTTTTAGAACATCAAATGTTTTAGACCGAATGCTGCAACTTTCTGGCATCCTGATCACCTCAAGACAGATTTTATCTTTTGCCCAATCCCCAGCTCACCTTGAGAATTTTAACAACTACTTTTTCATTATTCGTAATGTTGATGGCTTCAAATACTTCACTGTATTTGCCTCGGCCTAATTTTCGAACTAGCTGGTAGTCATCTTGATTTCTGTGGAGATAAAAAGATAAGAGTTCCAAAGAGCTCAGTCATTCCCATCACAATTTACAAACTGCTCCTTAACACTAAATCACTGCCTCACCTTCCAGACCAGGTGGATTAACTGGTGTCTTACATCTCCTGAATGCAATGATTAAGAATTAGGAGAGAAACAGGGAGCTTCTACTCGCCCAAGTTAGATTCAATCCAGAACTTACTTCTTCTGCAGTAGGTAACATAAGCCCAACTATGCATTTCAGCATCGGCAAACTCGAGCTACCCCTTCCACCTGTCTATATGTATTTGGAAGCTACATTTTTCCTAGTGTAATGTTGTTAAAAATCAACAAAACCAGTAAGACCAGAAATTTAAGTGCCAGCCTGTTTAAAAACAGACCAGGCACAAAACACCACTTATGCTCAGAAGACGGTGTACATTTCAGAAACCAGGAACCGCAACAAAGCTGAGGGCAGAACTTAGTCTGGGCCCTGCTATACAAAAGCAGGAACTCAGAGCTACGAAGCTGGCATTACCGCGGTCTGATTCTTGGACGGCTTAGTCATGAGCAAAATTTAGACACCTCCTTCCTTCAAAAAGAAGCAGACATGTCTTTTCCAGTCACTCACAGAGCACTGAGCAGCAAGTCACAAAATAGCATGTACCTATTTAAGCCCACCGAGTCTCTTCGCTCACGCAAGTCAGAAGCAACATCAGATGTCTTTTCACTTCTTTTTCAGTCCCACACCCAGGGCTGGTTAGACTGTTTCAGATAGATTTTCTGCCCTCTGAAAGGACAAGTTTCCTGACTACCTGGCAAAAATTCTTCAAAACAAACTCTTAAGGGAGCTGCAAAATGTTCTTGCACTGCCGGGGATTTAAAAATTTGACAAGAAACACTTTCAGACACACAACAGGTTATTCTGCCATTTCTGCAATTCCGAAGAAAAGCTGTGATCCTAATACTGCCATGCATGCTAGACATCTGCCAAGGAGCATGAAAAAGCCTAACGCAGCACAGGTGCCTGAACTCCCCATGCCAAATGCTACAGGGATCGATCCCAGTCCAAGGACATCCACAGGCAGCCCAGAGACTTACCCCCACTCAACAACATGCGACTCATAGTCCCAGTACTCCCGGGGTCTGTGTGTGTTCACATCCGTGTAAACTCTGGCCCTGCTCGGCACGGGTCCCGACATATCAGACAGGTTGGCAGGCGGAAATGATGAGATGTCCGAAATCGGAGGCTACCCGAACTGCAAAGCTGGACAGAGGATAAAGGCCTCAGATTCTTCCACCTGCAGAGAGAAAATAAACCAGAGGTTAAAAATCTCAAGATACTATAAAAATATTTAAGTTAACCGTTAAAAGCTGCTGAGAAGGAGAGGCTGGAGCCCAGCCACAGGCCTGGGATCATTTGTCAGAGCTTGAAAACAATTTGTCTGCTCTCCCTCGCACAGGATGGGACCACTTGGCCCCACTAGCAAAAGTAACACCCCTCCCCGCAACTTTCAGCATGTAGTTTCCAACTTATGGCTGCAAAGATAACTTTCCAAAAGGCAAGAAATGCAACGTGCTCTGCATCTGCAGACAGACTCCTTCCTTTCAGCTCCAGGGTGAAAGCAACAGCCATCGGCTGCAATCTCTCCCCCATCCAGGAAGAAGTCTTGTCCCATCCTATGTAACCAAAACACTTCCTTCACTCGAGGTTGCACAACTGTCACCTCTTGCAATGCACTAATAAACGATGCTGCAAACAGAGCCGACAGAGCGACAAGGGCACCTGTGCAACCTCAGTTAAGCACTTTCTGAAGTTTCAACTTCTAGAAACACCAATTTGCATTTAAATCAGAACTTCGGGATTTACTTGCAATTCTTAAAAGGACTGAAGCCCTTCATGTGCTGACACACAAAGGTTTGTGTGGCTACGCTGATTCATGCTGTGGAAAGAAAAAAAAACCTGAACTGATCCACCACTACTCTGCATTTTCCATCCACTGGAAAATGCAGGTACTAACTGAAGCATTTATGTACAAAGCAAGGCTGGTCAGCTCAGGAACAGGTTGCTGGAGCAGAGCAGAGAAATCCAGACACCAGGACCAAAACGTTATCCAAAGATAAGATTGCTGAAGTCTGAACATCACTCTGGGGATTTTCATAGTACAACATTTTTCCCATTTCCACATACTCCAAAGGCGGCTTTTGCTACTCTGTTCATGCCCTCCTGCACGGACATCTCATCCCACCACCTCACAACAGATACCTTCTACATTTAACCCACTGCCCACTTGAAAGTGAGCAAGACTTACAGAGCAGGCAGCCACCGGGCCTCGTCTCTGGGCTTACTTAAGGAAAAAAGCAGCACCACGCTGTACAATGCCATTAGGTCCTAGCACAGACAACAGCATTCTCCAGAAGATGTAGGGCATTTATAGTGATGAGCTACATCCACACTAATTAGACTATCGTGAGGAAAAGTACATCCCCAACTAGCAGTGAGACAAGAAAGGACATCGGGAAGATCTCATAGAGGCCAGTCGTTACGAACCATTCAGGGATTAAATGGCTTGAGGATGCTCGGAAGACTTCACGGCAAACTGAGGCAGCCAGAAGAGTTCTGCTGGGACGAGGCACCAGTTTTGGTCACAACTTCCTATAGTCAAGCCATGAAATCCGACTGTCCAAAAGACAGCGGCATCTGTGTTAGATTATGATGCTTTACCCAAACACGAAAGAAGAATTCTGCTGCAATGGTCTACAGATGTTTCTTTGCATTCTGCTTGCCCAAAAGATTTGGTAAGCACCCCCACTTCTTCCTCTTACAATGTGATTTTAGCAAAACTTCTGTTAAGTTTTATCAGTATTGAGACAGTCAAAATAACTCAAAAGAAAGTTACTGTGTCAGTGACAAATACTCTGATTTCTGAATATTTAAGACAACAGTAACTTACTACAGAGTTTTATATCAATATTGTCCTACCTAAAATAAAAGTAGTGCCTCTGCACCTCTCAAATCTTTCACGAGCAAAAGCCGACACATTTTTAAACATTTAAGTACAAGAATCTCTTTGTCAGCTTTCAAAATAACTTACAAGGAAGGAAGCTGTATCGAAGCATGAAAGTATTGTTTGGTGTGTAGCACACGGCAGAGACTATACAGCCCTGTTTAGAGAAAGGCACTCAGTCGGTGGGCAATGCTATAATCTAAACGAATATAAGGTACTACACCAATCTTATCCCTTCACAGAAAACAGGCAACTGCCAGACTGCAGGAGGAAGTAATAGACCCATTAATCAGAAATTAATCAGAAAGACCTAGAAATCTGCCCAGAGCAGTTAGGCTATCAGGATATGTCACAGCATAAGAAAATTCTAGAAGCAAAATCCTGCTCTACTGGCAGTGTCCGGTCGTTGATCCGAGGTCTGCGGTACTTCAGTCTGCTGCAAGGACCACAGCAAGGACCACTGGCTATGAAGATGGTGGAGGACCTGGGGGACACAGGTCTGATGTCCTTCACCGCGTGACACAACTTGACCAGCAGCTGGTTCTGCATTCAGAGGCAGAAACGTACGCGAGGTCTCTTTCTGGCGTGGACTAAGCCTCCTCAGGTGGTACGGACCTTGGCAGCGTGGGTTATTTTTTTGACCTACTGACACACAAACGGTGCTGAAGGCAGCTCCAGGTAGACGGGGTTGTGGTAATCCAGCCCCACGGTTAAAAAGGGACACGGCACTGTTCCAAAGTCCGCAACAGAGGTGTGACTGAGGCCTCAGCCCAGTAAAGGAAGGACGGGGCACTTCAGCCAGGTGTTCAGCTAATAGAAGAATATGAAGTATTACTAAAAAAAAAAATAAAAAAAAAAATCTATTCCTGGACAAAATGTTAGTCCTCGAACAAAATACACTTTTGGAAGATTAGGCAGCAATCGTCTAAGACCTCAAACCATTTATGTGACATGGCTCAGACACTCGGAAATTAGATGTATATTCCAAAAACATATTCAGGCATTAACAGAGCATGCAAGTTTACTAGAACACTTAGTACAGTGAAATTTATTAGATTTCAAAGTTTAATCACTATGGTTTTACCTCTCCTCATTCCATGTGCTTCTGGCAGGACACGCACTAGCTAATTTCCTCTGCCCAGTACTCCTTGTGTGGGAATTAACTGAACCTATATATGTCTAAGATGACTTAGCAGTTCTAATTTTTAAGCACAACGCTGTATCAATAAAGAACATGTGACTGCTGCACCTCATCCAGCTTATTAGCAAGATCAGTTTCAGCAAGGAAAAAAGTCGTAAAAAAGAAAAACCAATCACGTTATCTAAAGACACAACAAATTTCACAGTGGCTGTTTTTTGTCACGTAGCTCTAGCCTAGCACAAGCTGTATGTTGTAGCATGTTGGCTGCTCAGAGAAGGGCTTTTTCAGGAAATCATCGGACTGTAGCTTCTAAGAATGGCACACAATGCCTATTTATGAAGGTAGGTATTATTGTCTACTGTTTTTTATACAGGAAGAGGAGAGAGTCTACACAGATAATTTGGTTTTAAAGCAAAGTCCCACACATATACAAACTTACCCTGCCTGAAAGCTTCTCACTCTCTCTGCTCAAAACTGCTAATGAATTTGTATATATTTTGCTCTCACTTCCCCTAGAGAGGGATAATTCTGCAGTGGATCCAAGCTCTTTGACAGAAGGGACTGACACAAAAAGGGACAAATCATGGGGACAGGTGTGGTCATGCAAATGTCAGTTTAGCTTGCAGTTTTAAGGCAGAAAATCTACAGTATGAGCAGCGATTACACCTAGATGAGATGAGTGTCCTGAGCTTGTTACAAAAGATGAGTTCTGTTTCTGCAGTCAGAATCCAAACAGGACATGTCATTTATTAATTCCTGCATTAATGACAGAATCATAGAATAATTTATATTGGGAGAGACTGCTGAAAGTAATCTAGTCAAAGTAGATCTAATTAGATCAGGTTACCATGTCCAGTGTAGTCTTGAGCATCTCCAAAAAAACACAATGCATCGCTGAAAATTTTAATTTTTCTGGTAGAGAAGTGCTTAACTAGGAAACATAACCATGAGCTTTCAGGCAATATACCCGAGATCACAGAGAGGGAGACAAAGCTCCCAGTTACCGTCTGACACACACTGTTCAATGCTAAGGCTTGCCTGTGCAAGGACAGAAAACAGCTCTTCTGTTTTAGCACTTGTGGTGACGCCCCTTGGGAAGACATTACCACTGACACGGTAGCTATACCAAAGAAGCAACACGCAAAAATTTCAGTGCCTGGTTTTCCCACCTAGGCCTGCCCTTAAAAACTCCATTTAAGTATTAGCAAACTGCCAATTAGCTAATCTCTTACACAGCATCCTTACCGAGAGCACCCCACAGGACCCTGTTCATCCTGTGTACAAAAAAAACCCCAAACACCACAAGAACACAGCCAAATACAGCACTGCACGTACTACTGATAATTACTCCGCAGGAGTGCCCCAGAGCCCCAGTCAAGAGACAGAAACAATTGTGCTGCCATCATATAGGAATTTTTTTAATTGGAAGGTCTAGTAATTAAAAGAGATCAGTTCTTAAAAGTCTGAATTATTCTAACAGTGGCCTATTGTCAGAGCAGCTTGGTAAGGCTAGACTTTTTGTGCCTAAAGTTCAACAAAACGGTAAAAAGCTTCTCAATGTTTACTTTGAATTTTATTTTTAAAACCTTTTAATTTAAAGCACTGTTACAACCCCCCTCCTTTTTACAAAGGGATTTTTTATCATCCTTACAATGCACTCTAATCCCAATGGCAATCCCCGCCCCCATGGAGGACTTGGTTTCTTGTAAAGTATCCGTACTTACAGCCCCTATACCCAAATAGTACGGGAATTTCCTACGCCCTCTGTCCTTCCAGATGTATCCACTTACAGCAAGTAGCAACAAAACACAGCTAAGAAATCTAAGCAAATTAGTTTCTGAGAAACACACCTACTTAGCCTCTAGTAAAATTCACCTCTCTCATTTTAGTCAAGAATAACTGAAATACTGGAATCTTTCTTTTCTCCTTTTAAGTGGAAATGTTTTTGGCACGGAGCTTCTCTCAAGCGCACAGTTACTCAGAACCTTAAACCGAAGAAGTCGCACCAGCATGACGCAGCGCACATACAGACTCCCAGCGAGCTGGAAGCCAAGAGCTTCCCCGAAGACTGGTGTCCCGAGGAACCTGCGAGCACTACCCAAGCGATGACCTTTGTGGATGCGGCTTGGAGCATAAATAATGCACCCAAGAACACGAGCGCCGCTTGACACTGGCCTCCCTGTGGATTGCTGCTAACAGCACAACTTGCCCTCAGCACGAGCAGTACATCGCGGGGTAGCTCCAAGTTCATCCAGGCAGAGCAGAGTGAACTCGGTGAACTACGTGCAACACCACGTAAACATGATCATTACCGATGACCCACCTGAACTCAGATTCAGTTAGCGGAGAGCAGTCCCGAGGGAGTAAGAAAGGCCCCAAACTGCATCAAGCCAAACTCAAAAGAGCCAAGAAAATACTTCCATCACTTTATCAATTCCAGACAGACCATCCCAGACAACCTCATCTTCCTCTCAAGGAGAAAGCGAGATGCACAGATCGGTCAAACGGGTCTAGACACTTTCCTCTCACTTCTACTTTCCCCATGTAAGCTCATTACCAGCTGCGATTGTGACAGACTAAGACTGTAAACAGGCTGAGACAGACAGCAGCTGGTTTATTCTGAAAAAAGAAAAGCCCTCTGTCAGCTGAGAAGAGCAGAATTACAGCAAGTAGCCTGGAATCAAAAGGTTGTCCCTCTCTTTTTATCCACAACTGCAAGCGAAACATTACCTTTCGTAGTAAATGGCTCAAACCCAACCTTTGAAATCATGAGTGTATAATGTGCTTTATTAGTGAGAGGAAGCATTACAGTTATCGGATAAAATTGATACGATTTCCTTCACATAGCCCATTTATCCCTTGCCTGTAAGCCTCCCAGGGAAGGAGCACCCACTTCTTCAGCGTTTGGAGAACATCTAGTACTGGATAGACACCACTGAAATGAAAAGGCATGCCTAACTACTACAGTACAGCCTACTGGCAGCCAACTTTAATCAAAACCCAGCTTACCTTTAAAAGAAGACATAATAGTAACCAACTTCATAAAAAATATGTTCTATCTCACAAAAGAAATCTGATTTGCGTATTTTCATGACGCTGGAACTGCAGCAATACGAGTATGGAACAGATGACCTCCAGAAGTCCCTTGCAACCTATATTTTTCTATGATTTTATAGCTGAAACAGAAATGAGCCTTGATTAACAAAACTGACATTTTACATCCTTTCCTGAAGACCACTTACCTACTAAAGGGACAACATCAATAGAAAAGCAGATTTTAAAATCTAATTGAGTTAAAAAAAAAAAGCTTACGTTTGAAATCAAACTTTTCTCTTGGTATTTTTTTGGAACAGCACAGTCTGCTCTAACTACATTTTTCCACCAAAATTATTTTCCAGATTTCTTTTAAATAGCTGGTTGTGTCCCGCTGTGGAAAAATAACAAATCATAATGTATAACAACCATATATAATGACCTCAAACATTCTCTTAAAAAAGAAACGGGAACGGTTGTGATTTAATTCAAAATAAGACATGACCAGTCACTAGGGAAAACAGTTGACAGGTTTAGTTAAACTGGAAGAAACATCTTGGAGTAATTCTGTAATAGCAATGCCCTAAAATTGAGACTGGTTCTTCCTTCACCAGCTTTACCGATTCCCCCCCTGAATTCCTTGCAGCTCCTGCCAATGAAGAGGTCACCCCTTGTAATGAGGATCACAATCTACACAGAAGTCACAGGACCGACCATGAAATGGCTTTACCGTAACTCCGTATTTTACGATAACCTCCACAGTCTTGGGGAAAACTTAACTCTCCCACTTCACAAATGTAGAAAGCAGCGTCTATCACGTCTGACGCTCTCCAGGTTGCCCTGGCAGTATCACCGGTGCCCACATGCTCTCCTAGCAGAAGTTCTGTCACAGTTAGTCTTTATTTTTGTTCAGACCTGTAACAGCTAAATTTTAGCGGAGCTTACGCAGACCCTCTACGGGTCTCCAGCATCTCAGCCTAGTTGGACAACTGTCCTCTGCAAAACTTCAGCCTTGGCAACAGCACGCGTGCTTGGGGCAGAAAAGCCGGGATTTTCTCCAGCAGCAGGGAGCCGCCAGTGACGGGAACGCTCCTCACTCCATCTACTAAGGGATTTTATACAGAGCAGTCAACTTTGAAAGCTCTTCTCTTCCCGCTTCTCCCCCAAAATCATGGACTCTCCCTCATATTTTCAGAGCTAAGCTAGTCCACAGCACACAGAGCAAAGGGAAAGCTTTTCCTAACACAAAAATGCCAAGACTGGTCTTGGATGAGGCCGTGTAGCCGCAGTGGGCAGCGACACCAGCAAGACACCCAAGCGCCAGCAGCCGAGCGCAGGCTCTGCCGCTTTCCCACGCCTGCGGCTTCTCCTGCCAGCATTCCCAGACTCCCACAAATCACAGCGGTTATCATTACCGCCGGCGCTGAAGACTCCTGACACAATCAAATAAAAAATGGCTACAAAAGTAACCAGGAATTGCCAAACTAACCTGTCAGTACGCACACTCCAAAACAGAAACCGGCGACAATACTCTTCTGCTGGCATCTCCTCACCGCCCCGACAGTTCAGGCTGAGCAGGGAGCGCAGGAAAGGCGGTGGGGATTTTTCGGAGGCACATCTCTTTAGGTCTGACCTAAAGCCAAAGCAAGAGCGCTTGCAAGGACTTCAGCGTGAAGCGATTCTTTTTCTTCTAAGAGCGTTACTAAAACCAAAGCTCCTACTGCTGGAGCTTTGGACAGTATTTTCCAAGAAGTCAATGACCAAAACTACTGTTTCTGAGATCCCAGCAACACCAGGTTAACTCTTCCTGAAGGCTCACGAATGGGAATGTTTCAAGCACCGCTACAGGCTCTTCACAGCTGACATCAGGTCAACTGGCAGCGTCCTCTGGAAAGTTCTACCTTCCTAATTACTGCTAAGTGACACAGTTGTTTTCCTCATTAATTAGTACGCACAGAGTACCGACAGGCCAATCGCTCAGCTGATTTGACTCCGATGGTTCATGTACAGAGAGCGATTTAGCTAGAACTCAGACAACTGAACTGTACCTACCATCTGTAAAAGTTACATGTTTTTAATTGATCTGATCATGCAATTCCTAGAGGCAGGAACAGTTTCCAGAGCCAAAGGATAAACCAGCGTACATTGCATGTAACTATTTCTTCAGGAAATCCCCCTGATCAGCTGTTCCCATCGAGCAGGCAATGCACTGCAAACCATCTTCACGGTTCAGCTGTCATCCAGAAGGCTCAGCAAGAGACACCCGGTGCAAACCCCTGCCAGAAAGTAGAAGTTCTAACATAATTCTCTAAAAATTCATCATTATTAACACAAGACGAACCTAACTACAACCATTCCAAAAACCAAATGGAAAAAAACAGCTATTAAACTCCAGAAATCAGCATCTATTGGGCACTGGGTACCCTAACACAACACACCGAGTGCTGGGTTTATACAGCTACAGCCAGACAGGCAGCTCTCCCAGACGTTGCAGGTGATGTAAACGTATTGACTAAGATTTTAACGTTTCACACCAGTGTTTTGGAGATTAACTGAAGCCTGGTGACCACAGCATTCATCACGCAGCGTAACCCAGCAGGGACACGAATGCTGAACCCACCCTCGCCATGCCAAACAAACCCACACCGCTGTCGGCCACATACGAGGACAAGTTTGCCCGTCTCCGCAGCACCTTTCTTCACACCTTGCAATCACCTGGTAAAGCCACTGCACAGCATTAAGTCACGGCTTAGGACGAGTATACGTTCATATGCCTGGTAAGATGCATACGTTGGACATATGCCTGGATGCCGTATGTTCTAAAATACCGAAACTTGTAACTTTTAATTTGTAAGCTGAGTTGACACCAATCTGGATGCTGCACAACTTCCGCGGTGAGCAAAAAGCCCTCCTTTTCCTTCTGGAGTTCAATCAAAGCGCTGCTTAATCTGCAGAAGGCAAGGCTGGAATATAACAGCACACCGGTAACAGATAGAGGAATCTGCGACAAAACCTGTAAGAGAAGGAACATTGCAGGAGCTCTTGCTCTTCTGTACCGGAAATTAATTTGTTGTGCGCGTCCACGCTCATCCATTTTCAGAACACTAAAAATAAAGATTACTGACAACTCACGCACACGTATGCGAAGATGCGCTGAGAAACTGCCTTCTCCGAAGGTTTTGGCCAGAAGACGGGAGAGGCACCATTTCACCTCCCCGGACACGCAGGAGGTCTTTGGGGGCACTTCTTCACAACATGGCGAGACCTCTCCCACCCAGCGCAAGCAAGTTCTGGCACATAATTCTGTGTTAACACCGCAGAACACGCTGGTCTCTCCCTACCCTCAGCTTAATTAAAAAAGAAAAAGACTACCTTACCCTTTGGTTATTCCAGAAGGTGCAAGGGCAGAGGCCTACTTCTCTGCAAAAACAGACAGAATAACTTCATTTTTCTAGGACTGCTGTTAACACTCGAAGACACGACTATCCAACTGGCAACCTGCAGCCAAATTCCACCTTGGCCCAAAATTATTTTCCACTTCCATCTAGTACACATTTTGTTCACCATTCGCTTCAAGTAAATTGCCATAATATAACCCAGCCATTAGATTAAGTGGCTGGACAGCCTGCTTTAGAAAGTGCCTCCCTGCAAATGGTAATATTCCTTAAAAATTAGAAATCAGTCATAAGAAAGACAGAAATAAACTCTGTGGAAAATTAAAATTATTGAAATTGTAACCTTCCGAATATGAGTCTGTGGTGCTATCGTCTTGAGTCCGCAAAGAACTCCAAGGTCTCCCTTCTGCTCTTCAGCTTCCCAAAGCAGCAGCGTGAAATGGATAACAAAATCATTTGTTTGAATAAAACTGTCCAGAACAGTCTGAACAAAAAGCAGGTAAGACTTGTGTCAGGCTCACGTTGCTGCTCCTCTATTGCTGACGCCTGAGCAACAGAAGATATCTGTGAACCATTGATCCTATGACATCAACAATCCCATTTCTTATCAACCTTTCCTACTGACAGATAAGTTTGGCACCTTGATGGCAAACGGCGTCCAAAAAACAGCTTGTAAAACACTCTGCTTTCCGCAGGAGCGCTAAGGCCAGTTCAGAAAACACACGTCTTAGTTCAGAAAGCTGCAGTCTCCTCTTCAAAGCGGTTTTTCTAGGTCCAAAGGAGAATTCCTTTTCTCCAATTAGGTTCTGTAAATTCCAGGAAAGTCAGCTCTTGGAAGCCCCTGGAAGGAGATATCCAAGCTCAGAAAAATTATCCAAGAGTTGTCTTGCAACCAAAACCAGATAATGTTTGTAGTCAGACTAAGCCACAGCAGTCCTTCCTGATCTTAAGATCTGTGGAGTTTATTCTCTCAAGACCCTCGCAGGACAATAAAATCTAAGATGGCATCAATCTCGCCCAGATAGCTTATAAAACAGATACCTTAATGTAAGCAATTCAATAATGGAGGAACAGCGGAGGTGACAGGTCTGGTAACCCAGAATTAAATCCCTGCCTCTTCAGAAATGTGACATGAAATTAATCACACCACCACAATGTCACCCATTTGCTTCTCCTGTCTTCCTTTCCCTTATTCCTCAGAGGACATGAGGAAAGACAAAAAGAGACAATTAGTTCTGTAAGGAGAAAATGCAGAGGAAGAATTCAAGTCGAAGGTATAAGGACACCCGCCATTTAATAAAATCGGGAGAAGTTACGTCCCCGTCCCTTTTATCACATTAGAAACACAGTTTCTTTCTCTACAACTCCACAAAGCTATAACCACCTTTTGTCTTCCCAAGATTCCTACCACGAACCCATTTCATGTCTATGTACCTAACCTGAACTACTTGAAAGTGCCCCAAATCTCAAATACTAAAGTCTTTCCGTGTCTCACCTTCAGGAAACAGTATTTTACCACGTCTTGCCCCAGTAATCCCCGCTCACAGGTTTGCATCTTCATTCTCGCGTTTCATCAGCTTTTTTCAAGTAAACAAGTGCCATTAACTGCCCCTGCACAAAACTAGACTCCCCTTAATATCATGAAACATTCCATGATCCAATTTCCTCCACATTTGCAAGAACCTACTGCCGATTTTATTATCACTCTTCCAAAGAGCCATATTCCCAACAGAACCCATTTCCCCTCACTCCACGAACCCATGCGCCCTGCCAAACCCAGAGAACCTGTTCTGAATCTCCCACTTGGAAGAATCTGCCTTCTCCAGCATCCGATTCTCTCACGTTTTTCCATGCTCTGTGGCTTATCCCTACCACAGCACCTTACCCAGCTACTCAGCTACATTAGCTTCCCCTCCTTTGCTACAGCCAAGGCCGAGATGATGTTACCTTCCTCAACCCCGTTTCAACTCCTCGTGGGCAGCATCCGACTCGGCAAGCTCCCCGGCCTGAGCTGCAGGACACGTACACTGAACTCTCTGCTACCACCCACACTGGGAACCAGAGCACAGCAAGGTTTCACTAACAATGCGTAAATCACAGAAATTATATTACCAGGTAACAGAGAAAGGTGAAAAAAAGGAAATCTCTCTCCATTGCCAAGATGAAAGCGAAGGATCACTGCCTGCCACCAAAGATCTACATACTTCATACTCGGGCAAAGGTCTGGACCTTTGCAATGAACCCTTCTCTGCCAGGAGGCATCCGAAGAGCCAGACGTCCAGCCCCAAGGCATGGCCGGCTCTTCTCATGAGGGCAGAGCGCAGACTGCCCCGTACACAGGAGCGGACACTCTTCAGCCGGTGGGAGCCGCTTCCTACTCTAGTTTTCTTTTTCCAGTTATAGACGCAGCGTGCGTCTCCACAGAGGACGTACCACTGTTGGTATGTTTTACCCAGGCACGGCATCGTGCTGTTAAGAACTGGAACATTACCCTCGTCCTAATTCTAGGACTAATTAAGGAGCTGATCAAGCTTCACACTTTCCCCAAGTCCTGCCTGAAGTCTTCCCAAGCACAGTCTTCCCCTCTCCTAGCACAGGCTTCGCCCTTTTCTACATCACACCGACATGAACCATGTACAGGACGAGCGACTTCTCCGCACCTACCTACGCTACCCCCGGAATCCACGCTGGCAGAGTCACATCCAACACCCAGGTCGACTGGCAATATGGCGTGAACACCAACTCTGTTTGAGCATATTTTGAGCAACCACAATGTTCTTGAAAAGAGAGAATGTTCAAAGCGCAAACTAAATTGCTACCTGCCCCCAAGCAGAAACGCTGCTGTCTCCATGTGCTTCTCTCTAAAAAGATGACGTTGCCCCCAGTCACCCCCGACGGGTGCTGACCCTCAACACGCAGAGAGCTGCTCTTCCCAAGCTGTTTACGGAGCACGCCGAGGACAAAGCTTGCGCGAGCCAGGTGAGCGCACGTGGAGCAACACGGCAGAGCCACCTCCAGAGAGACGCGGACGGCACCCAGTTTCGCAGCCTGGCATCAACGGCCAAGGAGCAGCTTGCCAAGACCCCAACCCGGCGGCAGGTTTGAACAGTGCAAACCCCGCGCCATCGCAGACCTCTCTTACAGGTACCGGGGCTCGGCACGGGCGCGAAGCCCCCCCGCCACTGAACAACACAGGCTCAGGATCCGTAAATTTAGCTTGCAGAAGCGAGGCACATGCCCTCGTGAGTCTCTGCATAGATCAACCACTGCTGTCAGCAGAAAATATACCAGTGACTGAGTGTTCGTAATCCAAACTTTATTGGTTGTACCCAAAGCCCTTAGCAAGAAAGAATAAAGTAATCTGACAAACGACACCCATGGGGTTTCATAATCTTATCTGCCCTTTCGTTTACAAAGCATATTTTACCAACAGCCACACAGCCCGTTGCCCCAAGGCACATTTAACTAAATTATAGCAGGGGCGAGACTGACCACCGCTGCTTTCAGAAGAGGAGAGCGACTGGTGTGGAAATCTGTGAAAACCACCTTCCCCTCCACCCAGAAAGGTCCAGAACAGAGTCCCTGCGCGGCTGGGGGTGGGAGCAAGAAGAAACAGGCCTCTCCTTGTCCCTCCGCACACCTCGCAGCCCCCTGCTTTTTCGGGCAGGGCGGGGAAAAGGCAAAACAGAGCCTTTTAAGTAAATAACGCCTACACCGCCTGAACGTGCGAACTCCGAGAGCCGGAGGGAGGGGAACGCTACCCTTCCGTGGGGCCCTGCCCTTCCTGCGTGGCCGGGGGCAGCGGGCGGCCCCAAAGCTGGTCCCAGGCCAGGCTGAAGGG
>NW_008825333.1:6805-7523 GCF_000699105.1 Pygoscelis adeliae | reverse complement strand
CGCGGCCGGGCTCTGGCCAAGCGCCGCAGCCCGCCTGGAGCTGTGAGCCGGCCCAGCGGGGAGAAGGGTTTGTCCGCACCCCCCGGAGCCCCCCGTGCCCTTCAGCACGTGGGTGTGTGGGCACAAGCAGACGGGAGCCAGCCCGGCCCCCCGTGAGGCTCCCCCCGGCCCCGGCCTTATGGAAAGCTGAGCACAGCCACGCTTCACCCCGCTTCCCTCCCGGCGTGGGAGTCTTCCCCCACGGGAGGTACCGCTGGCCCGAATCTCACAGCCCCTCACCCCGGGTCACTCCCATTAGGTAAAGGAGCAGCTCGTCTTGGCGGGGGTATCTCCCTCTCGCGCTTTCCTTGTATTGTACGGGCCTGGGTCATCGAGGAAATCTTACAGGTCCTTCTGCTGCCGAGTGGTCACGGGGGAAGCCCGGCCCCCTTCCCCCCATTGTCAGCGGACGGGCCGTATCCTTGCTCCGAGCCCCGGCCCCTAAAAATAGCTCTTTGTCAGGCGATTGTTCCGACACCTTCGCGGCGGCATTGACGTGGGCCGGAGCGGGAGAGCGGTGGGGTAGGTGGAGGGGAAGGGCTGGAGGTCTCCCCCGGGACCGCTCCGAGTATTCGCCGCTGATAACGGGCCCCTGTTGTGGGGAAATGGGCTCCTGGCGCGCGGCTGCGTGCCGAAGGCCTTCCCCTGCCGCGGCCCGACGGTCACCTCTCCCCCACCT
>NW_008825333.1:5585-6174 GCF_000699105.1 Pygoscelis adeliae | reverse complement strand
CCAACCGCTGTCAGCTGGAGGTGACCGTCCCCTCGGGGCCCTCTCCTGCCCGGCCACCCCAGCTGCAGAAACAGGATTTTATTTCCCATGAGCGTGAGCAGGTCTAGATTAAAATAAACTCCTGGCCCAGATCCCTTTTCTGGTGTCGCAGGAGATGCCATGCTTGCCGCGAGCGCTGCCCGTGGCCCTGCTGAGCACCTGAGCCTCGACCCTCCGGGCTGCGCGTCCCGGTGGCAGGGACATGCCTGTCCCCTGCCCAGCCCTTGGGGACATCTCCCTCTCCCAGCCGTGCCCGGCCGCGCTGGCTCTTGGGCACGCTGGCTCCTCTCAGCGACTGTCCCCAGGCCGGGCTGAGCCCCCTGGGGCCGCTGGCTGTGGCGCGGGGCACGGGGCCAGCCCCGCTCTGATTACCCCCAGCACTTTTTCCTTTTTCTTCCTTAATTTACTGAGTGCTAAATCCAAATATTACAACTTCCCCTCCGCACCGCTGGTTACGCAGGCGGCCCCCGGCCGGGCATTGTCTTATTGTTTGCAGAGGGAAGCTCCAGCGGGAGATTAACCTGGCGTTCACCCCGCGCCGCGGCGTCAC
>NW_008825333.1:0-958 GCF_000699105.1 Pygoscelis adeliae | reverse complement strand
CCGCCCCCCGGCCAAGCCCCCCACCCCAGGCCACACCCACGGCGCCAGACAGCCCCACAGCCCCCAGACAGACCCACGGCCCCGCTGGGGATGAGGAGGCTCAGCCCCACCTCCCAGCACAACTTCAGCCCAGTACCGCCCAGTATAACCCGGCACAGACCAGCATGGCCCAGGTCTAGCCCAGAATAGCCCAGTATAACCCAGCACGGCTCAGCAGAGCCCGGGACAGCCCAGTTCCAGCCCAGCCCATTTCCAGCCCAGCCCAACCCATTTCCAGCCTAGCACGGCCCAGCATGGCCCAGTGCAGCCCATTTCCAGCCCAGCCCAGCCCATTTCCAGCCCAGTGCAGCCCAGTACAGCCCCTTTCCAGCCCAGTCCCAGAGCCAGGAGGCGCTGAGCCGGGTCCCAGCCCAGCTCCTGCCCTTGACCCCAGGGTCCTGGATACCGCAGGAGCTCCCAGCCCCGCCGGTGCCTCCGCGGGGTCCCTGGGGGGGGTCCAGTGCCGTGCCAGCCCCCTGGCTCCGGTCCCGGGGAGCAGCCCGGGGACACAGCTCAGCCCCGTCTGGAGGATCCCAGCCGGGGGCAGCTCTGCCAAGGACCGGGGCTGGGGGTCCCACAGGGAGAGCCGGGGAGGCTGCAGAGTCTGGCCAGCAAGGCGGGGGCTGGGAGCAGGAGGAGCAATTGAAAATGGAGCAGCAGAAACCGAAAGAGCCCCGGGGGCTGGAGTGTGCCCTGTGCCCACACTGCTCGGGGTTGCACATGGGACAGCTTGGGGCTCTCTTGGGGATGGTGGTGGGGCCGGCAGCCCCTGCCCACGGCCCTGCCTGGGGGTGCCCATGGAGCTGGGAAGCTGCCAGCCCCTCACCCTGCATCCTGCATGGCCTATGCCAGGGCAGGGGCACCCAGGACCCTGGCGTGGGCAGCGGGATGGGCTCACCACGGGAAACGTGCCCCCCGA
>NW_008825332.1:0-741 GCF_000699105.1 Pygoscelis adeliae | reverse complement strand
CACTGAGCTGGGGACGTGCCAGGGCAGCTCCCAGCAGGCTGCCGGTGCCCGGTCGGTGGTGTGCTCGCCACGGCGCTGCTCCAGGTAAGGCAGGCACGGTGCGTGCCAGCCCCGGCAGCTCTGGCACCGCTGGGATCCCGGTGGCAGGAGGAACCCCCAGGAACAAAGCATGGGATAAATACTTGGCCTGCCCAGATGGTATTTACTGTTTGGCTGGAGCTTATTTTGTGGAAGTCAACAAAACCAAGCGCAGAGGCACCTAACATAAAACTGATGTCACCATCCAGCAATTTACACCCCCCGGTATTGCTCTGGGTTTTCCCGAGGCCCCTCTCCCCGCCCCGATTGAAGCGGTAAATCAGAGGACGTCTGCAGATGCCCTGCTGCAGCACGATGAACCTCCTGCAAGCGCTCTGAGCACATCGGACACGCCACGTCGCAAGACGGCGGCTTCCAGCGTGCGACGCACCACACTGAAATATAAGGCTTGTAATTTATACGGCTCCATAAAAACTTTAAGGGTTTATATTTATAAAGGCTTTATATTTAAGAAGGCTTTACCAAGCCAGGCCCCGGGCAGCAGGACAGAGGTCTCCCCGCCGCCGTGCCCCGCTCCTGCCCGCCGGCTCTCACCTATGACTGTGAGGGTCCCCGTGACCTCTGCGGACCCGAAGGTGTTGGTCACCTCGCAGATGTAGGTCCCGCTGTCCTCCACGCGCAGGTCGCTGATGGTCAGGCCCG
>NW_008825331.1:0-2065 GCF_000699105.1 Pygoscelis adeliae | reverse complement strand
TTGTTTTTCCTTAGTGCCATCGCTTTTTAGAATTTTCTTTCTATGTCTCCTCTTGCTGTTGCTATTTTTTAATTTTTTCCTTATTCCCTTAGTCCTATTTGCTTCTAAAATTTTCTCTCTACTTTTATTCCATTCGCTGTATTTATTTTTTAATTATTTCTTGTCTTTCCTTAATGCCGTTGCTTTTTAGATTTTTTTTCCATGTCTCAGTTTTAGTTCGCTGTTGCTATTTTTTTAATTTTTTCCTTATTTCCTTAATCTTTCTTTCTACCTTTATCCCATTTGCTGTTTTCTTGTCTTTCCTCAGTGCTCTCACTTTTAAAATTTTCTTTCTGTCTGTGTTTTCATTTGCTACCAATATTGTTTAATTTTTTCCTCTCTTAATCCCTTGGCTTTTAAAATGTTCCTTCTATGTCTACTTTTATCTAGTTTGCTGTCTGTATTTTCAGTTCTTTCCTGTCTTTTCTGTACCTCATAGCTTTTTATATTTTCCTTCCATGCCCACTTTTTTCAAGCTCCCTATCCCTATTTTTTATTTGTTTCCTGCCTGTCATGTACCGTCGCTTTAAAAATTTACTTTGTTTGTCTCTGTTTTAGTTTGTTGTCCCTATTCTTTAATTTTTTCTTTACTTTTCCTAGACCTTGTCGCTTTTAAAATGTTCTGTCTACTTTTATCCCATTTGATGTTCAGTTTTGTTTCTTGTCCTTCCTTAGTGCTGCCTTTTTAAAAATTTTCTATGTTTCCGTTCTAGTTCACTATCCCTATTTTTTAATCTTTTAATCTCTTAATGCCTTAGTTTTTAAAATTTTGTTTCTATCTCTACTTTACTTTGGTGTCTCTAGTTTAATTTTTTTTTCTGTCTGTCCTGTACCTCACTTCTTTTAAAATTTTCTTTCCGTGACCCTGTTTATCAACAGGCCTATCTTTATTTTTTAATTCTTTCCTGTCTGTCGTTTAACACTTTGCTTTTAAGTTTTCTTTCTATGACTGCTTTTATTCAGTTCACTCTATTTTTTTATTTCTTGCATTTCCTTAAATTTTGAATTTTTTTTGCTTTTTAAATTATCTGTCTATGTCTTTGTTTAGTTCACTGTCCCTATTTTTTAATTCTTTCTGCTCTTAATCCCTTGGATTTTCAAATGTTGTTGCTATGTCTATTTTTATCAAGCTCCCCATCCCTATATTTTCTTTCTTTCCTGTCTGTCATGTACACCATTGGTTTTAGAATGTATTTGCTATGTCTCCGTCTATTTAGTTTGCTGTCCCTATTTTTTAATCTTTTCCTCTTTTAATCCCCGTTACTTTTAAAATTTACTTTTTATGTTTCTGTTTATTTAGTTCGTTGTCCTTGTTTTTTCATTTTTTTCTTTATTTCCCTAATCCCTGTTGCTTTTAATATTTTCTATGTCTCCTTTCATCCAGTTCACTGTCTGTATTTTATTTTTTTCTTGTCTGTCCTTTACACCTTTGCTTTTTAAATTTTCTTTCTGGGTCTGCGTTTTAGTTTGTTGTGCTTTTCTTTTTTTTCTTTGTTTTCTTAATCCTTTTTTAAAAATGCCCTTTCTTTGTCTACTTTTATCCCATTCACTGTCTTTATTTTTTAATTGTTTCTTGTCTTTCCTTAGTGCCATCGCTTTTAAAATTTTCTTTCTATGTCTACTTTTATCAAGCTCCCATCCCTATTTTTTAACTCTTTCTTGTCTGTCGTGTACCCTGTTGGTTTTTAAATTTACTTTATAAGTCTCCATTTTAGTTTACTGTCCCAATTTTAAAATTTTTTCCCTTTATTTCCTTAATCCTGTCACTTTTTAAATGTTCTTTCTATGTCTACTTTTATCAAGATGTCCCTCCCTGTTTTTTAATTGTTTCCTGTCTGTCCTGTACCCTGTCGCTTTTAAATTTTCTTTCCTCGTCTATTTTTATCCAGTTTGCCATCTTTATTTTTTTAATTCGTTCTAGTCTGTCCTGGACCTAGTCACTTTTAAATTTTTCTTTCTATGCCTCCATCTATTTAGGTTGTTTCATTATTTTTTAGTTTTTTCCTCTCAATGTCTTCACTTTTGA
>NW_008825330.1:0-622 GCF_000699105.1 Pygoscelis adeliae | reverse complement strand
GTTGCTTCACCCAGGGCACACTCAAGGACATCTGACAGACACACGGACTTTTGTTTCCTGACTCTTGGTTTCTCCTCTGACATTTTTTCCCCCCCTCCCCGACACCAAAGGACTCTTTGTATCCGCGGCTGCTTTGACGATTTCAGCTCATTTCATACTGTGAACAAAAGACCCTCGGTCGCGTTTTCAACAACGGGAGTCGCATTTTAACCTCGTCCCTCCCCTCGGAGCTGCAGGTCTTTCTCCGATGTTGGGGTAGATCCCACAAAACACCCCTCCCGGGGGTCTGGGAGGCACCTCCCGGGCACGGGGAGCCCCTCAGTCCTGTGCTTGGGGGTGTCCCCAGCTGTGCTTTGGGGGGATGCGGTGGGCGTTGTGCAGGGAACCGCTTGGGCCGGGGAGAGACGGTGCCAGCGAGGGAGCAATGCCCCATCCCACCGAGCTGCCCTCTCTCCTCGGCAGCCCGCTTCCAGAATAAGCTATTCACCCCCTTTTTTCTTTTTTTTTTTTAATTATTGTTGGTTTTAAACTGCTAGCTGTGCTTCTCTACAGGGCACGGAGAAATGTCTTCCTTTCCTCCCGCGCTCCGGCCGGCGGCTCCCCGGGGGTAAGGTCAGAGCTG
>NW_008825329.1:4688-21205 GCF_000699105.1 Pygoscelis adeliae | reverse complement strand
TTCCAGAGTGGAGATGACGAGGAGTACAGGAGGATTTACACGACGAAAATCAAACCCCGGCTGAAGTCGGAGGAGGCGGTGGAAGCGGAGTGCGGCGGGACGCAGAGCAGGACCATTACGGTCACCAGAAAGGTGACGGCGTACACCGTCGATGTCAGCAGGCATGACGGGGCGAAAGACGTCGACGTCATCGGCCCAGACTTCAAAATCTGGATCCCGACCCGGGAGGTCACCCACGTGACGAAGACCGACGTTGAAGCAGAACCTGGGAAAACTATGATCAAAACGGCAGCGGGGGATCTGCCTGGGAGAAGCACCCAAGGCACAGACTGGAGCACGGACACCAGGGGGGCACCTCCTGGACCAACAGCCGAATCTTCTGCCCAGAAGTTGGACGTCCACCTCGGCGAGGCTCAGTTCGGAAAGCCCGGGATAACCGTGTCGGGAACGCAAATGACGGGCCTTCACCTGAGGACTCAGCTGGACCCTCGACTGCCGGAGAGCCAAGTTCCTGGTGGGGAAACTGGAAAATCTGTTACGGTGGAGGTGCCGGGACGTAACGTTGCTGGCACGGCGTTCCTGGGCCCCCAGGGCAGCTCGCCCGGCATTGAAGCAAACGGACAGATGGGGAGCCTGGACGCGGGTTTTCACGTCAAGGGTCTCAGGCTGGATGGCAAAGGACGCGTTTCTGGCACGGATGTCCAAGGGGAGCTGCTGGGGGGGACGCTGTCACACGCTGACGCTTCTGCCCCTTGTCTTCAGGGAGACATCAAAGCCCCCGGAGCTGACGTTTCTTTCCCGGCGATGGAAAATCCAGCTGTCGATGTGGGAAAAATCAAGATTCCCGTCTTGAACATGCCCAGATTTGGGTTCCCGACCGCGGGATCTGGCATCGAAGCTCAAGCTCCGCAGGTGGGCACCGCCGTTCCCGCGCCGAAGCTGCAGGCTCCGTGCGTGGACGTTGCCTCCTCATCTGTCCAGGTCGTGGGACCTGAAGTTTCGGCTCCTTCAGTTAAAGTCCCGAAGCCGCAGGTGGACATGGGGTCGAAGGGTGCTGCGAAGGTCCCCTCCCCGCAACCGAAGGTCCCCGGCGTGGGTACCAAAGGACCCGGCGTAGAGCTCCCGGCTTCCGATGCAGATGTTCACGGCGGCAAGGGAAAAATCAAAATGCCACGCATGACCTTCCCAAAATTCACTGCCTTGGACTCGCAAGGGGAAGGTCCCGCTGTGGAAATGGTGCTCCCGAAGGGCGAGGTGGGACCAGCAGCGTCCGAGGTAGCCGTTGGCATTCCCGATGCGGCCATCAAAGGAGAATGGAAAGGCCCCAAGTTCAAGAAGGTCGAAACGCCCCAAATCTCTCTGTCGGATGTAAACCTGAACCTGAAAGGCCCTCAGGTGAAGGGAGATGTGGGCGTGGCGGTTCCCAGAGTGGAAGGGGATGTCAAAGGACTTGGCTCCAAGGGTCTCAAGATGGACGTAAAGGCTCCCGATGTTGAATTTGAAAGTCCAGAGGGTTATTTGAAAGGGCCCAGTTTGTCTGCGCCAGATATGGACATTAACGTGAAGGGACCTAAGCTTAAGGGAGGCGTGGATGTTTCTATCCCAAAGATGGGTGGCAACTTGAAAGGACCTCAGCTCGATGTTAAAGGCCCCAAGCTGGGAATGGACATGCCTGACGTAGATGTCAAAGGCCCCAAAGTTACGATGCCAGAGGTACACGTCAAGACCCCCAAAATATCCATGCCTGACATCGACTTGAATCTGAAAGGTCCCAGAGTGAAAGGAGGCCTGGACGTTTCTGCCCCAAAACTGGAAGGGGAGCTGAAAGCACCTGGACTTGACATCAAAGGCCCCAAGGTTGACATGGAAGCACCAGAGGTGGACGTCCACGGTCCGGAGGGCAGGCTGAAGATGCCTAAGCTGAAAATGCCCAAGTTTGGGGTGCCCGGCCTGAAGGGAGAGGGCCCCGACGTTGACGTGACGCTTCCAAAGGGTGAGGTGGACATTTCTGCTCCCAGGGTAGATATCGATGTGCCGAGCGTGGACATCGAAGGGCCAGAAGGAAAAGGAAAAGGTCTCAAATTTAAAATGCCTGAACTAAACGTTCAGACGCCAAAACTGTCCATGCCAGATGTAGACCTCAATTTGAAGGCCCCCAAACTGAAAGGAGATGCAGATATTTCTGGTCTGAAGACCTCTGGAGATCTGAAGGGCCCCAAAATAGATGTGGAAGGTCCCCGAGTGGATGTCGATATGCCTGAGGTAGACTTGGAGTGCCCTGAAGGGAAAATAAAAGGCCCCAAATTTAAGATGCCTAAGCTTAATATCAAGGCGCCTAAAATATCCATGCCGGATGTAGATTTGAACTTAAAGGGCCATAAAATGAAAGGAGAGATGGATGTTTCTCTTCCAAAGGTAGAAGGTGACTTGAAAGAATCTGGCGTTAATATCAAGGGACCGAAAATGGATGTCGAGGTCCCAGATGTCAACCTGGAGTGTCCAGAAGCCAAGCTGAAAACGCCAAAAATGAAATTGCCTCATTTTAACGTGTCCGGCCCAAAGTTTGAGGGAGCCGATATCGATGTCAACCTGCCAAAAGGAGAGATCGATATTTCTGGGCCAGAGGCAGATGTTGACGTGCCAGAGCTGGAGGCTGGAGGACCAGAAGGAAAGTGGAAAGGCCCCAAGTTCAGGATGCCGAAGCTGAATATCAAAACACCTAAAATATCCATGCCAGACGTAGATTTGAACCTAAAGGGACCTAAAGTGAAAGGAGAAATGGATATTGCGGCTCCTAAGATAGAAGGTGATTTGAAAGGGCCAGAAATAGACATTAAGGGGCCAAAACTAGATGTTGAGGCACCCAATATTGATTTGGAGTGCCCTGAAGGGAAGCTGAAAGGCCCCAAGTTCAAGATGCCCGAGATGCATTTCAAGGAAGGGCCAGAGGGGAAGCTGAAGGGCCCCAAGTTCAAGATGCCCGAGATGCACATCAAGACACCCAAGATCTCCATGCCGGACTTTGACCTGGCCGGGGCTGAAAGGAGAAGGCCCGGAGGGGGACGTGAACCTGCCGACAGGAGACCTGGATGTTTCTGGTCCAAAGGTGGATATTGAAGGTCCAGAGCTGGGCATTGAGTGTCCTGAAGGAAAACTGAAAGGTCCCAAGTTCAAGATGCCCGAGATGCACATCAAGGCACCCAAGTTCTCCATGCCCGACGTTGACTTCAATCTCAAGGGCCCCAAGCTGAAGGGCGACGTGGACGTGTCGGTTCCCAAGCTGGAAGGTGACCTGAAGGGTCCCGAGGTGGACATCAAGGGCCCCAAAGTCGACATCGAGGCCCCCGACGTGGACATTCACGGCCCAGAAGGAAAATTCAAAATGCCCAAGTTCAAAATGCCCAAGTTCGGGATGCCTGGCTTCAAAGCGGAAGGTCCGGAGGTGGACGTGAGCCTGCCGACAGGAGACCTGGATGTTTCTGGTCCAAAGGTGGATATTGAAGGTCCAGAGCTGGGCATTGAGTGTCCTGAAGGAAAACTGAAAGGTCCCAAGTTCAAGATGCCCGAGATGCATTTCAAGGAAGGGCCAGAGGGGAAGCTGAAGGGCCCCAAGTTCAAGATGCCCGAGATGCACATCAAAGCACCCAAGATCTCCATGCCCGACAATGACTTGAACCTGAAAGGCCCCAGAGTGAAAGGGGGAGTGGACGTGTCAGTTCCCAAGCTGGAAGGTGGCTTGAAGGGTCCCGACATTGACATCAAAGGTCCCAAAGTCGATGTTGACCTTCCTGATGTTGAGCTGGAAGGGCCAGAGGGGAAGCTGAAGGGCCCCAAGTTCAAGATGCCGGACATGCACATCAAGGCACCCAAGTTCTCCATGCCCGACGTTGACTTCAATCTCAAGGGCCCCAAGCTGAAGGGTGACGTGGACGTGTCAGTTCCCAAGCTGGAAGGTGGCTTGAAGGGTCCCGACATTGACATCAAAGGTCCCAAAGTCGATGTTGACCTTCCTGATGTTGAGCTGGAAGGGCCAGAGGGGAAGCTGAAGGGCCCCAAGTTCAAGATGCCTGAGATGCACATGAAGGCACCCAAGATCTCCATGCCCGACATTGACTTGAACCTGAAATGCCCCAAAGTGAAGGTGGACGTGGACGTGTCTGTTCCCAAGCTGGAAGGTGGCTTGAAAGGCCCCGACATTGACATCAAAGGTCCCAAAGTCGATGTTGACCTTCCTGATGTTGAGCTGGAAGGGCCAGAGGGGAAGCTGAAGGGCCCCAAGTTCAAGATGCCAGACATGCACATCAAGGCACCCAAGTTCTCCATGCCCGACGTTGACTTCAATCTCAAGGGCCCCAAGCTGAAGGGTGACGTGGACATGTCGGTTCCCAAGCTGGAAGGTGACCTGAAGGGTCCCGAGGGGGACATCAAGGGCCCCAAAGTCGACATCGAGGCCCCCGACGTGGACATTCACGGCCCAGAAGGAAAATTCAAAATGCCCAAGTTCAAAATGCCCCTGGATGTTTCTGGTCCGAAGGTGGATATTGAAGGTCCAGAGCTGGGCATTGAGTGTCCTGAAGGAAAACTGAAAGGTCCCAAGTTCAAGATGCCAGACATGCACATCAAGGCACCCAAGTTCTCCATGCCCGACGTTGACTTCAATCTCAAGGGCCCCAAGCTGAAGGGTGACGTGGACATGTCGGTTCCCAAGCTGGAAGGTGGCTTGAAAGGCCCCGACATTGACATCAAAGGTCCCAAAGTCGATGTTGACCTTCCTGATGTTGAGCTGGAAGGGCCAGAGGGGAAGCTGAAGGGCCCCAAGTTCAAGATGCCCGAGATGCATTTCAAGGAAGGGCCAGAGGGGAAGCTGAAGGGCCCCAAGTTCAAGATGCCTGAGATGCACATGAAGGCACCCAAGATCTCCATGCCCGACAATGACTTGAACCTGAAATGCCCCAAAGTGAAGGGGGACGTGGACGTGTCTGTTCCCAAGCTGGAAGGTGGCTTGAAGGGTCCCGACATTGACATCAAAGGTCCCAAAGTTGACATCGAGGCCCCCGACGTGGACATTCACGGCCCAGAAGGAAAATTCAAAATGCCCAAGTTCAAAATGCCCAAGTTCAAAATGCCCAAGTTCAAAATGCCCAAGTTCGGGATGCCTGGCTTCAAAGCGGAAGGCCCGGAGGTGGACGTGAGCCTGCCGACAGGAGACCTGGATGTTTCTGGTCCGAAGGTGGATATTGAAGGTCCAGAGCTGGGCATTGAGTGTCCTGAAGGAAAACTGAAAGGTCCCAAGTTCAAGATGCCCGAGATGCACATCAAGACACCCAAGATCTCCATGCCCGACAATGACTTGAACCTGAAATGCCCCAAAGTGAAGGCGGGTGCCGATGTTTCTGTTCCAAAATTAGAGGGTGACTTGAAAGGACCTGATGTGAGTATTAAAGGTCCGAAGTTGGATGTTGATGTTCCTGATCTGGATGTTGAAGGTCCTGAGGGCAAATGGAAAGGCCCCAAGATAAAAATGCCGGATATGCATATTAAGGCCCCTAAATTTTCTATGCCTGATGTCGACCTCAACTTGAAAGGTCCCAAACTGAAGGGAGAACTGGATGTTTCTGTGCCGAAGATAGAGGGTGATGTGAAAGGGCTGGATCTGGAACTCAAAGGGCCCAAAGTGGACATCGAAGCTCCTGACATAGACATCGAGGGCCCAGAAGGGAAGGTAAAGGGTCCCAAATTTAAGATGCCCGACATGCATTTCAAAGCCCCCAAGATCTCCATGCCGGACTTTGACCTGAACCTGAAAGGCCCCAAAGTGAAGGGGGACGTGGACGTTTCTCTTCCGGAACTTGAGGGTGATTTGAAAGGCCCGGGCGTTGACGTCCAAGGCCCTAAACTGGATGTTAACGTTCCCGACGTTGACCTAGAGTGTCCAGAAGCAAAAGTTAAAGGCCCCAAGTTCAAAATGCCTGAAATGCACTTCAAGACACCAAAAATCTCCATGCCCGACATCGATTTGAACCTGAAAAGTCCTAAGCTGAAGGGAGACGTGGATGTTTCAGCCCCCAAACTAGAGGGTGACTTGAAAGGCCCCGAGATGGATATCAAAGGTCCTAAAGTGGATATAGAAGCTCCTGATGTGGATATTGAGGTCCCAGAGGGGAAGTTGAGAGGCCCCAAATTTAAGATGCCTGAGATGCATTTTAAGGCTCCCAAGATCTCCATGCCGGACTTTGATCTGAACTTGAAAGGTCCAAAAGGAAAGGGGGATGTTGATGTTTCCATTCCCACGTTAGAAGGTGACCTGAAAGGGCCTGAGGTTACAGTAAAAGGTCCGAAAGTGGATATAGAAGCTCCGGATGTTGAGCTAGAATGTCCAGAAGGGAAGGTAAAGGGTCCCAAATTTAAGATGCCCGAGATGCATTTCAAAGCCCCCAAGATCTCCATGCCGGACTTTGACCTGACCCTAAAAGGCCCCAAAGTGAAGGGGGACGTGGACGTCTCTCTTCCGAAACTTGAGGGCGATTTGAAAGGCCCGGGCATTGACGTCAAAGGTCCCAAAGTTGATGTTGACCTTCCTGATGTTGAGCTGGAGGGGCCAGAGGGGAAGCTGAAGGGCCCCAAGTTCAAGATGCCCGAGATGCACATCAAGGCACCCAAGATCTCCATGCCGGACTTTGACCTGAACCTGAAAGGCCCCAAAGTGAAGGGGGACGTGGACGTTTCTCTTCCGGAACTTGAGGGTGATTTGAAAGGCCCGGGCGTTGACGTCAAAGGCCCTAAACTGGATGTTAACGTTCCCGACGTTGACCTAGAGTGTCCAGAAGCAAAAGTTAAAGGCCCCAAGTTCAAAATGCCTGAAATGCACTTCAAGACACCAAAAATCTCCATGCCCGACATCGATTTGAACCTGAAAAGTCCTAAGCTGAAGGGAGACGTGGATGTTTCAGCCCCCAAACTAGAGGGTGACTTGAAAGGCCCCGAGATGGATATCAAAGGTCCTAAAGTGGATATAGAAGCTCCTGATGTGGATATTGAGGTCCCAGAGGGGAAGTTGAGAGGCCCCAAATTTAAGATGCCTGAGATGCATTTTAAGGCTCCCAAGATCTCCATGCCGGACTTTGATCTGAACTTGAAAGGTCCAAAAGGAAAGGGGGATGTTGATGTTTCCATTCCCACGTTAGAAGGTGACCTGAAAGGGCCTGAGGTTACAGTAAAAGGTCCGAAAGTGGATATAGAAGCTCCGGATGTTGAGCTAGAATGTCCAGAAGGGAAGGTAAAGGGTCCCAAATTTAAGATGCCCGACATGCATTTCAAAGCCCCCAAGATCTCCATGCCGGACTTTGACCTGAACCTGAAAGGCCCCAAAGTGAAGGGGGACGTGGACGTCTCTCTTCCGAAACTTGAGGGCGATTTGAAAGGCCCGGGCATTGACGTCAAAGGTCCCAAAGTTGATGTTGACCTTCCTGATGTTGAGCTGGAGGGGCCAGAGGGGAAGCTGAAGGGCCCCAAGTTCAAGATGCCCGAGATGCACATCAAGGCACCCAAGATCTCCATGCCGGACTTTGACCTGAACCTGAAAGGCCCCAAAGTGAAGGGGGACGTGGACGTTTCTCTTCCGAAACTTGAGGGTGATTTGAAAGGCCCGGGCGTTGACGTCCAAGGCCCTAAACTGGATGTTAACGTTCCCGACGTTGACCTAGAGTGTCCAGAAGCAAAAGTTAAAGGCCCCAAGTTCAAAATGCCTGAAATGCACTTCAAGACACCAAAAATCTCCATGCCCGACATCGATTTGAACCTGAAAAGTCCTAAGCTGAAGGGAGACGTGGATGTTTCAGCCCCCAAACTAGAGGGTGACTTGAAAGGCCCCGAGATGGATATCAAAGGTCCTAAAGTGGATATAGAAGCTCCTGATGTGGATATTGAGGTCCCAGAGGGGAAGTTGAGAGGCCCCAAATTTAAGATGCCTGAGATGCATTTTAAGGCTCCCAAGATCTCCATGCCGGACTTTGATCTGAACTTGAAAGGTCCAAAAGGAAAGGGGGATGTTGATGTTTCCATTCCCACGTTAGAAGGTGACCTGAAAGGGCCTGAGGTTACAGTAAAAGGTCCGAAAGTGGATATAGAAGCTCCGGATGTTGAGCTAGAATGTCCAGAAGGGAAGGTAAAGGGTCCCAAATTTAAGATGCCCGACATGCATTTCAAAGCCCCCAAGATCTCCATGCCGGACTTTGACCTGAACCTGAAAGGCCCCAAAGTGAAGGGGGACGTGGACGTCTCTCTTCCGAAACTTGAGGGCGATTTGAAAGGCCCGGGCATTGACGTCAAAGGTCCCAAAGTTGATGTTGACCTTCCTGATGTTGAGCTGGAGGGGCCAGAGGGGAAGCTGAAGGGCCCCAAGTTCAAGATGCCCGAGATGCACATCAAGGCACCCAAGATCTCCATGCCGGACTTTGACCTGAACCTGAAAGGCCCCAAAGTGAAGGGGGACGTGGACGTTTCTCTTCCGAAACTTGAGGGTGATTTGAAAGGCCCGGGCGTTGACGTCCAAGGCCCTAAACTGGATGTTAACGTTCCCGACGTTGACCTAGAGTGTCCAGAAGCAAAAGTTAAAGGCCCCAAGTTCAAAATGCCTGAAATGCACTTCAAGACACCAAAAATCTCCATGCCCGACATCGATTTGAACCTGAAAAGTCCTAAGCTGAAGGGAGACGTGGATGTTTCAGCCCCCAAACTAGAGGGTGACTTGAAAGGCCCCGAGATGGATATCAAAGGTCCTAAAGTGGATATAGAAGCTCCTGATGTGGATCCTGCCAACAGGAGACCTGGATGTTTCTGGTCTGAAGGTGGATATTGAAGGTCCAGAGCTGGACGTTGAAGGGCCAGAGGGGAAGCTGAAGGGCCCCAAGTTCAAGATGCCAGACATGCACATCAAGGCACCCAAGTTCTCCATGCCCGACGTTGACTTCAATCTCAAGGGCCCCAAGCTGAAGGGCGACGTGGACGTGTCTGTTCCCAAGCTGGAAGGTGACCTGACGGGCCCCGAGGTGGACATCAAAGGCCCCAAAGTCGACATTGAACCCCCCGACATGGACATTCACGGTCCGGAAGGTAAAATAAAAATACCCAAGTTCAAAATGCCCAAGTTTGGGTTGTCCGGGTTGAAAGGAGAGGGCCCAGAAGTTGACGTAAATCTACCTGAAGCCGATGTTGCTATTTCGGGTCCGGTGGACATCAAAGGCCCCAAAGTCGACATTGAACCCCCCGACATGGACATTCACGGTCCGGAAGGTAAAATAAAAATACCCAAGTTCAAAATGCCCAAGTTTGGGTTGTCCGGGTTGAAAGGAGAGGGCCCAGAAGTTGACGTAAATCTACCTGAAGCCGATGTTGCTATTTCGGGTCCAAAGGTTGACGTTACCGTTCCTGACCTGGACATTGAAGGCCCGGAAGGAAAACTTAAGGGCCCTAAATTTAAGAAGCCTGACATGCAATTCAATGTTCCTAAAATCTCCATGCCAGAGATTGACTTAAATTTGAAAGGCCCCAAACTGAAAGCTGACCTTGATCCTTCCCTCCCCAAAATAGAGGGTGAGCTGAAAAGCCCGAAGCTCGACATCAAAGGGCCAGAGGTCGAGCTCGAGGGCCCGAAGCTTGATCTAGAAGGAAAGGCTAAAAAATCTCGGTTTAAACTTCCAAAATTTGGCTTCTCTGGTCCTAAAGTGCAAAGCCCTGACGTGGATGTGAAACTGAAAAAACCGGACGTTGAAATATCCGGTCCGAAAGTCGATGTTCACGCTCCAGACGTGGATGTACAGGCAAAATCAAAAGGGTCGAAATTTAAAATGCCTTTCCTGAGTATTTCATCACCCAAAGTTTCAATGCCAGACGTGGAGCTAAACCTGAAAGGGCATAAACTAAAAGGAGAGTTAGATGTTTCCAGCCCGAAGTTGGAAGGGGAACTGAAGGGTCCCGAGGTGGACATCAAGGGCCCCAAAGTCGACATCGAGGCCCCCGACGTGGACATTCACGGGCCGGAGGGTAAAATCAAAATGCCCAAGTTCAAAATGCCCAAATTCGGTGCGTCCGGGTTTAAGGCCGAGGGGCCAGAGGTGGACGTTAGCGTTCCGAAAGGAGAGCTGGATGTTTCGGGTCCCAAGCTGGATAGCGAAGGTGCTGGCTTCCAAATTGAAGGGCCGGAGGGGAAGTTCAAGGGCCCCCAATTTAAGATGCCGGAAATGAACATCAAGGCACCCAAGATCTCCATGCCCGACATTGACCTGAACCTGAAAGGCCCCAAAGCGAAGGCGGATATGGACATCTCTCTGCCCGAGGTGGACCTGAAGGGCTCGGATTTGCACGTGAAAGGACCAAAAGTGGAGGTAGAGGTTCCTGACCTTGACCTTGAAGGTCCCAAAGGAAAATTGAAAGGCCCCAAATTTAAAATGCCCGAAATGAATATCAAGGCTCCCAATATTTCCATGCCGGACTTTGATTTGAACTTGAAAGGTCCCAAGTCAAAAGGAGGGGCGGACGTCGATCTCTCAGTGCCAAAACTGGAAGGGGACTTGAGTGGGCCAGACGTCAGTATCGAAGGACCAAAGGTTGACATTGATGCTCCTGAGCTGGATGTTGAAGGGCGAGAAGGAAAACTGAAAGGTCCCAAGTTTAAAATGCCGGAGATGCACATCAAGGCTCCCAAAATTTCAATGCCTGATGCCAGCTTAAACCTCAAAGGTCCCAAGCTGAAAGGAGACGTAGAAGGTTCTGCTCCGAAGCTAGAAGGGGATTTTAGGGCTCCTGACGTCAATATTGGAGGCCCCAAGGTGGACATTGACGTGCCAGATGTGGACATTCAGGGCCCAGAGGGTAAACTCAAAATGCCCAAGTTCAAAATGCCCAAGTTCGGGATGCCGGGGCTGAAAGGAGAAGGCCCGGAGGTGGACGTGAACCTGCCGACAGGAGACCTGGATGTTTCTGGTCCGAAGGTGGATATTGAAGGTCCGGAGCTGGACATTGAAGGGCCAGAGGGGAAGCTGAAGGGCCCCAAGTTCAAGATGCCCGAGATGCACATCAAAGCACCCAAGATCTCCATGCCCGACATTGACTTGAACCTGAAGGGTCCGAAAGTGAAGGGGGACGTGGACGTGTCTGTTCCCAAGCTGGAAGGTGACCTGAAGGGTCCGGAACTGGATATAAAAGGACCCAAAGTCGACATAGATGTTCCCGATGTGGAGATTGAAGGACCAGAAGGAAAATTGAAAGGCCCCAAATTGAAGATGCCAGAGATGCATTTTAAGGCTCCTAAAATTTCTATGCCGGACTTCGATTTGAACCTGAAAGGCCCGAAAGTGAAAGGGGATGTGGATGTGTCCGTGCCGTGTGTGGAAGGTGACCTGAAAGGGCCGAAAGTTGATGTTAAAGGTCCTGAGTTGGACGTTAGTGCCCCCGATGTTCAAATCGAGGGCCCAGAGGGCCCAGAAGGGAATAAAGGGTCCCAAATTTAAGATGCCCGAGATGCATTTCAAGACACCCAAGATCTCCATGCCCGACATTGACTTGAACCTGAAAGGCCCCAAAGTGAAGGGGGATGTGGACGTGTCTGTTCCCAAGCTGGAAGGTGGCTTGAAGGGCCCCGAAATTGACATCAAAGGTCCCAAAGTCGATGTTGACCTTCCTGATGTTGAGCTGGAAGGGCCAGAGGGGAAGCTGAAGGGGCCGAAGTTCAAGATGCCCGAGATGCACATCAAGACACCCAAGATCTCCATGCCCGACATTGACTTGAACCTGAAGGGTCCGAAAGTGAAGGGGGATGTGGAAGTGTCGGTTCCCAAGCTGGAAGGTGGCTTGGAGGGCCCCGACATTGACATCAAAGGTCCCAAAGTCGATGTTGACCTTCCTGATGTTGAGCTGGAAGGCCCAGAGGGGAAGCTGAAGGGTCCCAAGTTCAAGATGCCAGACATGCACATCAAGGCACCCAAGTTCTCCATGCCCGACGTTGACTTCAATCTCAAGGGCCCCAAGCTGAAGGGCGACGTGGACGTGTCTGTTCCCAAGCTGGAAGGTGGCTTGAAGGGCCCCGAAATTGACATCAAAGGTCCCAAAGTCGATGTTGACCTTCCTGATGTTGAGCTGGAAGGGCCAGAGGGGAAGCTCAAGGGCCCCAAGCTGAAGGGCGACGTGGACGTGTCTGTTCCCAAGCTGGAAGGTGGCTTGGAGGGCCCCGACATTGACATCAAAGGTCCCAAAGTCGATGTTGACCTTCCTGATGTTGAGCTGGAGGGGCCAGAGGGGAAGCTCAAGGGCCCCAAGCTGAAGGGCGACGTGGACGTGTCGGTTCCCAAGCTGGAAGGTGGCTTGAAGGGCCCCGAAATTGACATCAAAGGTCCCAAAGTTGATGTTGACCTTCCTGATGTTGAGCTGGAAGGGCCAGAGGGGAAGCTGAAGGGGCCGAAGTTCAAGATGCCCGAGATGCACATGAAGGCACCCAAGATCTCCATGCCAGACTTTGACTTGAACCTGAAAGGCCCCAGGCTGAAGGGCCAGAGGGGAAGCTGAAGGGTCCCAAGTTCAAGATGCCCGAGATGCACATGAAGGCACCCAAGATCTCCATGCCCGACATTGACTTGAACCTGAAAGGTCCGAAAGTGAAGGGGGATGTGGAAGTGTCGGTTCCCAAGCTGGAAGGTGACCTGAAGGGTCCCGAGGTGGACATCAAGGGCCCCAAAGTCGACATCGAGGCCCCCGACGTGGACATCAAAGGCCCTGAAGGGCAGCTGAAGGGCCCCAAGTTCAAGATGCCAGACATGCACATCAAGGCACCCAAGTTCTCCATGCCAGACTTTGACTTGAACCTGAAGGGTCCGAAAGTGAAGGGGGATGTGGAAGTGTCGGTTCCCAAGCTGGAAGGTGGCTTGAAGGGCCCCGAAATTGACATCAAAGGTCCCAAAGTCGATGTTGACCTTCCTGATGTTGAGCTGGAAGGCCCAGAGGGGAAGCTGAAGGGTCCCAAGTTCAAGATGCCAGACATGCACTTCAAGGCACCCAAGATCTCCATGCCCGACATTGACTTGAACCTGAAAGGCCCCAGGCTGAAGGGCCAGAGGGGAAGCTGAAGGGGCCGAAGTTCAAGATGCCCGAGATGCATTTCAAGACACCCAAGATCTCCATGCCAGACTTTGACTTGAACCTGAAGGGTCCGAAAGTGAAGGGGGATGTGGAGGTTTCTGCACCTGACCTGGAAGGCCCTAAGGTTGAGATCGAGGCCCCCGACGTGGACATCAAAGGCCCTGAAGGGAAGCTGAAGGGCCCCAAGTTCAAGATGCCGGACCTGCACCTCAAGGCTCCCAAAATCTCCACGCCGGACTTTGATCTGAACCTGAAAGGTCCCAAAGTAAAAGGAGACGTAGACACGTCGGTGTCAGGACTCGAATGTGAACTGAAAGGTCCAGAGGTCAATGTCGGCGCTCCTAAGTTAGACATGGGTGCCCCCGATGTTGATATTGACGGCCCGGAGGGGAAATTCAAGCTGCCTAAATTCAAAATGCCCAAGTTTTCCATGCCTGGCTTTAAAGGGGAGGGAGTGGATGTGGACGTGAACTTCCCAAAGGGGGACGTGGCCCTTTCAGGCCCCAGCGTAGATGTAGAGGCTCCTGACCTGACCGCGGATGGAAAAGTCAAAGGTCCCAAATTTACGATGCCTGAAATGCACATTAAAGCCCCCGAGGTCTCCATCCCTGATGTCGACTTCAACATCAAGGGGCCGCAACTGAAAGGAGGCGTAGATGTTTCCGGGCCCAGGCTTGAAGGTGATTTGAAAGCCCCCCAGATTGATGCGCAAGCCCCCAAAATAGACGTTGAGGCTCCCGATGTGACCATCGAAGGGCCGGAAGGGAAACTCAAAGGCCCCAAGTTCAAGATGCCAGACATGCACATCAAGGCGCCCAAGTTCTCCATGCCCGACGTCGACTTTAACCTGAAAGGCCCCAGGCTGAAGGGCGACGTGGAGGTCTCGGCACCCAAGTTGGAAGGGGATTTGCAGCGTCCAGGTGTTGACATCGAAGGCCCCAAGTTGGACCTTCGGGCACCTGATGTGAACATCGAAGGGCCGGATGGAAAACTGAAAGGGCCCGGGATCAAGATGCCGGAAATGCACGTCAAGACCCCCCAGATCTCCATGCCAGACATAGACTTGAACCTGAAGGGGCTGAGGCTGAAAGGCGATGCTGACCTTCAGGGCCCAAAGCTCGAGGGAGGTCTGAAGGGTCCCGAAATTGATATCAAGGGCCCCAGAGTAGATATCGAGGGCCCGGAGGTTGACGTTGATGGTCTGGAGGGAAAAATGAAGCTGCCGAAGATGAAGCTGCCCAAGTTTGGCTTTAAAGGAGAAGGTCCCGACGTGGACGTGAACCTGCCAAAGACGGAGGTCGATCTTTCGGGCCCCAAGGTAGATATCAGCGTCCCGGACGTGAGCGTCGAAGGTCCAGAGGGCAAACTGAAAGGTCCTAAACTGAAGATGCCAGAAATGCACGTGAACGTTCCGAAAATCTCAATGCCTGAGATAGACTTGAATTTGAAAGGCCACAAAACGAAGGGAGGCTTTGACGTTTCGACCCCAAAGATAGAAGGTAACCTGAAAGGTCCCGAAGTTGATCTCAAAGGCCCAGAATTTGGAGTCAAATGCCCTGAAGTCGACGTCGAATGTCCTGACCTGAACGTTGAAGGCCCGGAGGCCAATGTCAAGCTTCCCAAGTTTAAGAAGTCAAAGTTTGGGTTTGGGATGAAGAGCCCGAAGGCGGAAATCAAGGTCCCGGGGGCAGAAGTGGATCTGCCTGAGGCGGAGCTGAACGTGGAGTCGCCCGATGTCAGCGTTGCTGGAAAGGGTAAGAAGAGCAAGTTCAAGATGCCGAAACTTCATATGAGCGGCCCTAAAGTGAAAGGGAAGAAAGGTGGGTTCGACGTGAATGGGGCCGGTGGAGAGCTCGATGCGAATTTGAAATCTCCCGACCTGGATGCGAACGTAGCTGGTCCGGACGTGACGATAAAAGGCGATGCTACGGTGAAGTCCCCCAGAGGGAAGAAACCCATGTTTGGGAAAATCTCCTTCCCGGATGTTGAATTTGATCTTAAATCGCACAGATTCAGAGGGGATGCTGCTTTGGCAGCCCCCAAAATAGAGGGGGAACTGAAAGCGCCTGATCTAGAGGTCTCTGTGCCAACTGCCAAAGGTGATGGAAAAGGCCCGAGTCTCAACGTGGACCTCGAAGCTTCTGACGTGAGCCTGAAGAAACCGAAGTTCAAGCTTCCCAGTGGGCAGGTGGGCGTAGGGGACTTGAAAATGGAGGGCGACCTGAAAGGACCCGCCCTTGACGTCGCCCTTCCCTCGGTCCCGGTGCCAGATGTCGACTTCAACGTGAAAGGACCAAAAGTGAGAGGTGAAGTCGGCGTTCCTGGGGCAGAACTGGAAGGTCCCGAAGGAAAGCTGAAACTGCCCACGGCGGGGAAAATGGGTCTGGAAATGCCGGATGCAAACTTGGCTGTCTCGGTCCCAGCCGTGGAAGGAAGCGTGAGCCTCCCTTCGGCTGACGTGAACCTCCGAGGCGTGGACGTAAAGCTCCAAGGGCCCCAAATCTCTGGGCCCGATTTTGATGGGAACCTGAAAGGACCAAAAATAAAGGGAGACCTGGACGTTTCGAGCTCTGCGGAAGGGCCAAGTGTCAGCCTGGACGCGCCAGGCGTTGACATTGGCGGCTGGGGAGGAAAGCTGAAGCTGCCGAAGTTTAAATCCCCCGCTATGGAGGCACCTGATCTGAGCGTAAAAGGAGGCGTCGACTGCTCCGTCCCCCAAATGGAGGCGGATGCGAAAGCCCCGGGCGCAAATCTCAATCTCGGCATCCCGGGCATCGATGTCAGAGGGCCCTCGGTTGACGTTTCCGCCCCGGATTTGGACGTAAGCCTGAAAGGACCAAAGCTGAAAGGAGACCTTGACGTTTCTGCCGGCGTTAAATGCCCCAAAGCATCAGTGGACGCGTCCGACGTCGGCTTCGAAATTCTGGGCGGCACCATCAAGCTCCCGTCCCTCAAGCTTCCCCAGTTTGGTATTTCTGGTCCTGGTGTGAACGGGGCCGAGGTAGGCGTCAGCCTTGAGGGTCCCCAGGCGAAAGGAGGCCTGAAGGGCTCAGGGGCGGGTGTTGGGTTGGAAGGACCCGACGTGGAATTGAAAGGCCCTAAATTTCAAACGCAGTCGCCCGGCATTTCCTTGCCGGCCGTTGACCTGAAGCTGAAAGGACCAAACCTCCGGGGCGACGTGGATGTCGCCGGTGAAGTCAAAGGTCCAAAAGTCAGCGTGGAAGCGCCTCGTGTCGACGTTAAGGGGCCTGGCGCGGGCCTCCACCTTGACGCCCCTGCCTTGGACGCAGCCGCACCGAAAGGTTCCGGGTCGGGTTTTAACGTCAATGTAAAAGGGCCGAAGATCAAAGGTGGCGCCGCCATCCCTGGCGAGGCGGCAGGGCCGGCTG
>NW_008825329.1:0-268 GCF_000699105.1 Pygoscelis adeliae | reverse complement strand
GGGGGGGACCCACACCCTCCAAAGCCGTGAAGATGCGCTCAGTCCCATGGTCGCGTTCGGCAACCGCATCCACCACCACGAGGACGCACTCAGCACCGTCGGTGTGTTGGGCAACCACGTGCTCAACACCCATGGGTGCGTTAGGAAACCACGTCTACCGCCATGAAGACGCATTCAACGCCGTCGGGGTGTTAGGCAACTGCGGCCGCCGAGCCACGAAGGTGCGCTCAACACCATCGGTGTTGCGTTGGGAAATCACATCCACCAC
>NW_008825328.1:0-983 GCF_000699105.1 Pygoscelis adeliae | reverse complement strand
CTGAGGTAAAGTGTGGTAACTTTGTTGTCATCAGTAGATTTACAATTCTGTAATGGTTTTATATTTAGCCCTCATATATTGTTTAGACACAAAGGAGACCAGGTGTTATCTGATGACCAATTAAAAAAAAAGAAAAGGGAAGAAAATAACCAGACACCCCACCATCCACCTCTCCCCCACGTATACCTGAGCTTTCAGGAGAGTTATGAAAAATGGGTGCTGAGATAGAAGTCACCTGAAACAAGGGGCCCTGGTGCCTGTTAACTCACCGGAGAGCTCTGCTCAATTTTTCATATGTCATGCTGCCATTATTTCTTCCTTTGTCCCCACATCTTTGCCAGACCTTCTGATTTAACAGCTCCAAAAATGCCTTGTCCCCTGTCTTCCCATTCCAGGATGCCACCATTTCCTTCAGGGCAAAGAAACAGATCTCTTGCAAATGCCCATAAATGAGAATTCTGCGACTTTTGAATAGGAAAAAAGGCAGCTACTTAGTAGATGGGTGCTGACTCATGCCAAAGTACTAAGGCAGAACTCCATTTACAGTGCATGCTGTTATCGGGTTGTCAACTTCACAAACCATTTTGCATCTATGTCAATTTAACTTTCAAAATTTTAGTGCATTGCCTACCTGTAAGTGGCTTCAAATTACTTGTTCCAGAAAACACTAAAGCATAGTCATGGAAACAGCTGCGCTGCTAGAGTCTGTATTTTACTCCAGAAACTAGTGACTCTTACTGTCTCGCAAAGTTTATGTCATTCATAGCTTCTATTTCTGCTGATCCTCAATGACCTCATTATAGTATTTAACTTGATGTTTTAAAAGCAATTTTTCAATTTAATTTAACGTGTTTTGAGTGAAAGATTGTAACAAACATTGCCTTGACTTTAAGTGAGACAATAGTTTGAGGAGCAAAGCGTATTACCCAGCATTGCTAGACTCTGTTATTTCATCTCAGTTCAAAAGTTTCCTTGGGCATCAG
>NW_008825327.1:0-3304 GCF_000699105.1 Pygoscelis adeliae | reverse complement strand
AGGTTCCTGCACCTGCCCTATCAGGCACGAGGCAAGCAGTGACATAAGCACCTACAAGAAGCCAGGTTCCTGTACATCCCTATGAGGTACTAAGCCAGCAGGGAAATAAGCAACCGCACAAGTCAGGCTCCCGCACTTGCCGTAGGAAATACACCGTCACCAGTGACATCAAAACAGCAGCATAAGCCTGGTTCCCGTGCCTGCCATATCAGCTACTCAGCCGCTTCTGACAGCACAAGCGTCTGAACGGCAAGGTTCCCGCGCCTGCCCTGTGAGGTACTAAGCCAGCAGTGACATAAACAGTGGCATAAGCTGGGATACTGCACCTGTCATACGAGCTACACAGCCACCAGAGACATCAAAAGAGCAGCATATGCCTGGTTCCCACACCTGCTCTATCAGCTACTCAACCACTTCTGACAACACAAGCACTTGCATGTCAAGGTGTGGCGGTGTGCTCCCCCTGCCCTGCATAACCAATGACCACCAGTGAGGGTCGTTGTGGCTGCATCCAGCTTACGCTGGATTTTGGGGATGGATGGCAACACAGTCAGTTATGGGTGTGCAAATATGACTATAAGTCAATCATCTTACTCCATAAATAGCAGACAGCCCAGGGCCCCTTGAGCTCTCCTGCATGGCAGTGGGCTGCACGGTGGGATCTCCCCTTGAGTAGGGACGCCTCTCAACGCTACTGCTTGAGGTTGAGAGATTCCTTGCTGCACCAGATCCTTGGCAAGTGTCTAATAGCATGCTAAACTTTGATATCTTAGCTAAGAGATACAAAGGATTGATTGTGTATGTATAATCCTTTAGACGTAAACCGTTGACCAAGTCTGGGACTAGGATTGGATCCAGTCGCACCTAAACTCCTCTCTGAGAAGGAGTTTAGAAAGCAAGGGGGTCCTTTCTGAACCTCATGACTCAACGGGAGGGTCTCCCTGACAGTTTTGTCTGACCCTGTCCTCTATACAGTAAATAATCAAGTGTACCTTGCCATCGGATCTTGTTAAATCACTGTCGCATTTAGCATTGAACTTTGTTAATTCACACTTTAACTCACTGTTTTCTATCAATAACGTATTGTTGCTTCTTTCTTTTATGAGTGACGTGCAGGCTCACTACATATGCAACACAAGGTTCCCACACCTGCACTATAGGTGCTAAGCCAGCAGTGACATAAACAGCTACACAAGCCAGGTTCCCACGCCTCCCCCGTCAGGTACTGAGCCATAAGTGTCATCAGAAGCACTCTAAAAGCTGGGTTCCCACACCTCCCCTATGAGGTACTAAGCCCGCAGCGACATGAACACCTGTGCACATCAGATTCCCGTGCCAGCCCTATCAGGAACTGTGCCACAAGTGACATCAGAAGCACCTGAAGAAGCCAGGTGCTGGCGCCTGCACTATGAGGTCTTAAGCCAGCAGTGACATTAACAGCAGCACAAGCCAGGTTCCCATGCCTGCCATACGAGCTACACAGTCACCAGTGACATAAAAACAGCAGTACAAGCCTTGTTCCCACGCCCGCCGTATCAGCTAGTCAGTCACTGTGACATCATAGGCACATGCACGGCAAGGTTTCCATGCCTGCACTATGAGGTACGAAGCCAGCAGTGACATAAACATCTATAGAAAGCAAGGTTCCCATGCCTGCCATACAAGCTACGCAGATGCCAGTGACATCAAAAGAGCAGCATAAGCCTGGTTCCCACGCCTGCCATATGAGCTACGCATTCACCACTGACATCAAAACAGCATCATAATCCTGGTTCCTACACCCTTCATATCAGCCACTCAGCCACCTGTGACATCACAAGCACCTACATGCAAGGTTCCCATGCCTGCTCTATGAGGTACCAAGCCAGCAGTGACATAAACAACTGCACAAATCAGGCTCCCTCGCTTGCCATAGGAGATACACAGTCACCAGTGACATAAAAACAGCAGCATAAGCATGGTTCCCATGCCTGCGATATCAGCTACTCAGCCACCTGTGACATCACATGCACCTTAAAAATACCTGGTTCCCGTGTCTCCTCTACCAGGAACTGATCCACAAATGACACAGACACCTGAACAAGCCATATTCCTATGCCTGCATAGTCAGGTACTGTGCAATGAGTGACATCAGAAGCACCTATATACGCCAGGTTCCTGCACCTGCCCTATCAGGGCCTGTGCCATAAGTGACCTCAGAAGCACCTGCACAAGCCAGGTTCCTGCGCCTGCCCTATCAGCAACTAAGCCAGCAGTGACATAAAAATGTTACAATCCAAGTTTCTGCACCTGCCATATCAGCTACTCAGCCACCAGTGACATCAAAACAGCAGCATAAGCCTGGTTCCCGCGCCTGCCATATCAGCTAGTCAGCCACCCATGACATTGCAAGCACCTGCACATTTCAGATTCCCGAGCTTGCCCTATCAGGAACTGTGCCCCAAGTGACATCAGAAGCTCCTGTACAAGTGAGGTTCCCACATCTCCCCTATCAGGTATTACACCACCAGTGTGTAACAGAAAAAATTTGATTAACTGTGTTCTTCTCTCTGAATAGTCTCATTTCGCTTTAGCAGCTAAAGTAGTTGAAGCTTTAGGCCACAAGAGCTGACTGAGAGTAAACTTTTTCATAAAACTAATGCTGCTAACAAAGAAGTAGCTGAATCCGGCAGATATGAGTGGAATGAAGGAGATAAGGACCAGGCAGACAATGCCAAGAGAACAAGGTACCTTCAGAAGGCGACCAGCCCAGCGACAGTGAAAACTAATATGAAATCAAGAGACCACCGACCAGAATTAAGTGATTGGACTTGGGGTTGGACTTGGGGATCGGGTGATGGGTGGAATGGGTATAACTGAGAGGTGTGAATTGGGGTAGGAGTCCCTGTCCGGAGGCACCCAGCTTGAGCTGTAATCTAACAGCTAATAAAAGAGGAATTGGAAACCTTCACTCAGACTTTGCATAAACAGCGGGATCCTAGGGTTGGGCCCTGTTATGGTGGCTGGTGTGCATAAATCCATAACAATTTGGTGACCCAGGTGGGACCCCAGGCCACTACCATCGGAACCTCTCATCTCCAAACATCCGATCGGCGCTAACGGGTGAGTTCACCTGGGAACTTTGCCAGTGGGAGGCACCGAACCTGGTGACTCTTAAATTCCTGCTTCAAAATTCTAAATGCTGGTAAAATAGTGCACTAAAGGAGAACTGCGTGGCCTAATCAACATAAGACACAAAACAGGGAGAACTGCATGGCCTGATCAGCATAAGATGTAGAATTTTAGAATGGGAAATACTTTCGGC
>NW_008825326.1:0-1051 GCF_000699105.1 Pygoscelis adeliae | reverse complement strand
CGCACCTGGGCTGCCCCAGCCCGCAGCTGGAGCCCATTGGGATCAGGGGGCCATCACCCCAGCCCCACGGCACATCACCCCCTCCCCTGCAGCCGTCCGCAGGAACGAGCTCTGCACCCAGGGGCTGCAAATACATCCAGGGGCGGCAGAAAAGTTTATTCGTTAAGGCACTTAAGAAATACCGGCTGTGAATTGGCTACAAGGCTCAGCGCCCAAATGCCACAAGGACAGAGGGAGACAAGGGAAGAGAAAAGCAGGAGGAAGGACAGAGGGACGTAGAGAAGAGGTGCGGGACAGGGAGCCAGAAAACGGGACGCTGTGAACGAGAGAGGGACGGGGAGCGGGAAAACAGCGTAGAGAGAGGAGAGCGGAGAGATTGCGGGGAAAACACAGGGAGAGAGAGATGGAGGAATAAATGAGACGGGGAGCGGGAGAGAGAGGCGTAAGGGACCGGCAGGACAAGAAGATACGGACAAGACAAGAGACGGGGGAAAAATTCTAAAGCGATGGGGGAAAAGAAACATAGGCGAGAAATAAAAAATAGTAAGGGGGAGCCGGATAGAGGTATATGTAGAAAGAAAATTTTGAAAAGCGACAGCGTACGAGAAACATAGGCAGGACCTAACAAATAAGGACAGGGAGACAGAAAGAGGGAGACGTAGAAAGAAAATATATAAAGCGACGGGGTACGGGACAGAGAGGGAAGAATAAATAACCGTAGACAAGGAGATGGATAGAGGGAGACGTAGAAAGAAAATTTTGAAAGCAACAGGATACAAGAATCTTACGCGAGAACTAAAAGATAGGTACGTGGAGCTGCATAGAGGGAGACGTAGGAAGAAAATTTGAAAAGCGACGGGGTACAAGAAACACCGGCAAGAAATTAAAATTAGGTCAGGGAGACAGAGAGAGGGAAAAGTAGTAAGAAACTTTAAAAAGCAACTGGGTTCAAGAAACACACGCGAGAATTAAAAAAACAGGGACGGAGAGGTAGAAAGCAAGCTTCAAAAGCAACGGGGTACGAGAAACACTGGCAAGAATAAAAAAAAAA
>NW_008825325.1:0-701 GCF_000699105.1 Pygoscelis adeliae | reverse complement strand
TCTAGATTGTTTAAACAAGTCAGAATGTTTGGGGGAGGAATAGACCCAGAAGCAGAAGCTAATCGACATCTAATGGTCTCTGCTTCTGTGGATCAAACAGATATTAAAAAATATTTTTCTAAACATGTTCCCAGCTGGCCGGGGAAGTCAATGGACGAGGTAGTGCGTTTGGCTACATCTGTATATAGTGGTCGAGATGAGGAAAGGGTTAAAGAAAAGAGACATTAGAGGAAGGAGGCAGTAAGTGTGTTTGTGTCTGTGAGAGAAGGGTTTGGAGTAAGTCGAGGGAGAGGCTGGGGAAGAGCCAGAGGAGGTAGATGGAATCAAGGTGAATGTGATTTCCATCTGGGAGCTAATGACTGTTGTGCTTATTGTGGGGAATGGGGGCACTGGAAACGGGAATGTCCCATGAGGCTAAGAGGGCCCCGGGGATCCAGATTTGGGAGGAATCAGATGAATATCACGGAACAGCAATGACGGGAGGAGGGAGAGTCAAATGGATCTCAGGGTACGTATGGGTGTTGGAGTACTAAACTGAAGGGTCAAACTGTGGGAAAAATAGAAGACAAGGAAATACTATTCCTAGTGGACAAAGGAGCACTATGTCACTTTTGAATTTCAAGCCTAAGGGGCAACTCTCAACCGATAGAGTATTGGTTCAAGGAGTCACGGGAAAAAAGGAACAATCACTTAGCCAGCCA
>NW_008825324.1:157824-158193 GCF_000699105.1 Pygoscelis adeliae | reverse complement strand
GTGGGACATATGGAGACAGAAAAAGTAGGGCAGAGAACAGGGGAGAGGGAGTGAGCAAGGCTGAGCCCGCCTGCGGTGGAGGGACGAGCGGTGGGGCCGGGCCAGCAGGGCTGCAGTGCTGGGAGGCGCTTGGAGCCTGGCTCCGGGGGGCAGAGAGAGTTTGTGCAGCGCCCAACGACAGCCCCTGGGACACCTCAGCAGTCGTTCCTGGAGCCACGCTCATCGGTCCAGCGGGTAACGGACAGTCAGTCGGTCAGCTGCTGGACTGATGGGCTGCTGGGCAGAGGCCGAGGCCGCCAAAAATGAGGAGCAGGGTGCAGGACACTAGAAGAGAAAAGTGGCAGCCTGTTGGACCGAGGGGGGGGAGGG
>NW_008825324.1:155375-155628 GCF_000699105.1 Pygoscelis adeliae | reverse complement strand
AGAGAGGTACAGGGAAGTGGAAAGAATCACAGAGGGAAAAAGAGAGGGGCGGGGAGCAGGTGAGAGAGCTGGAGAAAGAAAAAGTACTGCTGGGGAGCGGGACAGGAGGAGAGACAAAAAAGAGACGATGCAAAAATAATGACAGGCAACAAGACAGAGGGATTGACAGAGAAGTAAGGGACAGGGAGCAGGACAGAGGAATGGGAGGAAAAAATACTGATGAGCAACAGGACAAAGGGATGCAGCGGAAAAG
>NW_008825324.1:151036-155173 GCF_000699105.1 Pygoscelis adeliae | reverse complement strand
TGCTGGACAGAGACGGAGGAAGAAAAGGTATGGCCAGAGTAGGGAAGAGAGAAAGGAAAAAAGGGACAGCTGGCTGGACAGGGGGATATAACTAGAAACAATGAGACAGGCAGTGGGACACAGGGATAAAGGCAGAATAACCAGGGAGAGGAAGCAGGACAGATGGACAGCGAGACCAAAAAAGAGGCAGGGAGCAGGACCAAGAGATGGAGGAAGAGGCATTAGGGGCAGAGGGGTGGAGAGAGGAAAATACAGGTTGGAGGAAGGACAGAGAGAGAAAGAGAGTGACAGAACATGTACAGAGAGTGGGAGAAAGAAAAACCAGTGACAAGCATCAGGCCAGAGGCAGGGGGAAGGAAGGACAGGAGGAAGGAGAGAGTGATACAGAAAACAAGTGAGGGACAGGGAGCAAGAAAATGGGATACAGAGAAAAAGAGAGGGATGGGGAGCAGGATACTGGGATAGAGAGCAAGCGAGAGCAACAGGGAGAATGACAGGGAGATGGAGCCAGAGGAATAACGGGGACTGAAAGTAGGACAGAGAAATGGAAAAGGAAAATTAGGGATAGGGAGCAGGACAGAGGGGTAGAGAGACAATGAGAGATGCAAGGATACGAGAGAGAGGGAGGGAGGGAGAGGGAAGGAGGAACAGGGAGCAGCACAGAGGTATGGAGAAAGAAAGAAGGGATGGAGAGTGGGGCAGAGACATAGAGAAAAAATACAGTGATGGGGAGCAGGACAGAGGACTAGAAAGAGAAAAATAAAGACCAGGGAAAAGACTGAGGAGCAGAGAGAGAAAGAAAGGTTGATAAAAACGTCAGAGAGGTAGGGAAATCAAGAAAAATAGGGATGAGGAGTCCTGCAGAGAGATGGAGCAAGAAAATGTAGGGTCACTGAGCAGGACAGAGGGATAGAGAGATGGGGGGGAAAGGAGAGGAAGAAGAAAAGAGGGACAAAGATGGTGACAGGGTGCAGGACACAGAGAGAGAAAAAGGACAGGGAACAGGACAAAGGGATTGAGAAAGAAAGAAAAGGTCAGATCTGTACAAAGAGACCAAGAAGGAAAAAAGAAACAGCAATGGGCCAGAGGACAGAGACAGAGGAAGAGAAAAAAGGGCCAGGGAGCAGGACAGAGATGGAGAGGAAAAAGCCTAGAATGGGCAGGGGAGAGAGATGGAGAAGGAAAAAACCAGCATTGGGCTGCAGGACAAAGATGGGAGTGAGAAAAAACAGTGACAGGGAGCAGGACAGAGATGGAGAGGAAAAAGCCTAGAATGGGCAGGGGAGAGAGATGGAGAAGGAAAAAACCAGCATTGGGCTGCAGGACAAAGATGGGAGTGAGAAAAAACAGTGACAGGGAGCAGGACAGAGATGGAGAGGAAAAAGCCTAGAATGGGCAGGGGAGAGAGATGGAGAAGGAAAAAACCAGCATTGGGCTGCAGGACAAAGATGGGAGTGAGAAAAAACAGTGACAGGGAGCAGGACAGAGATGGAGAGGAAAAAGCCTAGAATGGGCAGGGGAGAGAGATGGAGAAGGAAAAAACCAGCATTGGGCTGCAGGACAAAGATGGGAGTGAGAAAAAACAGTGACAGGGAGCAGGACAGAGATGGAGAGGAAAAAGCCTAGAATGGGCAGGGGAGAGAGATGGAGAAGGAAAAAACCAGCATTGGGCTGCAGGACAAAGATGGGAGTGAGAAAAAACAGTGACAGGGAGCAGGACAGAGTGACAGAGAGCAAAAAACCCAAAGAGGGAACAGGGCAGAGAAATGGGGGGAAGGGAAGGAGAAGGACAGAGGAAACAAGAGAGGGGTGGGGGGGATAGGGAGCAGGACAGAGAGATGGAGCAAGAAAGGAAAAAAGGACAGGAGGCAGAACAAAAGGAAAGAGAGACAAGGACAGGGAGCAGGACAAAGGGATGGAAGAGGAAAGAAATAGTGATGGGCTCCAGGACAGAGATGGAGGAATTAAAAAATAGACACAGGGAGCAGGACAGAATGACAGAAACAGAAAAAAGGGATGGAGAGCAGGACAGCATTGGAGGAAAAAACCCAACTGTGATGGGCAGTGGGGGAGAGAGAGATGGGGAAAGAAAAAATACTGAGGAAGAGAGAAAGGAAAGAAGGGACAGCCAGCTGGACAGGGGGATACAGTTAGAAAGGATGGGAGAGGGAATGGGACAGAGAGAGAAAGATAGAAAAGATAGCGAGAGGAAGCAGGGCAGAGGGACAGCAAGAGGAAAAAAAAGGGACAGGGATCTAGACAGAGATGGAGAAAAAAGCAGCAGGGACAGAGGAAAAGAGGCAAAGAGTGTCAGAGAGCAGGGCAGAGAAATTAAGATCAGGGCAGCAGCAGGATGGAGATGGAGAAAAAAACCTGGGACGGTCAACAGGACAGAGAGGAATATGAGTATAGGCAGGGAGCAGGACAAAGGGATATAGCGAGAAACAACGGAACAGGAAGCAAGACAGACTGACAGACAAGAGTAATGATGAGAGAGAGAGAGAAAGACAGAGACCGTGAGAAGCACAGGGGGTTGGAGAAAGAAAGAGAGGTATCAGGAGCCCTGCAGAGAAATGGAGAACAAAAAAAAAAAAGGGGGCAGGGAGCAGCACAAAGGGTCAGAGAGAGTAAGAGATGAACAGGAAGAAGGACGGGGACAGTGAGATACAGAATGAAAAAAAACAGTGACAGTGAGCAAGACAAAGGGTTAGAGAGAGAAAGAGAAGGAAGGGGAGAGATAGGAAGGCACATACAGGTGCAGAGAGGAAAAGAACGCTAGGAAACAGGCCAGAGAAATTGTGGGGGAAAAGAGACAGATGCAGATCAGGGCAAAGAGATGGAAAAGGAAAAAACAGCAATGGGTGCAGGACAGAGACAGATGAAGAAAAAAAAAAAGAGAGAGAGGGAGCAGGATAGAAGAATAGAGAGAAAAGGAGAGGTACAGGGAAGGAAAAAAAAAAAAAAAATCACAGTAGCGTGCGAAAGAGAGGGGGCCAGGAGAGAGGCAGGGAGGGCCTGGGATGCACAAGAGGAGCGACAGGGCCCGGAACTCACCGCAGCTCTTGCTCTCTGCACTGCCAGGAGCCTTTGCCAGTTCAGATGCTTCTTTTCCCTTCTCTCCTCCCTTCCACTTCTGTAACGCTTGGCTGTCCTTCACCTAAGAGAATACATGGGTGTCTTATAGCTCTTACAAGACAAGGCTTCCTAAACACTTAGCCTCGTTTGCTCGCATACTACACAGCCGTACCACGCTTTGGGTTACGCATACAGACCCTGTGGTGCATGTTGGCGGCATGACCTGCTGCAGACTATGAAGAAGGATCCTTCCTCATCCAGAGAGGCAGACTCTCTCTTGCCTGCAGCGGGAAGCAGTTGCCAGCCGGATGGCCTTCGATTTCTTCTTCTTTACCTTTCTCTGGCCTCTCCAGCTTCAGCCACGGCAGCTCCGGTCCACAGCCAGTAAGTGCTCCACCTGTCCCTTTTCACCCCCATGCTGCGAGGACAGTGAGGCTGTTGAAGATGATCTTAAGTTTTACTGAATCTTTAGGTTATGAAATAATCAACTATAAGAACATTTTGATTTTAATAAGTTAGCCCTTATGGTAGCGTTATGTATAGGTTGCTGTGTTACTTATTATTTGAGGCTGTGTTGCTTGAAGTCCCTATTCTCTATTCTCTGGACTCTCTAAACCATAACCAGAGCCTCTAGGTTCTATTGTTTATGGGATGAATTATTTGACAACCTGGCAAGGTAGATATCTAGTTGGCCAACTTGGCAACAGAACCTACTTTTAAGGTGTCCTGAAGTGAACTGCCTTCATTATAACACTAAAAAACACACCCACAGGTCAAGAAGACCCTTGCCCAGGTGAAGACCCTTCCCCCGCGCAAGCGTAGTAACAGAAGAGAATGACATAACCAATATTAAAATTATATGTAAATCACTAACCAATCATTGTAACTGGGAGTGTACTACCTTATAATTTTTGTGTATAAATGTAACGGTGATCTAGCCATAGGTGTGCTTGATTTGTGGAAATTCCACCTTGCACCCGGCGCCGGAATAAAGAATGCCTGCTTTCTAAAACTCCAAAATTGAGTCTTAGAGAGTTCTTCATCTGCCGATTTACGGTAACA
>NW_008825324.1:134101-150578 GCF_000699105.1 Pygoscelis adeliae | reverse complement strand
GGTGAGCACGGTCGCGCGCCCCACGGCGCGATGTGGCCAGGCTTATTCCCCGCTGGCAGGTAACTACAGGTCCCAGCAGGTACGTGAAGGCCAGTATGAGGAGACTGCGCATCCCCGCATGCTGCACAGACCAACATGGCCAACTGGCTGCTCGGTGTCGAAAGACTACATCTCCCGGCATGCCCTGCGGACTACCGTGGCCGACCAGAAACCGGGCACCTGGAGACTATAGCTGCCCGCATGCTGCGGGCTGCTGCTTTCTGTGGGGCTTAACCCTGCGGGGACAGCGTCCCGTACGCCCTCCTCCCCCCACCAGCACCCGCGAGACCCAGCTGTTCCTGTGGAAGCCGGCTCGCAGGGCCGGGATTCCCAGCACCACCACCAGGTCCGGTTCAGGTCCGATGCTTCCCCAGCTGCCCCGCACCTCTCCGGCACCGCCCGCTCCTCCGCACGACCTGGAAGCGCTCCAGCCACCCCCCCACACACACACACCCCGGGACCCTCGTCGGGACTTTGCTCGGGATCGCCCTTTTGCAGGGTCCCAACCTGACCCAGGTGCTTCCCCAGCACTACTCCTACCCCGCGGTGAACCCCAGCGCGCAGGCAGCCCCGTATGTCTATGTGCGGCCTCCCCACTGTCCCGGTGCACCAGCTTTCCCCCATCGCCTTGGGTTCTGGGCCACCCACGACCCCAGTGCCACACCCTCCCCTCCTTGGCCTTAGCGCAGGTCTTCCTGGACCCGGTCGCTGTGTGCCCCAGCCCCCCCTCCCCCTTTGTGTCATCTTCCCTGGGATGTTCCGGGTCACACAGACCCCCCCAGCCCCATTCACCTTTTCTGCGGTTGCAGCCTCAGTCCTGGTCCCAGAATGTAATGCTCAGCACTGGCTTTGTTGTCCTGGACCTACCCTGATGCGGTGGTGTGAACGCCGCACTTACGGCAGTAGCTCAGCAGACCCCAGCCCACAGCTGCAGCCCATGGGACACAGGCATCATCGCCATCAGCCTTGCTGGCCACTCCAGAGGCTTGTCATCCCCAGCCCCTTGGTCCACAGCTACATCCCACAGAGAACATGGGCTATTGTCATCAGCCCCACTGGGGACAGCTGTGGCTGCTGGGACAGCAGAGGTGTGCCCCAGCTCCTGAGGGCAGCTTCCCAAAAGCTAAAGGGAGAGTCCTGGGTTGCACAGGAAGGGAAAAGGGGATGAGAACAACCGGAAAACTCTGGAGTGCAATGGTGTGGGGGGAGGAAAACATAGGACTCTGGGGGCACAGAAAGGCAAAGGGGAGGGCCCTGGGCCACACAGAAAGGAAAATGGATGACCACCAAAAAAGCACTGGGAAAACTCTGGGATGAGAGGAAAGCTAAACAAGTATTGTGGCACACTGTATAACAAACACGGGGCCTTGGGGCACACAGAACGACTTGGGGGGAACCTAAAATATGAATTCAGAAGTTCAGAGGGCTCCAGGGCACAGCCAAATACAAATTGGTGCGCACCAAAGGGACTGTGCAGCATGCCATGGGGCGCAGTGTGGCTGATGGGAAGTGGCCTGCAGCCAGCACCAGACCGTATGGAAACTCCCTCTCTCAGCACCGCTTGTGCTGGCCCTAGCCCTTCACCAGTATCTTGGGTACTGTATGTGGTTGCCCCTTCAGGGACCCTGGAAGAGAAGGCCTCAGTGACCTTGTTGGGAATTAAGAGCTCACAACCTGTATTCCTTCAGATCCTCCTTGCTATCGCCTCTGTCCATGCTTGGCCCAGATGAGACAGCCCAGACCAGCCCTTGCCACGCTCTGGCCTCACCCCTCATCTGCCCAACACACAGGGTTGTCCTGCCACTAACTTGCACCAACTCAGCCTAGGGACCCTGTGCCCAAAGCCTGCTTCCAGGCAGACTTGTGTGCCTGCCTCCCCACAGCTCCAGAGTATCTGCATCTGCAAGAGCAAGGGCGCATGCACAGGCCCAGAATGGGGAGTAATCTTGGGTTCCATTATTGTATTTTACTATTTGTGTGCTATTCCCACTCAGACCTTCATATGTGCATACCTAACCCAAAAATCTCTTAGCACTTAGCAACTTCAGTCACTCATAGCACTTAGGTTTTTCCCACCTCTCAAACCTTACTTGCTCTTTCCTTTCTTGTTGTTGCACCTCCTTGGCCCTTTCTGTACATTCTTCCTTAAAACAACATGACTGAAATCAACAAAATGGGTCAAGCAGCTGCTCTTCAAGCTGATGGCTCTGAGAGGATTATCCTACAAATGAATCAAACTACTAAGGTCATTGGACAATTCTAGTTTTTTAGAGCATTTTTCCAAAGCTTTAACTGTCGGTCCCTGCTAGGTTATGTGATAAAAAGCTTGTCTCCATAAACTCAAAGTCACACAGGCACTATGCCAGGTAAGGCACCCCAGTGACTCAGCCAGAGAAACAGAGCCCCTCCTGTCTTGGCTCCTCCCAGAGCTGTCCCTGTAGAGCCATCAGCCCTGTGGTATGGGGTGACACTCACCATGATGAGTAGCTGGGAGACGCTTTCTGGATCACCATACAGACTGAGGAAGGTTACTGCCTAAGGATATGGGACCTGTTATGGGATGCAAGGGAAGAGCATTTGGGGACTGCACAGGATGTACTATGGTATGTTTACTGGAGGAACCAAAGGTGGGGAAGGGGAAGTATCAGAGTAGTTTGCGGAGGAACAAGCATGGGAAAATAGAGGGACAAGGGGATAAAAAGGGCTGGTGGCATCCAAAAATGTTGCTGGTCAGTAGGATTGTCTGGCTGTGCCCTACGCCTGATCAGCATAGTCTGTCCTGTCTTCTCATTAAGCTCCATCTCTAGGTATTTTCGTGAGTGAAAGGTTCTCTGTTTTTGTGTGCATGTCTGAGTAGGTTTGAGTGCCTGCAACTTAAGTCATATTACAGGTTATAGGGGCCCATGTGTCTGTGGTGCCAGCAGCTGGAGAGACCCAAATAAGGGAAATCAAGTGCCAGCAACTAGAGTCAGAGCACAGGTCATAAGGACCTTTGCCAGCTGGTGGCAACAACTGCAGCAAGTGAGGGTGTGTATGTCAGTGTGTGGTCACTAGCAAATACCAAGCCAGATTAGCCAGTGAGTGGGTCGAGTGGCTTGGGAGCCAGGTACATATGTATGTCTAAAAGGGTGAGGCACCTGGAGGAGCTGGCTATTACTGGGACCAGGACACTTGTTTGCATGGGTTTGCGTCTCTGTGCAGGAAGAAAGCGGGGAGAGCAAGAATCCAGTGCCAGCTGCTGGACAGACTGTGTGTCTAAGCACTGTTGCTTGAGGGGCCCACAGTGAGAGGGAGACCTGTGTCAGCAACTGGTGTGGGACTGTGAGCTACAGGGGCTCACGTGCCCAGGTGCCAGCAGCTGGGGAGACCTGGGATCTGGGGACCAGCTACTGGATAAACTGTGTGTCTAAGGCCAGCTGCTGGCAGATTGACAGTGTGTTTGTGCGTGTGAATGAGGGGGGGACCGGAGACCCAGGCTCGAGCTACAGGACAGACTGAGTGTCTAAGCCCAGCTACTGGAGGGACTCACCTTCTACATACGCTATATATTTCCTGCTAACGGGCCTTCATCCTGATCAGCCGGGGAGGGGAACAAGATGAGGCCATTAGTGCTATTTGCATTTTTATGAGTGCTGAATGTCATTGCACATGTTGATCTGTGTGGCTGGCATATGTATGTTGCATTTGTGTGTTTGCTTGTGCCTGGGAACACATGGCCAGCCCCACTAGCTGGACCCAGAGGCATGGAACTGCAGCAGTTCAGCAGCTCCCTGACACCAGGGAATTAACCTAGGTGTTTGTGACTCCCTCCAGAAGGTTTGCCATTTGCACCCCACCCCATAGCCTGGGGTAGAAAGGGCTGCCAGGCCTTTAACCAGGAAAGAGATTTGTGCTGCTGGCCACAGTCCTCAAGCCACAAAAGGCACTAACCTCATTGGGATTATCATTTTGCCCAGAGACTTTTTGTCCAATGTTGTGCTGGTGAAAGCAGGCAGGTGGAAACTTACATGTGGTGTTTCCAAGCTAAATGAGCAGAGGAGCAGAGGAAATCTGAGGTGGTTGTGCTGGCTAAACCACTTAAATATATGCTTGTGGGTGTTTGCTACAGTCCTAAGATGTCAGTATTGCTGGGAATCAGTAATGTAGGCCTGGTCCCTGAGGGACAGATATGTGAACACGGTTAAGTTTCCAAATGTGCAAATAAGCACTTGCTATTTCTGAATGGTCTTTGTCCATAGGTTTTGGTTGAGGGGGTCCATTACCACCCTGTTAGGGATAGCTGACTGTGCTTTGCTTTAACACACTGCTCTGGGGCACAAAGGCCACCCTCCTGTTAAAGTGCTGAATACAACTTTGGTGGCTGCAACTGCTGTAAATTAGTTAGATCTTGTATCTTGCTCTTTTCACTGTCTTTCAGTGTTTAAAATAACAGTATCAGGAACAAAAGTGCAACAGACACTTCCTCTCCTACCACCAACAGACAGCTGTCTAACAGCATCTTAAGTGAGAGATACATTTATGCAGCCAATTTTTTAAAAATGTGCCTTCTTCCACCACTGAAGCCTAACTTATGCATGTGTGAGGGAGAGGTGTCTTTCCTACATATATATTTACCTTTTTTACTTTTACAGTTAAGATCCTTTCTGACACTGTTTATTCCCTGTTCCTTTAAGTCACTTAGTTCTTTTACCACAAAGTGATAAGCCCATGTGACAGCTTAATCAGGTAGCTTTTCTCTGCTCATTTTCTTTTCTTTATTGGTGTTGCTCTGGCTCCCTGATGAAGATCTTCAAAAACATATGCATTGAGTATTTTCAAAACAGGAACTATCACCCTATAGCTTGCCAGTTTCCCCTAGTGTCACTGCTGCTGTCTGTTAGGAAAATGACTGATTTTACTTGCTGTTTCTATTAACCCCCTTGTATTTCACATGCAAATACATAAACCACAGACCTGAGTGGAACATAAACCCTTTCCACCAAAGCATTGTATTAACCACTAGCTTTCTTCTCCTGCAGTCACTCAGCCCACTGGTTCTGGGCAGTTAGACCACATTCTTTTACCAGTAGGTGATATGAATTTTCAGCCTGCTTTCACCATAACCACCTTACTGTTATTGTCATGTGGGGGCTAAGCAGAATGCTAGTGTCTGCACATTGCTGACTCTGTGCAGAACACAGCTGACCTGCTTACAAGAAGCACGGTTGTCTTAATACCCTAACTTAGCCCTACAAAGAATCTTTCCCTCTTCTTTCATCTACCTTTAGTTCCCACAGGCCTTCATTATGAAGTTTTCAGTCGATTGCTGTTGACATATACTTGAATTCAAATATTTGTGCTATTCATAGTGAAATGCTCGTTCAGCTAAATGCTTGGCTGTGTCAGGGCTCCTTTGATCAAACTGAATAAAAGACTTGACCAGGTATTCTGCATAGCCCCAGGTCTCATACAAAGGAATTCACCAGTGCAGGGACCACGTGGAGTATGCAGCGTAGATCATGTCCAGCGTTCCAGCAGACAGAAGGAAAGATTCTGCCAGGGCAGGACTTGATCTGACTTTAGAAGCCTTTAAGGGCATCATCTAAGTGGAAGGCAGAGAGAGGTAGATAAGTGTATGTCCTGGTTTCATCTGGGATAGAGTTAATTTCTTTCAAGTAGCTGGTATAGTGCTGTGTTTTGGATTTAGTATGAGAATAATGTTAATGACACACCGATGTTTTAGTTGTTGCTAAGTAGTGCTTACACTAGTCAAGGACTTTTCAGCTTCCCATGCTCTACCGACTGAGAAGGCTGGAGGTGCACAAGAAGCTGCGAGGGGGCACAGCCAGGACAGCTGACCCCAACTGGCCAAAGGGACATTCCATACCACGGGACGTCATGCTCAGTACATAAACTGGGGGCAAGCTGGCCGGGATCACTTGCTTTGTATATTCTTTTATTATTGTTGTTATTATTATTACTATTTTGTTTTATTTCAATTATTAAACTGTTCTTATCCCAACCCATGAGTTTTCTCACTTTTACTGTTCCAATTCTCTCCCCCATCCCACTGGGGGTGTGGGGGGGAGAGTAAGCGAGTGGCTGTGTGGTGCTCAGTTGCCGGCTGAGGTTAAACCATGACACTGTATCCAAATAAGATGATTCTTGTGATCCAGAGAGTGAAGTGCAGACTGCACACAGACACATTACTCATTCATTCTGAATGTTTGATTTTTGTCCTCTTTCCTGAGGACTGTAGAGAAATTTGGTATTGTATTTAACTCCCATTAGCCACCTCAGTGATGGGATATCTTAGTGATAGAATCCTCACTGTCCTACACTTCCCTGTCCTCACAGCTCCTTGCTCCCTTTCCACAGGGAGCAGCCAGCCCTCTTCACTCCCTGACACCTTAATCTAGAGGATGGGGAAGATGGGGAGGACAGGGGACCAGGCTGTAGAGAGCAGCTAGACCTACATGCTCCCACAGGCAGAACTGCCAGTTGTCCCATCAGACAGAGTGCCTAGCTTCATCAGACCCGGTGGTATTTCTTGTGTTCTTATGCTATGCAACAGAGAGCTTTCATCTCTTCTCAGATTCTTTGCTATGCCTGAGCAATGCATTACCCTAGAGCCTGCTGATATTATACTTTGGCCGTTTTGCTGGCCAGAGTCATGCAGAAAGAGATTCTGCCTGCTCACCCTTCTGCCCTATGGTGACACGTGTCTCTTGATTCTCCTTGTGCTGTTCTTCCAGTATCAGTGCTTTGTAACTCATCCTCCTGGCTTCTTCAGCCTCCCCTGTTACATGCCACTTTTCCCACTGTAAAAGTCACCTTTCAATGCTGTGAAGCCTTTCTTCTGTGTACGATTCCCTTACAGCTCTCAAAGTCTCATTATATCAAAAGGGGGCACTCTCGCACTGCGGTCTCATCTGTATGGGCCACGTTAGTTTAACAAATACTGTGTCTGGAGTGTAAGAGCTCTGACAAGTAATCGTTCATCAGCAGGTAGTTAATTCTCTGGTTTGCAACTGACTGCCTATGTTAAGAATCCTTCTTGATAAATGGATGGCAAAGATGTGCTCCTCAGGTGTGTGTCCTTCCTTAAAGTTGCTTTAAACTGTCTCCTACTCAAGGAGAGACTAGCATTTCCATCAACGGCTAAGACATGTTCAGCCTGTCTCATCCTTCTCTGCTGCTCTTCCTGCTTCGTCCTGCCCAGCAGTGCCAGCAGATGGATGGGGGGGACAGTGCAATGAACTTCAACAGAGAACTTAAAATTAACCTGTCAACCAGGCGCGGAGTGGGGGGCGCTATTTTTAACCTAACTCATTGCCTGGTCCCACAATCAGTTTAATGCCACAAAGGTGAGAGCAAATGGCAGCTGTCAAGGAGTGCACCACTGCTGCCAAACATGGCACGTCTGCACAGTGAAGCACTGCCTGCACTCTTCCCTCAAAGTGTGTGCTGTGGGCCACCAAGGACAGACCCAGATCGACCCTGCTGTGCTTTCATGTCTCTTCGGCAGCACAAGCTTTCCCTGAGACCCCTGTGCTCAGCCCATTGCCTGAGAGCTCTGCTGGCCTTTTACCCTACATACACCTTTCCCACGTTTCTCTCCTTATGTCTGCCCCATATACCCAGATTCTGCTGTTTCTTTTTGTTCCACACTCACTGAGGAACAAAAATGTGTTTGAACTGTCACTTCAGTTGATGCTGGTGTTTTTTTGGTTGTGATTCTTGCTGCTCATACTTAGTGCTTCCTTTCATCTGCCTAAGCCTTCTGCCTGAGCATAGGTGCAGGCACCCATCAGAGGTTACATCTGTGTGTCCTACAGTGTCTTCGGGCTGTGGCAAATAAGGCTTGGGATCAGCACTCAGACTAAGCCCAGTTTTTCACTGAGCTGCTATCTGTAGCCACTCAGTTTTACCCCTGGGTTCACCATGTACAACTTGCTCTTTTGATGAACAGGCTCCCTAGCTGCTCTCCGTATCTGATACTTGCCAGAGTAGAAGGAGCAGAAGCTAAGCTCTTTAGGTGACTCCTATGATCATGGTATCCTGCAGCAAGGACACTCACCTCGGACAGAGGTTCCTTGTCTCTGTTCCTAGTACTATATTATTTTATTAAATAATCATACAAGCATAAAATACAGGGACAGTTCTTGGAGCAGAGATCAAAAGCAGCTCTAGCTCCCAGCCCGAGGGTCTTGTCTGCTCTCTCTGACTCTTTTTCTGCATAATACCATGTTTCAGAGGGAAAGAAGTAGATAGCAAGAACCATTCCTTCCCCTTTCCCCTAGAAAGACGTGGTGTGATGATTTGAAATGTGCATACTTCCTGGAGATGAGGAGAGAACTGAACTGGCTATCTCGCTCCTTGAGCATATGCTTCAGTCACGAGACTAATAGGGACCTGGGAGAGAATGCTGTTGGATATTAGAGGAAGCCCAGGTTTGACAGCATACATTATACTGAGAAAACTCGCTGGACCAGGGCCTTCATGTGACATAGAGAAACACTTAGTATCTGGATAATGATTGGACTTAAGCTAGCTCTTCATAAGCCACCCACACTGTTCTTAGCTGACCTAGAACAGAAACAAGACTTTATGGCATGTTCTTACTGCAAAATAAGCCAAAGCCAGACAGCTAGCTCAGCTTTTGGACCCCAGTCACTCACACTGCATAACTGCTAGCACAGGTGCTAGCACAGTTTTGGCCCCTGCTAATTTATGAGAGGGCTTTGGTGCACCACAGAGCATGTCAATGATCTACACTGGGGATCATTGACAATGGACAGGACAGATGAGACTGTATCAGAACTGGTTCCCTTTGCAGCTGCCTTCTGCAGGTTTTATGCTTCAAACCACATTATACACCCTAACACCACACTGCGCAGCAGGCAATGCACACTTTTCAAGCTTACAGTGCTTGCTCTGTCTCAGGCACTCTAAACTGGAAAAGCACACGTGCAAAAAAAACCCCATGTCTTCCATGTCTTAGGGCCAGATGGTCCTCACATGAAACCCAGTGGAAACCCAGAGTTAGGAGTTAGATAATGGGGATATCTCCGGTCTGCACTGCATGGACTCATGGCAGAAAGCAGTTCCTGGCACTGTTTCGTTTGGAGTACAGATGTAGCTGATGCACCATCTGATCCAAAAGGCCAAACAAGCTGGTCCCAAAGTGCTGCAAAGGGTGGCAGCAGAAGGGATTTTTTGCATGGCAGTGCAGGAGTCACACTGGTCACTTCCCTTCTGTCTTTCCTCAGCCATGAACAGCCATCCCAGCCATGTCCTCACTCCACGCAAGGTGAGACCTGAATATATGTATTCTATAGGGAAAGGTAACCTAAGAAAGGTAACCTGCATACTCTCTTAATAAATTTATATAATATATTTTATTATTTAAATAATATAATAATAATATAATAATTGTATAAATATTGTACAACTATCATATATAATATGCAATAAATATATCAAATATTTATAATAAATATAATGTGTGATACATTACAATAAAGTTATAGTTTATGTTATTTATAAAACATTACCATAACAAGTTATCATATTTAATGCTTGCATTGAAAATATAACAATTTCCTTATAACTATGTAAGGAAAATGTCACTATGGAGGTGGGTAAACACTGGAACTGGGGCCCAGAGAGGTTGTGGGATCTCCATCCTTGGAGATGCTCAAAACTTAAAGGCCCTGGACAACTGGACAAGGCTGTGAGCAAGCTGATGTGACTGCCTGCTTTGAGCAGAGGGTTACACTAGAGCCCTCCAGAGGTCCTGTCCCCATGTATGTGACTCTGATTTTTGACCTCTGGTAGCACTGTAGCCACACAATAAACTATAATAGGCACATGCCAAGCAGACTACAGGTTGCTTAAGTCTTCTGACATACATGTTTCTCCAATGCATCTCAGATATTTTGTGACATGAGTTGTAAATGAAAGGAGGGAGAAGAGAGAGAATGAAAAATCAAAGATCAGATGTTAAATCCTGCCTGCTCAGCTGCTGGCATCAAAACAGTTTGTAACTCTGCATTCACCATTAATAGCAGACATACTTTGTGCCACTGTACTCTGCAAGGAAATAATCAGTGTGGTCACACGTGGCTAAAGTGGTTTCTGTTTGACAATATTTAGAACTTGGTAGTTCTTGCAAATGAAAGGCCTTATCCTACTGGCCATACATAGGCAAGTCTCCAGCTAGACTTTGCATGACTGTGAAGTACAGGATGAGACCCTTTGTTAACAATACTAACCAAGCAATGAGGTCAGTATAGGGTAATGGGGAAAACTGAACTCTGCTACAACTAAATGTCATGTTGATAAATGCAACTTCACCGGTTTTTACAAACAAAATTAAACTTAATTTGCTTCACAGTAGCTAAGGTGCCGTTAATTCAAAACCCACAGAATAACTCACTGGACACAGTTAATAGTCAGCAGAACACATAGGCCAGGCTTTGAAAGCATTTAATATTCACTGAAGTGCTGCTTGTATCCAATTATAACTCACTACTTGCCATCTTAATAATTTAAATCTGTCCACTCTTTAGAGAGAAAAAAATGCACTAATCAAAGACATGAATGCACCTTTTGCTTTTGACAGCATTAAATTAAAACTAAATGGTAGATCTTGAATGAGTTACTCTGTAAGAATAAAGGCATTAATGAGGTAATTTCATTATAGAGGCTCATCCAAGCCTATGTGAAAACAAGGGAAGTAAATGGAGAGGAAAGCCGCCGAGGAAATTAGGGTTCCTTCCACACTAATTAATGTTTTGGGGCATTTAGTACAGGCACCAAATTAACTGCTCCAAAGAACTCCATTGAAAAAAAAAATACATTGTTGCCCTGCCATGTAATTAGAAGACAGTACAAGCAGAACACTTAATGAGTATAAAGCCAGCCTTTAACTTATTCTGCCCAGCTTCTGAAAACATGCCATTGTGGAGGCCTAAGTTTAAGGAAGCACTAGGCGTACAATATAGGATTGTTTAGGTCCTTCTGTTCGGTGAGCTGTAAACAGGTAGCCCTGAATGAGAGACTCTGAGACTCCTGGGAGGCCCGGCCCACCAAAAAAAAAAAAAAAAAAAAAAAAAAAAATTTTAAAAGCACCAAGGGGAAGTTTTTCAACTGAAAATGTTGGGTTTTTTTGGCTTCCCACCAAAAAAAAAAAAAAAAAAAAAAAAAGTCTTAAATGCATCCAGAGAGAAGGAAAAAAGGTGAATAGGCCCAGCACAGCCAGCACAGTGAATGCTCACCCCTGTCTTAAGTGATTACATGATGTTGTGCCACCCCCTCTCATTGAGTTATCTTTACACTGCTTTTGTCTCCTCTAATTGGAGCTGATGAGGTGCTAATTGGTTGCTTTTTTAAAAAAGCACTGCTTAAGCACTGGCAAACAGAGTAAGACAGCGTGAGTGGAGTTAATGAGGGCTTAGCAAAAAAAAAAAAAAACCACAGAAAAAACCACCAACCAACCAACCTCAAAAAACCAAAACCAAACCTAAAACAACCCCCCATACGAATGTGTACACAAACACATATCTAGACATGCCTTCCTGTTGGTATAAACAAAAACGTGAAGGGAAATGACTGAATTTAGGTAAATAGCTGTGAGGATTTGAGTTTTGTGTGAAAAGGGGCAATACCAGGAACAAACAAATGCCCACTGCTTTGGCTGGCATCCTTGGCACCTCAGAGGTATACCGGAGCACACCGGTACTTGGTGGGATTACTTACAAGCCTCATGCCATGCCACACCACGCCGTGTGATGCCCTGCACCACAGGAGCCCTGGGCCTGGCTGCCTCAGCACCCCAGCATACCAGCTGAGAGGGGTAAAGGTGCTTGCGCACTGCACTGCCAACCCAACCCTCCATCGCTGGGACACTGCCTGTGGGGGATTCCTTGGTCTCCGCCCGGGCAGCGGCAGGTGTGGAGACTGGTGGTGGGTGCCCAGCACGGGGTGCAGAGCGTGCGTGGCCAGATGCAAGCCCCTGTGGCTGCAAAGGCCCATCCACTGAGAACTGCCTTGGAGGTGGTTTTTACCCTCTTACAGAGGTTGCTGAGGTGAGGTTTACACCTGCCTGAGAAAAATGCAGGCAAGTGGGCTGAATTCATCTCACCTCACTTTGCTGCTCACAGGCGAGCTGCTTGCCATGGCCCCCTTCATGGCCCAGGGAAATGCCAGCATTTTCTGGGTGTGACAGCTGGGCCTTGCTAAGCCGCCCACCACACGTGGGCAGCCCTGACAAGCTGCGGTGGATGTGGCATCGCAGCCACAGGACAGATGACGCTAAGGTGGCAGCAATGCATGGCAGCTCTGCCCTGGCAGGCTGCACCCCGCAAAACCACAGCCTCGCAGAGTAGATTAGGCTGGAAAGGTTTCTAGTTCAAAGTAATTTAGTATCTTTGCTTTTAAACTGAGGTACAAGCAGGTTAGAATAGCCCAAACAACCGTGTCATGTTTAACAGCTATTACCTGCAGTCAATGCCACCCCTTTAGCAGGAGAAATGCTCTTGCTTTGGGGTGAGTGTGCCTGCAGCGGCAGATGTCTGCCCTGCCCTCCCAGCACAGCAGGGCAGGCTTTGCTCTGCCTTTGCAGTTTGTCAAACTACACGGAAATGGGCCTTGGAAGCGAGTTGGTTTGAAAACCATGGCTGGAGCAGCGTACCTCACTCTGACAGGAGCTGTTGGCTGGATTGCGGCCCTCGGCCCTGCAGCCCACAGGAGAAGCTGGCACAGAGAGCTTCACCAGTCCCTCCACCTGTGCCTGCAATTAGCACTGAAACCAGTAATGAGGCCTTTTGTCACTGAATTCCTGTCACCTTCTTCACTATAACGTGCAGCCATGATTTACATGAAAGCAGTAACAGGTATTGGGGGACACTTTCAACAAATGGGCTTGTATTAAAAAATAAATCTGTACAGCATTACCTTTAAAAATGTTTAAATGCTTAGTCTTTTGGTAATTTTGTGTTTTGAAAATATTCTTAATATAGTTATTTAATTTGGGTATGTAATTAATAACTTTGACAATGTTCTCAATAACAACTCGAATACGGAAATACCTGAATGTTTTGAACCCCACGAAGAAAAGAAAAAGATTTTTTTTTTAAATGCTTTGCGTGGTTTTACCTTTTTGTTTTTCCCCCATCTTTATGCAAAGTATTGTGATTAGAGTACATAGTGTTAAACCTGTTGCTACTACAACTGGATCCAGAGGTGCTAGTTTTGCCATACCTGTATGCATTTCCTAAAAAAGGTTTTGAGTAACATTAGGTACTCTGCATTTTACACATATTCTGTAGGTGGGTTGATATTTCCTCCTGCATTTCTAAACCAATTCTGAAGTTCCCTGCTACTGAAAGTATTCTGAATCCTAAGGGAGAGTACAAAAAGTACCTGGTCTATTGCTGATGTTGCCTGGCAATACACAAAAATAATTCTGCAAGCTTTTTGAAAATGACACTGCAAATGCTTATGCTAAACATAGTCTTCTGCCCTTTCTGAATTTGTTTATATATAGTCTACACAGACATGTGAGCATAGAACGCTTTTTCAGTACCTGCAAGGCTGCATTTTTTACAAGTAAATGATACCTTTGGGGCTCCAGGGAAAGGTTGCCCAATGATGACAAGTTTGTCCTCTCTGTCATGGGCTCAGTACCACCAGGCAATTCTCTAAATCCTTCAAAACTCCTTTGCTGAGCAGTTTCATATTGGACAAAAAGAGGAAAGTGGAGTTGAAACTATAAAACTGACAGTCAGCTCAAGAAGACAATTAAGACAACTCAGATGATCTATTTATGCTGAAGAGAAATAGTGAGTCAGGGCTCCCCTTTTCCTCACTTCTGTTCTTTTTTTCCTTTTTTGCATGTGTATAACCACAGTTAGAAAAACCAATTAGTTTGCAAACAGCCAGTTACTTGGGTATGTGTTTATGCTTGGTAATTCGTACCCCTATTCACATTCTAAACCGGATTCTTTTCACTCTAATGCATGGTCACTTGCTTTTCTTTTGGTTGTCATGAAAACAAGGGGTTTCTTGCTGGCTGGTAGAAAGAAACTTCCTAGTGAACAAAGTTACAATTAATTCCTCTAAACACGTGTTCCTAGAGCCATCCATCTATAAAATAGGCAACAAAGCAGAGCTCTTTGCTTTAAGAAGTCCCAAAAGATGCAGAGCTGAAAAAAAAAGCTTGGATCCCTTAAGGCTAATTGAGCAAATATTTTTTTTTTCTTTTGCGATTCATGCACTTGAAAATCTTCATGTGTTTTCCAAGCCAGGTATGATCGTGCCCGCAGAGATCTGCGCTCTCGTCACTGCTGCCTGCTGTGTTCTCACAGAATGCTTGCGGGAGGTAGTCCCTCGGGTTTCCTTTGTTTCCCATGGGATTAATAGCTTCTGGTTTACCACAAGCCAGTGTGACATGAATTGTGAAATTGCATGCTGTGCACGCCAAGATGTAATCCTTAAACATGTTCTACCCTCTTTCCACTTCCTCCTCCAGTCTACTATTTGCCTTGCTGCTGTTGGGAAAGATGCTTCTCAGGCCCCCTCCCTTCCTAATGAGCATGGCCAATTGTGCACCAATTTAAATAGGAATGACCTTCATTTTCTGAAGGTGAAGGTGATCCTATTCTGAAGGAACAAAGAAGCAAGAGGGCTGGGGTCCTTCCCAAGCCCCTAGTGTTCCCAGTCCTGCTGAGTGATAGCTTCATTGCTCTGGCTGCTGCTTCATCAGCTGCAGCTCAGGGGCACATGCAGAGGATGAATGCACCCCTACCACACCTAAGGAGCGGGAAAGGTAGGAACCACTTACCTGAGCCCATGGGTTGGCATATCTCATCAGCTGCTACTAATGAGGGGACTAAAGGTGCCTTAAACCACCTCCTCTGGTTGGTAGGTTTGGATCTGGAAACCCTACCTTTTCCTGCAGAAGTGGCGAGTAGTTTAGTGGTTCCAAATTGCATGGAGTAGATGTCATATGGCAAAGGCAAAATCACATTTGTAATCAGTGTTGCACCTGCTAGAGCAGAAGCATCTTTTGATTCCTGCGGGGAATTGTTCCTGAATGCATTTTCAGGCCATCTCATCTGTGAGCCTGAGCCAGTGGCTCCTACCATCAATGGACAATAAATCTCTCATCTTTGACCTCGGAGGGAATTTGGCAGCTATCCCTGCATGAGAGGTAGCAGATGGCAGTGTATGCTCAGTAAGGTGGCACAGCACTTTGTGTGGAAAGCGGGAAGCATCAAAGCCACTTGCCCACCACTGCTGCCATCAATAACGTCCCCAGAGAAAGCAAGCAGCAGAGGAGAGGAAGGTAAGCGAAACCTCCCTGCCTTTCCCTGTCCTCCTTCCTGCTGCTTCCTAGGGAAGGGTGGGCAGGTTTTTACTCCTGTCTTTTCAAACGCCCCCTTTGAGTAGGTTGCCCAGGACAGAGGCTGTTGGTGAGCTAGGCCCACAAGCTGCATGGAGTGTGCTGTGGCCTGAGACACCACTGGCACAGCGAGCAATTGGAAGAGCTACAGGACTGATGGTAAGGGTAATACAGTGAGCTGGACTCACTGGCTTTAAAGCAAGGCATATGAATTTGGCTGCCTGAAACTGATGAAGAGCAAAAGAAACGGCATACTGTCAGTAAAGTGCACAAAGCAAAAGACACCTGATTTTTCAGCCTCCATCTTCTGTTTGTACTTGTTGGCTATGCCCACTGGGGCTGCATCTCACAAGCTGATGAAGTGCTCGCATATGCGCTACTACCTTTTCCAGAGTTAAAGTATAAGGCAGGGCGCTGCGCTGCTGTTAGAGCCTACTCGTTTGTGATGACTGGAAACTAATGGGCATAGCATACTTGAGGAATACACTTGACAGTTCAGGGATATGATTCTCTGGGATATTGCATGCAACACTAGTCACAAGCTCAGCACTCTAGAAAAAGCAAGCAGTATCTCTGAGAAAGGTGAGAAGTGGCTCCTGTGATGCAAGATCAGTTATCTTCACTAAGATGATTCTAGCTAACAGAGAATAAAAGTGCAATGTTGGGAAATGCACGTCCTCTTTTTTTTAATGCTGAAAGAACTAAGAAATCTCTCCATCCTGTAGGTAATACTGGATGCTAAAAATATGAACTGTGCGAACCCACACTGAAATAGTTGCCATGTAGGCTGAAACAGGCTTTGTAGCTTTCAGTGTGACTGAAGAAAGATGAGGGAGACACAGCCAAAGTCAGTGGGAATAAGCTGCAAAAGGAAGGTGTGGGCTTTGAATGCAATCAGGAAAAATACAGCCTCAGTCCAAGCAGGCTCAGCTGAGCAGGGCTAGGGTGTACAAGTGTGGCTGGCCAAGGACAGTTGGGAATGGGCTCTGGAATCATCTCACGGGGACTCATGTGGCGACCCAGTGCAGTAAGGGGGGGGGGGGGGGGGGG
>NW_008825324.1:121326-134073 GCF_000699105.1 Pygoscelis adeliae | reverse complement strand
AGCCCAGCCGGCTGTGCTGTGTGTTTTCTGGTGTTGGGAACTCTGACACCCTAGGTCCTTGGACCTGGCCAGTCGGTTGACCAGGATTGTGTAAGTGTGTCTCTGTGTGTGAGTGTCTGTTCTCCCCCGAATTCTGCGCATTTCTTCCTTCTATTTCAGAGAGCTATTCTCAAGAAAACTAAATTGAATGGGGCTTTTATCTGACTGGTTGTTCCTTTGGGTACCAAAATCACTGAGAACTCCTTCCTGCTCGCATATAGAAATTAAAGGGGAAAAGTGTGCAGTGCACATGCTTGCGTTGAAAACAATCCGGATGGTTCTCCATCCATCAGCTGATGCTTTAGGGATCATTCCTTATATTTTCCTCCCCATTGAGACTGGCAGTTGTATTGCATAAGAGAAACAATGAACTATCTGAAAACATGTCCAGCTGCTGAAGGAAGGCCTGTTGTCAGGAGACAGATCAATATACTGGAGAAAGCAAGCAAGAAAAAGAAGGGAGGTGAGGTAAAACAAATGAGAGAACAGAAGTGTAGCAGAGTCGAGGCTCAAAGTCTGGGGTAGACATCTGACAAGTGAAAGGGACTCGTCACAGACAGAAGAGAGGTAGCAGTGAAAAAATTGGGCAGTTCAAGCTGTGCTGTGGTGAGCTGAGGATCCCATAAGCAGTTCCCCCAGCGGCTGCACTCAAGAAGCCAAAGTTCAAAGCCAGGGATGCTTCCATGTTTCTCATGGTTCACTTCCAGGTCATTTGATTGAAAAGATTCTAAATTTGACAACTTCTAATGTTCAAGGAGGTTCGGATGTTTTTAAATCCGTTCAGCTCGTCCCTGCTTGAGATAAACATGAATGGGTGAATTGTTCATTTTAATAAAATTTGACTCAAAAATAGCCATTCAGAGCCACAGAAGGGCATGTTAGGAGGGGGTCTGTCACTAAAGAGGAAAGTGAGTATGATCAGTTCTTAAAATGCTCGATAAAATCAGGGAAGAGCTGGCTGAATGTTGTCACTCTGCAGCCCTAGAGCTGAGTAAAGCATAAAAGGAGGTAAGTATGAGACAGAGGATGAATCATAGAATCATAGAATATCTCAAGTTGGAAGGGACCCATAAGGATCATCAAGTCCAACTCCCTGCTCCTTGCAGGACTACCTAACACTAAACCATATGACTAAGAGCATCGTCCAGACGCTCCTTGAACTCTGACAGGCTTGGTGCCATGACCAGTTCCCTGGGGAGCCAGTTCCAGTGACCAACCATGCTCTCAGTGAAAAACCTTTTCCTAATGTCCAATCTGAACTTCCCCTGACGCAGCTTCAGTCCATTTCCTCGTGTCCTATCACTGGTCACCAGAGAGAGGAGATCAGCACCTCCCCCTGTGCTGCCCTCCTTGAGGAAGTTGTCGACTGCGATAGGGTCACCCCTCAGCCTTCTCTTCTCCAAGCTGAACAAACCAAGTGACTTCAGCCGCTCCTCAATAAGTCTTGCCCTTGAGACCTTTCACCATCTTCGTCGCCCTCCTCTGGACACGCTCTAATAGTTTGATGTCCTTCCTATATTGAGGCGCCCAAAACGGCACACAGTACTCGAGGTGGAGCCGCACCAGTGGAGTGTAGGGTAGGACAATCATCTGCCTTGACCAGCTAGCTACGCTGTGCTTGATGCACGCCAGGACACGGTTGGCCCTTTTGGCTGCCATGGTGCACTGTTGACTCATATTCAACTTGCCATCAACCCAAACCCCCAGATCTCTTTCTGTGGGGCTGCTCTCCAGCCTCTTGTCCCCCAGTTGGTATGTATAACCAGGATTGCCCCGTCCCAGGTGGAGAATTCAGCACTTGCTCTTGTTAAATGTCATACAGTTGGTGATTGCCCAGCTCTTTAGCCTATCCAGATCTCTCTGTAAGGCCTCTCTACCCTTGAGGGAGTGCACAGCTCCTCCTAGTTTAGTATCGTTGGCAAACTTACTTAATGTACATTCGATTCCTGTGTCCAGATAATTTATAAAAACATTGAAGAGAACTGGCCCTAAAATTGAGCCCTGGGGAACCCCACTGGTGACTGGCCACCAGCCTGATGTGACCCCATTTACTATAACTCTTTGAGCCCGACCCATCAGCCAAGTGCTCACCCAACGTATTATGGACTTGTCTAGCTGTGTGCTGGACATTTTATCCAGAAGGATACTGTGAGAGACAGTATCAAAAGCTTTGCTAAAATCCAAAACCACCACATCTACTGGCTTCCCTTGGTCAACTAGATGGGTGACTTTGTCATACAAGGAAAATAAGTTGGTTAAGCAGGACTTTCCGCTCGTGAACCTGTGCTGGCTACGACCAATGACTGCATTGTGTCTCAAGTGTTTTTCAATAACTCCCAGAATAACCTTCTCCATAATTTTACCAGGCACTGAAGTGAGACTGACAGGCCTGTAATTACCAGAGTCTTCCTTCTTTCCCTTCTTGAAAATTGGGACAACATTTGCCAGCTTCCAGTCAACTGGGACGTCTCCAGACTCCCAAGGCAATTGAAAAATAATGGAGAGAGGTTCTGCGATGACATCGGCCAGCTCTTTCAGTACTCTGGGATGAATCCCATGAGCTGCTGTGCCACTCTGCTTGCCCCTTGGGGATCAAAAAGTATTCTTGCACGGTGAGATACTCACCAATTTCCAGTGGACATTTATGAAAGCTAAAACTATCAAAATAGTAATTGCTACCATGGGGCTTCTACAGGCCAACAGGCCAAATTTAGATTAAGTCATTTGAGTTTCCAAACATGTTAAGCTCTCAGCAGTTCATTTATTCATGTGTTTGCAGATTTAGCCACCCAATTTATGCATCCTTTTGAAATCTAGCCTCTTATACTATGTAGGCTGTAGAAGGACTGATGCCTTTTATTAATTCATGACTACGCATTATTTCTAAGATTGAGTCTTGATCTGGGAATAATAATCAGCAAATTTTGTCTCCTGAAAAAAATTTATCTGTGATGGCATCCATGAATTGGTGACTGAGAAGGATGTGCCTTGCCTTTATCTCATACTCATGTCATTTGGCTAACTAATCTGCTATTTATTTTGGGAACTGCAAAATGAAGAGAGCAAATATGAACATAAAGCCATCTGCACAGTGAAAAGCATTTACTTCCTTTACTATGGAATGCCAGTATCAGCAGTATTTCCTTAAGAAAAGTGAAAAAAAGAAGGCTGGAATAGGCTGGAATAATTTAAGAAGTCAGGAGCTTGCTGAATAATAACTGATACCTACATGGAAGCTACAAAGCCTCACCATTGTAGGTTCATGCATTTGTCACCACTTAATTTGTGGAGTGTCTGAATTAATCCCACAGTTCATTTGTTACCCTTGGTAAAATTTTGGCTGGTACATCTGCCAGATCAAACACTGAATTGAATCAGGTTAAGCTGAATGCTTTCTTTATATCTAAATTTTCCAGTGGTGTTGGGATTCTGAGACTGCCTAAATATACTAATATGACTTAGAGAAGATAGGTACCAAAATTACTTTCCAGCCCGAGCTCTGTTAAGTCAGGCAGGTTATTTTTATTTGTTCCATACCAAGATAAATTCATACCAGAGGACCTCCAAGCGATTTTTGGCACAGCTGAAAGCTTTACTTGGGCTTGTTGAGCAGTCATCTGCAATAGGGTAACACACACCACAACAATGTGCGGGAGACAACTCACGGCCAAGAGGTATGCCACAGAATATTTTCTGCAGCAAAACAGCCTCATTGTACTGTTTGAATCAGGATACTTTATTCTAGGAACTTTGCTGTTAGTCCAGACTGGGGGAACCACAGACCTAGCACCATTATTGGGTTTTCCAGGCTCTGAATGAATTTTTTGTTGATTTACTTAAGACTTTTACAGTTACTTTTGATTCTTTGCAATCAAAATAACCAGAAAAATGATGTTCTTTGTCCCTATCTGTACAGCATTTTCACATGCAGACAAATTATTACTTCTAACACTGCTCAAGTCCTTTAGCTGTAGTGGTAAAAACACTTGAAGAATTAAATACTATTGTGACTTCTTTAGCCTGGAAGTGTGAAATATGAAGAATAAAGCAGAGCAATGGCTATCACTTGAAGCAGGTGGGAAGGAAAGAAGAAATTCTGAGAGATGATCTGTCCTGCCCAACGCCAGGCAGACTCAGCAGCACAGAAGCTGCTCCTAAAAAAGCTTGGGCAGAGATGCTATGGCCTTGTCGGCACTCTCTCCAGGTACTCAGCAGTTGGAACAAATGCAAAATAGCCACTAATATTTTGCATAAATTCTCCTTGCCACTGTTTAAACCCATTATTTATTTAAGGCCATTACATTTTTTTCCAGCTACCTGTGGACACAGAAGGTAAATTCCCTTCTGGGTTTTTTTGTTGGTTTTTTTGGGAGGGGGTTAACAATAAGTTTTAGGTTTGAATGGCTGTGCTATGCTTTCCTTCACCTACTCTCTGCCGATGTAAGAAGTCTGCCTTTCCTGACAGGTTGTGTTTTCCAGATCTCTCCTCATACCGGTGCTCTCCTTTGGTCACACTTTTCTGTGAGCAGCAGTACACGTAATACTCGTTGCAGACATTTTGGGCCAGCTGCTGCTTCAAACTGTCCTAAACAGCTGTCATCACAGGTTGTCAGCTCACCTTCAGCACAGTCTTATTTTTACTGAAAGTTCTACAGTGCATGTTTGAGAGAGCAGAGTGTCTAAATTCCCCCAGTGCAAGCAGAGGTGGTCTAATGCAAAATGGCCTGCTTTTATGCCAAGGCTGCATATATAAAAACAGAGATAAGGTGGCATCAAAAATTGTCCTAATTTATATATCCACAATGAATATACATTTCCAAAAAGCATGGCACAAAGTTAGAGGTATCCGTATTCCAGATGCAAGAATGATCCAACTGTTACAGTATATTGTATGACATTAATGCCATCTGATTGAAGCAAAAAGTAGAGAATGCTTGTTTGTTTTAAAGAAAGCTTTGAAAAACGCCTGTGCAATTCTTTCTCTCACAGATTACAAGGGATAGCTATGGTACAAGTGAACTGAGAAAGTATTTCGTATCTAATGGGTCATTCCTACTCTTTGTACTCTATAATATTTCTGTTATGCTGCTGTATAGCACAATAATCTGATTCCCAAATGTTTCTTACATTATGCAATGCCTGCATATTAACAGAAAATGTTAACTTATTTGCTTGTTAAAAAGCCTCTTCCACTGGAAATTTTCTGTATTTTAATAGGAATAAAAGCTGGTGAGAAAAGGAAATTCTGAAATTAGGGGGATTAATTTTAAATTAGACAGAAATCTGAAAATTTCTCTGGAATTAAAAAGAAAAACATTTCTTTGTTTTCATAAGGTTAAAATACTGAATTTCTATAATGTTCCTTTGGTTAATAAATGACATTAAAATCCTATACATATAGATAATATTGTACCAAAATGAAACATATACAAGTCAAAATATCCTATTTCGAAATGTTACAGTGCTAAGATAAAAGAAGATGTTTTGCCATCTAGTGAAATAAGTCAGAATATTCTTCCCATCATCCAAACTATAGCTGAAATAAATTACCTTAAAAAAATACTCAATTTTGACAACACAACTTTTTTTCCACATAAATCCTGTTTTGAAATGCTTTGATTACCTCCAGTTGAAAACATTTTGCTTCCCCTAAGTCTATTGCCGTGTTTGTACATAGGGTCATTGCTCCCTTGGCTTAGCTATCTTCAGGCACAGATTAGTCATAAGTATTGAAAACAAATTAAAAATTTACATCCAACTCTGCAAGCTGCACAGGCTTACAGGTAGTCAGACATCTTAGAGATAAATTAAGTCCCTGAAAAATCAGGTATGACTTCTGGATAAGTCAATGACAGCTGCACCTCCTTTTATTAGCTCTGAAACTTGTTATTGTAGACCCGCAGTTTGGAGGTGTGCATCTGGCAGTTTTTAAACATAGTAGGAAGAAAAGCAAAGAAGTTCTTCCTGGTGCCAGCAATATGTCGTCATGGAGTTATGGGAGCACAACCTTTATTCGTCAAAGCCTGCTGATTATCAGGAAGAGTGGATGGAGACTGAGCCTATACACTGTTCGTAAAGTGTCAAAATTAAGGTTATGAGATCTGCAGCAAAAAAAAACCCACGTAAGATTCCATTTTTAAAATAGCAACACGTTTTAATAAATCATCTTATGTTTGCTACGTATGATGTGCTTGGACATTTTAGTCGTGTCCATGATGTTTGTGTCTTTGCCCTGTCAAATCTTCCATGAGATTAGTTCCCAGAGCCTACAGCCCTAAGAGAGGGTGTGTTACATCCTGAGCTCTTGGAAGCCTAGTGTCTTGCTAAATCCATCAGGCTGATTTCATTCTGACAGTGTTACACAGGTAGTAACTTCCGTCAGGACTAACCTCAGGAAAAAACGAACGTCCAGCACAGAGTGCATGTGTTAGCAACGGCAGCTTACGCAAACATTGACAGCTTCACACTGAGAAGCTGTGAAATCCATGAATGATGACTAAAGTAATTTTAGCTTAAAAAAAAAAGAGGTTTGTCAAGCGTCATTGTTCTGGATTTCTCGTGACCTCACTTAGCAGAATGCTCCCACTGCCTGTAACCTTTGTCTCCAGTATTTTCAGTGATAACTAGCTTTGTAGGCATTTGTTTTCTAGCATCAAATCATTAAATGGTAATGCAATTGTTAGTTTCATTTCCCCAGTTCTAATACATTTTGCAGCCAGTAACCATTCCCAGTTCATTAACTGACTGACCTCAGCATTAACACCCCCTCAGCTAGGGTTGCCTTGGAAACAAAGCTTCCTGCGCATAATCCAAGCTTATCTAGCTCTTTATCCTACATGTGACCCTTAATTACTTGCTAAATTAGAATGGGTTTCTGAAAATCACAAGAGGAGGTTAATATGTTCTTCCAGAGCTGGTCAAGCTAAGATGACACTAAATTCACAGGGAATTCAAATTACATGATCCCTGAAGGCGTCTCTTTCAGAAGGAAGATGAACTTTCCCAATGGGAGGCAGTGTGCCATGATAATGTTCCTGTCACTCACTTTCCTTGCCCTGCTTGTCCAGCTACAGCTTAATCCAGTATGAACAATGTAGTAAGTAAATATCAGGTTGATTAATTATGGTGCAAGATTCAGTAACCACTTGTCTTCTGTAATTAACATTGTAATTGGAATTAAGTAATACACTTCATACACAGATTTCTGCACTAGGAGAAGGAACAAGGGAGAATCCTCAAGGCTGCAACAGGGAAATTAAGAAAATAATAACAGGTCAAAATACTAATTGTCTCTTTAAAATTGTGGTACATTTTAAGAAACTCTTCAGTCAAAAAGAAAAATTACTTCATTACTTCCCGATGTCTTGGAGCAGAGATGAAATGGAGCTGTTTTGTCAAAATATGGCTTAAAATTTCTGAAAATACACCTTTCCTTCACCAGTTTGATAAATGGAAATCGTAAGAAAAGGTGATGCTCTCTAGGATGCCCAGTGGTTTTCCTCTCCATTAGTGGCACATTACGTAAAGGAGAGTGAGTCTTTTGCTTACATGAGTAGCTTTATAAAGCTGTGCTAAGGCTAAAATGCTATTGCATGGTCTCAGAAAAAAAACCAAAACCAAAACCCCTTGTGTTCCAGCTGGAGAACATAGGCCAGGCTGAAGCATCTCCTCGGTAGAGCCAAAAATGGGACTAGTGCAATTTACTTCTCCTCACTATCTGCAGCTGGCCCAGCCCTCAGTGCCTCTGCCTCAGTCCAAGCTGGACTTAACCACACAATCTTGTTTGTAGAGGTGCTCTGAGGGTGACTTTCCCAGGGGAGGCACTCTGGTGTTACACACACGGTTGACAGCGTATACATCTATCTTGACAGACCAACAGTGAGTCATTCAAAAGCAGCACTTACAAGTTGCTTACGTGTCCTCCATGTTTTATTGACATAGCACGAGGTAAATTTTGCATTGGTTTTACACTGTTATCTAAATCCATAATCACTCTCTTTATTACCTTACGTATGGGGCACTGTCATATTTCTGGAAATAGTCTACGGATGTGTCAGTACTTTATCTCTCACCTCTCAATGTGCTCTGGGAAATGCTCTAGAGCTCAGTCTGCTCTGAAGACACAGTACTTTTGTACTACATAGTAGTAGTACTAGTGTAGGCAGACAAGACCCCAGCGGAGAAGGATCCTTAATCACCATCTGATGATAATAGAAATGTGCCTTTTGGACAAATGCAGTCTATCTATGCCTATCTTTGTGGTTCCTCTTCATGCTGTGGATTTGGGTGAATGTGCCAGGTCAGCTGTTTGCCACAATTGCCTTGTGGAAATACCCTTTCTTGTGCAGATCTCCAGGGAACAGCACTCCGTCAGTAAGCTAGCCTCAGTTTCACAAAGCTCACTGGAACAACATGATTTAATGGTTCTTTTCCATCTAACATACACACTGACTCTCTACTGAGCAGCAGCACACTCAGGGCTTTGCAGATCCATTTTCCCATATAGATGTCACAGAAAAGGAGAAAGGCAGCTTGGGGTTGGCAAAAACACCAGTCCTGGAACAAGCAGCCGTCTTCTTTAGGTCCTCCAAAAGTTCATGCTTCTGAACATTATCGTTAGTGATTGTCCTGGCTTTGTCTGGGATAGAGTTAATTTCCTTCTTAGTAGCTGGTACAGGGCTGTGTTTTGGATTTAGGATGAGAATAATGTTGATAACACACTGATGTTTTAGTTGTTGCCAGGTAGTGCTTACACTAGTCAAGGACTTTTCAGCTTCCCACGCTCTACCGACTGAGAAGGCTGGAGGTGCACAAGAAGCTGCGAGGGGGCACAGCCAGGACAGCTGACCCCAACTGTCCAAAGGGACATTCTATACCATGGGACATCATGCTCAATACATAAACTGGGGGCAAGCTGGCCGGGGGGGCCGCTGCTCGGGGACTGGCTGGGCATCGGTCGGTGGGTGGTGAGCAATTGCATTGTGCGTCACTTGCTTTGTATTTTCTTTTATTATTGTTGTTGTTGTTGTTGTTGTTGTTGTTGTTATGATTTTATTTTATTTCAATTATTAAACCGTTCTTATCCCAACCCATGAGTTTTCTTGCTTTTGCTCTTTGGATTCTCTCCCCCATCCCACCGGGGGGCGGGGGGGAGAGTGAGCGAGCGGCTGTGTGGTGCTCAGTTGCCAGCTGAGGTTAAACCACAACAGTGATAAGAATCCCTGGGTTCTGTGTTCTGGAGATGTCAACATCTATATCATCACTGATGTAGCATTTTCACCAGGAGTCTAATGTCTGGTTTAGCAATTATGGACTTTTCCTAGCTAGTCACAGTTTCTTTCCACACAGCATTTAATTCACTAAACATAAATTTAAGCACAGCCAATGCAAAAACCACAGTCTGTTTCAGTATGCCCCTACCTATTGTGAAACGTAAAATAATTTGGGTCTGTGTAAAAATGCTTGCTTTCATGGATATACATAAAACTCACAGACTAATCATTAAGATGGGAAGACACTAGACAGGTAAGTGCAGTCTACCAGTTGTACTGCAGATTTCTCTTGGTATAAGACATATTTGTATTTTACACTTTAGTTACAGATATAGTCACCTGCATTTCTGCTCAGAATTCCTAAGTTCAACACAAGATACCTCAGAAGTTTATTAGCATGATAAGCAATGGTTCCCCCAACACTTTTTAGAAAGACTTCACTGTGGCCTCATTTGTTTTCTCCCTTTTCCTTCCTCTGCCCCCTTCCAATGTGGTCTCTTTAGCATGTCCAAATGCTCACAACATCGGAGGCTGAAGGATAGATTCATAGGTACTGTATATACACAGGGTCTTTGACTTCCTTGCCGAGACCCCTGGAAAATACGATGGCATTTTTCTAAGAATGATGACAGAGAAATGATACCATCTATTGCTTGGCAGGATCTGAGACAGTTAAGGTATTTCATTCCTTATGATTATACAGAATTTATCATCCTGCCAATGGATCCCTGCCCAAGGAAGTATCTTACAAAGATGCATTGTAGATGTGTGAGAGAGATTAGCAAGCGCTAAGCAAGAACATATTCACATGTTCTTTGGTGTTTCTGCTGAAACTGCCAGCAAATATGATTATGCTTTTCTGAGTGAGCATCTACCCATTGGTAACTGGACTGATGGTGGCAAATATTTTCTCGAATAGAGAAAGCTGTCAGTCCCTGCTAATCCAAGCAGGTTTCAGGCCAGTAAGCCGTTTTCTGTTCTCTCTTTGCTGAACCATGATTTCCCTGTTACTGTATTTGAATTCAAATGTAATTTTCAGGACAGAATTCAAGAAAGTTCTTACACATCGGAAATATTTTTTGTTTCCTATAGTGAGCTCATGTAGTCAAAACAATTTGAAGGGACAGTTCCCTGTCTCAACTGCTAATTTCTATAATTTGCGAGTCTCTGGATGTTTTCCTGTGTGTCACAGTGGATTGTAGGGCAGCTTTCCATGCCTGGAAAGAAGACTTTTAAAGGAGTGAGTTTCCATTTTCAAATGACGTTTTAAAAATCCTCCATGCACAATTGCTAATACAGCCTAGTAACCACGATAAAATCTTTGGATGCCGTCCAGATTCTTGAAAGCCACCTAGGTTTTCATGTGAGCGTGGACACACACACAAATATGCATACACCCTTTCTCCCTCCCTTAGAGTATTAGACTTCATACATTTCATCTCCACTGAAAAAAACACCTTATTATCAGGACTGGTGAGCCCTATGACATTTGGGGGTGGAGGGGTCTTTCCAAGCATTTTGAATATTTTTTCCAACAGTTTCGATTTTCATAAGAATGTAGAAAGCATTTTAAGACATCGACCCCAGATATCCACCCTTCCCTTAGTTCAGTCTCTACATTCAAGGCATAAGGAATTACAGGGATGGAAAACAGGATTACTGATGTTCAGTCACCTGCCCCCTCCCTTCCAGCCCCCTACAACACTAGGAACAAGGAAATAAGCTTCCTTCTTCCAAAGGGTACACTTTGGAGAAGGGTCAGTTCAGAAATGTGGAACTGATCTTCATATTCATTGTGGGAACCTCATGACTACCATAAGAAATCAGACCCAAAAAAAATTAGAAGGGTGCTGAAAAGACAGAGAGAAATGGAGATCATGGTGCCTGGTGACCAGAGAGAGGCCTGACAGAGATTCCTCTGGGGACAAAGGAAGGAGACAATTATCGTTATCTCTCAGTCTAGGGATGTGTCCTCTACTCTTCCTTTGTGTAGGTAAGAAGAGAGGAGGAGTTGAAAGAATATTCTACCATCTAAAAGAATGCTAAGCTACTAGGTTGCAGCAGGCTGTGATTGGTTTCTCTCATAGCAAAACCAACAGGGGAATGAAGGTATCTGAAGGAGAGACCTCTTCTAAAAAAACCTGACTTTTTCATACCATTAGATTGACGTTGTTACATGGAATGAAGATAATCAGTTTTAAAACAAATTCTAGAGATCCCAAACACTTGAGATTTGCCTCCAGCTGCTCTTGAGCTATTTCATCTTTGTCCCTGGTTTATTTCTTTGTATAAATCCTTTTGATCTCTGTCTTGGAACAAGAAAAAAAAACAAAACAGTTGTACAATAATGCCTTATAGTCTATGGCATATTCCATTTCAGGATCCTAACAAAAGGTAAATAATAAGATATATAGGAATAGTTTCAACTCTTGAGTTGCAGTAGAAAAACTTTCCAGTTTCCTGTGGCAAAACTGAACAGAATAGTTCAGAAAAGAAAGAATAACAAAACAAACATAGAGTGCTTGAAAGATCTACGTAGGCAGTCAGCAAGATCCTTCAGTTATCTCAGTCTGCCCTGCAACTCACCTACAGAAAGAGTTCTTAGGGGTTTTATAGCGACCAATAGACTCTCTACCATTGCGGTGTCCTAAACTGCAGGGTATGACAGATAAGTTCTGGGGAATCTTGCTGTGGTGTTTTAACCCACAGCCACTTCACAGTTTCTCTGGATCTTTTGCAATCACCACTGCTCCAGCAGGGAATGGCAAGGGCTGCGTCCTGGCACTTCAGCCGCTCCAGTTCTTAGCCCAGATTACATTTTGAATGTATCTTTGTCAGCAGTTTCCACTAAGAAATTTATCTGAAGCGTGAGCACACCTTCCTTTTCATCAGCTCCACTACAGCCATTATGACACCTTCAAGCACCAGAGCAAGCTTGCCCAGAGGTTTGAGGCATTTGCTTTGTTTCAAGGCTGAGACAGATCACATAGCTGTGATGATCCTGCCTGTGAAGATCCTGCTTGGCTAACCTAATCTCATTCTATGACAAGATGACCCACTTAGTGGATGAGGGAAAGGCTATGGATGTTGTTTACCTGGAGTTCAGTAAAGCCTTTGGCACTGTTTCTCACAGCATTCTCCTGGAGAAACCGGTTGCTCATGGCTTGGATGGGTGTACTCCTCGCTGGGTAAAAAACTGGCCAGATGGCCAGACCTATAGAGTGTTGTGAATTGAAATTATCCAGTTGGCGGCTAGTCACAAGTGGTATTCCCCAGGGCTCAGTATTAGGGCCAGTTTTGTTTAGTATCTTTTTCAATGATCTGGATGAGGGGATTGAGTGCACCTTCAGTAAGTTTGCAGATGACACCAAGTTGGGTGGGAGTATTGATCTGCTCGAGGGTAGGAAGGCTCTGCAGAGGGACCTGGACAGGCTGG
>NW_008825324.1:119422-120742 GCF_000699105.1 Pygoscelis adeliae | reverse complement strand
TCTTTTCCCAAGTAACAAGTGATAGGACAAGAGGAAACAGCCTCAAGTTGCACCAGGCGAGGTTTATATTGGATATTAGGAAAAATTTCTTCACTGAAAGGGTTGTCACGCATTGGAACAGGCTGCCCAGGGAAGTGGTTGAGTCACCATCTCTGGAGGTATTTAAAAGACATGTAGATGTGGCGTTTAGGGACATGTTTAGTGTGGTTTAGTGGTGGACTTGGCAGTGTTAGGTTTACAGTTGGACTTAAGTTTACAGTTGGACTCGATCTTAAGGGTCTTTTCCAACCTAAATGATTCCATGATGATTCTATGATAGAATATTTCTGTTTTGTAAAACATGCAACTATGGTTCACTGCTGGCTTCAAGTCAATAGCAAAAAGTCCACGGATTTTAGTGGAAGCGTGCTCTGATCCATGGTAATTTTTTATGTTGCTGCTAAGTATTGATGTTGGAAAGCTGTTGGGAGCTTTCCATCCAAAAGTAAGTAGGTTAATCCTGTAATTAATGTTAAGAACTACATTTTGCCAGTTATTAATCATAAGAACTCTTTTCCTCTGAGTTTTAAGGAGTCTGCTAGTGATGTATCTAAAGCATAAGGTGCAAGGTCCTGTACATGGGTCGGGGCAATCCCAAGCACAAATACAGGCTGAGCGGAGAATGGATTGAGATCAGCCCTGAGGAGAAGGACTTGGGGGTGTTGGCTGATGAGAAGCTCAACATGACCTGGCAACGTGCGCTTGCAGCCCAGAAAGCCAACTGTATCCTGGGCTGCATCAAAAGAAGTGTGGCCAGCAGGTCGAGGGAGGTGATTCTCCCCCTCTACTTCGCTCTGGTGAGACCCCACCTGGAGTAGCGCATTCAGCTCTGGGGTTCTCAGTGCAAGAAAGACATGGACCTGTTGGGGCGAGTCCAGAGGAGGAACATGAAGGTGATCAGAGGGCTGGAGCACCTCTCCTATGAAGACAGGCTGAGAGTTGGGGTTGATCAGCCTGGAGAAGGCTCCGGGGAGACCTTATAGCAGCCTTCCAGTACCTGAAGGGGGCCTACAAGAAAGCTGGAAAGGGACTTCTTCCACGGGCATGTTGTGATAGGACAAGTGGTAATGGCTTTAAACTGAAAGAGGGTTCACTATGAGGGTGGTGAGGCACTGGAACAGGTTGTCCAGGGAAGATGTGGTGCCCCATCCCTGGAAGTGTTCAAGGCCAGGCTGGACGGGGCTTTGAGCAATCCGGTCTAGTGGAAGGTGTCCCTGCCCATGGCAGGGGGGTTGGAACTAGATGATCTTTAAGGTCCCTTCCAACCCAAACCATTCTATG
>NW_008825324.1:114468-119139 GCF_000699105.1 Pygoscelis adeliae | reverse complement strand
CTCTTCCTAATACTGCCCAGGATGCTGTTGGACACCTTTGCTGCGAAGGTGCAATTGCTGTTTCACGTCCAACGTGTTGTCCACCAGGACCCTAAGGTCCTTCTCTGCAGAGCTGCTTTCAATCTGGTCGCACCCCAGACTCTCCTCCTACACGTGGTTATTCCTCACCAGGTGCAGGACTTTGCATTTCTCTTTGTTGAACTTCACGAGATTGCTGTCAGACCATTTCTCCAGCCTGTAGGTTCCTGTCGGCCCGTTTCTCCAGCCTGTCCAGGTCCCTCTAGAAACAGACCCACTGTTGCAACCCAGGCCTAGGAAACAGGTCCACTTTCTTCTTTCTTCTTCTAGGTGCAATAGGGCTAAGAATGGAAATGGGAGTGTGTATGGGGTAAGTAGTGAAACTTTGGTTGCTCATGATACTCCATATTCTGAACATTTAAAGCCTTAGCTGTGCTGAGTGTTGCCTTTTTCATTTTGTAATCCATAGAGGTTTGTTTCTGTTCTTGAATTGGATAGACAAAAACTTTTAATCAGGAGGAAAGCCTGAAAAAGCCATTGGAATAACACTTATAGAAAAAAAGCAGTCTGTGATTTTCCTTTTTCCAGAAAACTAAATATTTTGAAGAATTCTGTTCTGCCATTGCACAGCCATGCATAAAAAGCTTGTCAGGACCACTGGTCTATTATTTTCAAGCATTACCATAGCCACTGACTGAGAGTAACTGAAACACCTGCATGTTTTCTTTGCAAAGTCTTCAAATACTTGCACCTCCAAATTAAAAATTCCCTTTTGGAAAGCTGATACATGATTAAAGCCTGGCTGTTGGAGTGTCTGTGGCTGCCTGGAAGTGAACTGAGGGCTCGTCTAATGGATAAAACAAATTATTTTTGTGTTTGAACAAATACAGATAATGCTGACAAATACTTTCCTTATCATGGGTCTAGACTGCAACAAGCACAAAACTCTGCAGAGAAAGAAATAGGTGATGTTGCTGAAGGATGGTAAGAAAAGGAGAGGAGGGCCATCAACTACCAAGCCATTCAATGCAAGATTAATCTTAAATGAAGGTATGTGTGATAGACATGTCTGCTTCAGACTTAGCTTGCTCTACCACTGATATGAGAAACCCAGTACTTCTATGGTAGTTTGTTCGATGTCTTGTAGGCATCCACTTAAGATGAGCTGACCCTTGCCCTTTTTAGTACTCACTTCTCAGTCCTAGCTATACAAGGAGCCCAGGATGGTCACAGTAGAGTTACCTGCCTATCCTACAGATGTAGCTGTCTAAAAAGTGAGGTGAGATTAATCTACTGTGTAACCATATACAAGGCACTTACTACCTACCTTAGGCTACAACCACACTCCAAAACTGTGACGTGATGGGGTCATGTCCTCAACTAACAGTTATACTGGGCCACATTCCCATGTGTGTGCGATTTTAACCCACAAAAACCTCTTTTGCTAAGTTTACTGATAGTTTATGCTGTTGAAGAAGATGGCTTACATGCATTGGTAAAAGTCCTTCATGCTGGTATAAATTGTGCATTCTATAGAAGAATTGGAGTGCAATGCCTTTGTAGACTTGGTACGATGATAAATAGGTCCACGTTAACAGAACATTATACAAACTGCAGTGTATACTTGTAGAACTAGCCTGCTGAGAGACACCTCTGGCAGAGATCATATTTTCTGAGATAGAAGTTATCTCAGGGAGACCACAGTGATCTTGACAGTAAGCATTGTAACAACATGGGCTTTAAAGAAGACTTTTCATGCAGTTTGCACTGCTGGGAGGCTTCCCAGAATAGCTACATGGTTACACACATGTTCACATGTATGGGTCAAACTTCCTCGGCATTAATCAAACCTCCTTTGCACCAAGAAGGATGAGAGTTTAACAGTGTAAGTGCAAGGGCCACAAAGGGAAGAGATGAAGAAAACTGGTCATTCGTTGCCTTTTTAAATCAAATATTTTAAAGTTTGATGTCCCTAGACTTTCTGCCACTTAGCCAATGTATGTTTAAAATATATATTTGTACATGTGCAAGTTTGTGTGCATATACACATGGACATACAGTTTGATTAATTCATTTTCTTCTTCAACTGAGGGAAACGAGTAGCTGAACTGAGATAGTTATTTTAGTGTAGAGGAGCCAGTCAGTAGAGTGATTATACACAAAGTGGAGTTTTCCTTTTTGACAGTATGGTAATTAAGAAATAACCATATGGTGATCTGGGAAATCCTGTTCCTTGACTATGGACTGCTCTCAAGTACTCTGGAGTTTTGCATGCTCTGTGACAATTATGAAACAACCACGAAGTATTATATAAAACAAAGGGGCACAATCAGTCAAATGACAGAAAAGTTGATAGCAAGAATGATATATGCAAAAGTAGCTGCATAATGTTCTATTTTACTTACTAATAAGTTGAGACAGTTTAATATAACATCATAAAGTTATGCAGTACAGTGTTTGTTCTCTTAAATCCTGTATTGCTTCTATGCTAGTGCCTCTAAGTGGCAGAATTCCAGACCTGCTTATGTGTTTGGGTGAGTGGGTAAGAGAGATTTGTTTCAAGGCAAATTTTTGAAAACGAAAAGTCATTCATTAAAGCCCATGTTGTTGCAATGCCTACTGTCAAGATCACTGTGGTCTCCCTAAGTATTTAAAAGACGGGTAGATGAGGCGCTTAGGGACATGGTTTAGTGGGCATGGTGTTGTTGGGTTGATGGTTGGACTCGATGATCTTGGAGGTCTCTTCCAACCTTTAATGATTCTATGATTCTATTGTTCCAAGGCAAATTTTTGAAAACGAAAAGTCATTCATTAAAGCCCATGTTGTTGCAATGCCTACTGTCAAGATCACTGTGGTCTCCCTGAGGTAACTTCTATCTCAGAAAATACGATCTCTGCCAGAGGTGTCTCTCAGCAGGCTAGTCCTACAATTTTTGGTTTTCTACTCTCTTTCAGTGTGGTTCAGTTATTTTGTTGGCATGGTAAGTTCCAAGATTACTGCCAAATGTATGAAGTAGACAGGATAGAGCTTCATGCTGTTCTGTTTGGATCTCTGAGTCATACACCATTTTATCTTCCTGAAGTAATTGCAGCATACTGTATTGCTCCAGTATTCTAGAATTTTACCTGAAAAATTACCTTCTAGATCTTTAAAGAACAGAAAAACAGATGAGTTTTCTGTGTCTATTTATCTACCAAGAAGAGACTCACAATTCCCTTAACATGTCCCACAGATGTAGTCTAAAAACCAAAATATATTCTTAAACTATTTAGAGATATTTTAGAATATAGTTGGATGGAAGACACTATACAAAATAAAACATCAAGTACTTCTTTCTCTATATTAACAAGTATTAACTTACCAAGAATACTCAAGATAGTTGTATAAGTTTTTCCAAAATTTATCTCAGAAATATTTTGCTTGCATGTCTCATGCAATCAATGTATTTGCTTAATACTTTGGGTAACTGAGAAAGAGAATGTACCTTTACCAGTGAATATGTAAGGTTTTACTTTCATCCATGCTGAAGTAGATGTGTGTCATTTTTAAAAAAAGAACTTAATCTCTCCTGAATGACTCCAAGATCATCCTCTTCTTTATCAGGCTCTGAACCTACTTACTGACTCTTAAATTGCTCATACTCACAGATTAAGTAAGAGGAAAAGAAGGGATGTCAAATAGATATGAAAAAGGTAGAACAAAACACAAGGGTGGAAAGAAACTGAAAAAAACCACGCCTGATAATTGTTTTCTTCTGGAATGAGGCTGTAAGGCAGGGCGATAGATGGTATTTAAACATGAAAAAGGAAGTTCTAACTGTTGGTTCAGTCATCGATTTAACAGGGGGCACACTCTGGTCAGGTGGACTGTCGCTCCAGTGAAACAAAGCTGACACCCCTGCTCTGCGATGCTGCGCACTGACAAACCTCCGTATTTCTCACCTTTATAAATCTGACCGTCTCTGAAGCAGCATCCGGATCACTAACCAACTTTCACCACTGTCAGCTCTCATAATTGAGGGCATGAGTGTCACCAGACGTTTGCTTTGCTCACTTCCACAGAAGACGGTTGGTCTCATATGTTGTGAGAAACAGTATCATTTTTTCTGCAGAATTTCCGACTATTCTAAAAATGAACAGATAGAGCCTGTGTAAGTGGGATCTTTGCTAAGGAAGTCATATTGAGGGAAAAGAACATATTATTTACCCTTCAAACACTCTGCAGACTGTTAATCGCATGCAGCCGCGCAAGAGGCCGCCGTACAAGAGAGAACGCACGACCGCCGGAGGGTCCGCTAAGCCCCAGCTGCCAGCGGAGAATGCCGCCGGCCTGTAGGGCATTCCCACAGCTGCTCGCACCGCCGCGGCCCTGCGGAGCCTCGCGGGCACCCCTGAAGGGACGGGGAACGGCCTCGGCAGCGCCGCTCCCCCTGAGGCTCACACGGACCCGGGGCTGCTCGGAACCCCTAGCAGCCCGGCTTCCTCCCAGACGCCGAGTCTCGGGCTCTCCGGGACCCCTCCCTTCCCACGGAAGCGCCATCCCGCCGGACCGCTGCAGCGTGTGCCCACCCGTCTGGAGAGCGGAGGCCTCCCCGGCGCGCGGGAGGCGGAGGAGGCGGAGGCCCAGCCCAGCCCGCTCCACTCAGAAGCGCC
>NW_008825324.1:78001-113577 GCF_000699105.1 Pygoscelis adeliae | reverse complement strand
CACCCTTTGGGCCCTGTCCTGCGGATTTCCACGTAGCTCCAAAGGGACAGAGGAGATACTGTGATAGCGGTAAAATGTCCGCACATTCTCCCCCGGTTTCTTTGACATGCGGTTCGAAGTCACCTGTGACCTTTCTCGTGATGTGGTAGCTCCACTGCTGTGAGGAGTTGACTCAAGACGGTATGAAACCCTTCTGTGTGAAGTGATGATGTGTCACTGTTGGTCAAAATGAAAGTCGGCCTTACGCCGGTACGGTGTACCTAAGACAAGCCACTAATACTTGTGTATGGCTAGAAATCCTGTTGAATTTCGTAATATAAAAACTTGAAATGGAAATTGTGCCTTGGCAAATACGACTTTTATTGAATGTAACTTGTGCAATTTATGTATCCTGTGCAGTATGGGTTAAGGACTTGATTGTACTCAAAAAGGCATCTAGTCTTCCATAAGTCCCCCCACCTTGTAAAATGTATTGATATTTACTGTACATAAGGTTCTACCTTAGTATAGTTTCTCTGCAATAACTTCTGCTGTGTTTTTATTTTTTTTGACAGACTTTAATTTAGCTTATTTTGGTTAATTCATGAGTGTTAATTTTTGACTCTTACTTGACATTATGCTACAAGTGACATGAAGGAAACTATCTATAGATGAGCTTTTTTCCCTGCTTTTTGAAGCAGATAATCACAAAAATAAATGTAATTTAATACAAGTGAATGAATCTATCCTTCTAAATGTATGCCTATTATTCTTTTAAACTATTAAAACAGAAAATTAGAACATCTGTTTTTAAAAAGCAGAAAAGAAATCTGATTTGTAAAAAGTCATGTGGGATACAGCAGAAAGCTAAACCTATTTTTTTAATTATTATTATTATTATTATTAATTTAGTATGTATCTTAACAGCAAGACCGATGTTCTATTTAAGTTGTGCATTGTGGTCCCAAATGGAAGGTGATTAAGTCTTCTATAAAGAAGTAGTAATCAAGTTGTTGAAAGTAGGGGTGTAGGGGTTTGGTTTTTTTTCTTCCCCTCTCAAGTGGTTGAGTACTCCACTACAAAGTTACTTTGAAAACTGTTCTCTGGTTGAGGAGACCAGAAAATTTTGTGAATTTACAGGATTTGTTAATTGGCTAGTTAAGCACTTGCAATACTCTCTTTCATATATTCAGTGTTGGTTCCTTTCCTTTCTAGATGCCATACCAAGTGCAGATCAGATTCGTATAACAACATCTTTAAAAAGCCAAAGAGGATCAGTGTGGACAAAAAACAAGTCAATATTTGAATATTGGGAAGTCGAAGTGACCTTTCGAGTTACAGGAAGAGGCCGCATTGGAGCTGATGGATTGGTATTAAGAATTTGATCTAACTGAAGAAAACCAGACATGCTTTAAATAGTGAATCTTGACTTAAAACTCTCACTTGCTTTTTGTAATAGGCAATCTGGTTTACAGAAGAGCAAGGCTTGGAAGGTCCTGTTTTTGGGGCAGCTGATAAATGGAATGGTGTTGGAATTTTCTTCGATTCCTTTGACAATGATGGAAAGGTTAGTTGGAAGCAAACTCTTCTAGCAAAGATTATAAATCAATTTCCTGCCTCTTTTGTACATATAACTGTGGAAAAAAATAAGATGTTATTTTCCTACTCTCTCCTCCTTCATTTTGAAGGGATAAATTAAAATAGTCAAGTTTCCCTTATAGATTTTTTTACTAGACTTTTTCACACTTGTTTTTTTTAAGCTTGAAAGTTGAAGCATAACACATAATGAATCTCCACTGAATGTTGGTTCATGTGTTAGGTTTGGAGGGAAAATGCCATGTACATATGTACAAGCTGAAATTTGGAATGTCCATGCACAATATATCTGAAGATGTGTGCTTTGGAAGAGGCATATTGTACCACAGTATGACCCTGTGGAACCACAAATTTCTGTGTCTCTCTTCAGAGATGCTCTTTTTCTTGCAACAAATCTGTCTTGAGTAGTTCAACAGCAAAAATTCTGTAGCAGATGGGGGTGAGAGTTGCTGTTTTGAATTTCCAGTTTTCCAGTCCAGAATGATCCTGGAAACTTTTAACATTACATAGTAGCTCTGTTCTGCTTCTATGGCTTTTCCTGCGCTACTTTGGCTTGCTTTTATATGTTCTAGATGTATTTTTGTAGGTGTACAAGCTGTTTCCTACAGATGGCTTTTGATATACAGGAAACTTTGTCATATATAAAAGTTGAAAGACTGAGGGTGACGTTTATGTTTCTGATCTTCAAAGACAAGACATAGAACTAGAGTATTGTTCAACTTACTAAGAATTTTTAAATCCTTTTTTTTTTTTTTTCCTCTTTTTTTTCTGACTTCTGGAATGAATATGGACACTGGTGTAGTTTCGCTGGCTGAAGACGCCATCTATCAAAAATTGTGTGTGGACAACACTGTTTGCCAGAACATTGATAGCACTGGGACTCTGGTCATGACAAGTTTAGTCAGTGTGGTGTGAAACCCTTTTTTTAGAAAGTGATGATGTGTCACTTCTAGTCAAAACAAAAGTCTTCGTCATGCCTTTATTAGTCTGACATGTCTTAAATATTGGAGTTTGTAAGACTTTTTTTAATGACAACCTGTTACTTTCTTCAGTCCCAGTATGGAGTTGCTGTTCTTCGTGCTGTTTTAGTGTGTTCGCTAGAAGATGTTTGGTGCTGTAACTGGTCTTAAGCCTAACATGCTAGCATCCAGAAATAGACTTCATCTAGTACTGCCAACTCAAAGCACCGTGGTTATGATGCTGACTGAAAAACTGCAGAGCTTTTTTTCTCTAACTCCTAAGGTTGTAGGTTGTACTAGACTTGAATTTTTAAATAAAAATTTAAATAAAAATTCTACAGAGAAATCTCTGTAGAAGTAGTGACAAGAGCTTTTTAAAAAGAGAAATACAATTTCATAGCTCTGAACACCTGAAATTACACTAAATGTCACAAGAGTTTACAGCACATCTTTCCTGTGACCTCTGGAGGCAAAAAATTGAGAAGTTATTCCCCACTTTAGATTCCCTACTATCTTTCAAGCTCTTGTATGTGCTTGGATCCAGACAAGATCCCCAGCAGAAATTGGACCGCCTATCGACCATTAACATTGAATACTTTTGTTAGTAGCTGTATACTATGCTGTAAGGTAGATTAGACTTGAGTTGCATTCATGAGTGCTTCGAAATTGAACTCTTTGTACATGCTTTGTGCAGAATATATGCAAGTGTGCTCTGAAGTAATTCAATACTACTGTTGTTAAACTGAAATAAACAATAAGAAGATGACATTAAAGTATTCCAGTGGTACTGAGCAGGTAATACTGATGTCAAAGCAACTAAACTAACCAAACTCCATTGCTGAGAAGTAGAAACACTGGTGTATTTCTGTATACTGATGTACTGTTCTGTTGTTGTCACAATCTGTGTGATGAAGGAAAAGATACAGATAGTTTGGTTGTAGTGTTTTTTTGAAGACAAAGGACCACCCTACCCCACCACTGTGCATTGAGGAGGACATTATTTCGTGACTTCTTAAAATCGGCGTCTTGTTGTTTTCTTTTCTTAAGAGCTGGTAATCTGTCTAGTGGGACAGTATATTCCTTTATGTTGTGGTTTAACCCCGGTAGGCAGCTAAGCATCACACAGCCGCTAGCTTACTCTCCCCTGGTGAGATGGGGGAAATGTCCCCCCTTCCTCCTTCCCCCAGCTTTTATTGCTGAGCGTGATGCCATATGATCTAGATATCTTTTGGTCAGTTGGGGTCAGCTGTCCTGGCTATGTCCCCTCACAACTTCTTGTGCACCCCGAACCTACTTGCTGGTGGGGGACAGTGAGAAGCAGAAAAGGCCTTGAGGCTGTGTAAGCAATAACTAAAACATCGCTGTGTTATCAACACAGTTTTCATCATAAATTCAAAACATAGCCCCATACAAGCTACTATGAAGAAATTTAACTCTATCCCAGCCAAAACCAGTACACTTTAGGAGATGATGAATTGAAATGTTGAAGGGGGAAAGGAGATTAACTCTGAAATATTGTGCTTTTGTAAAAACTTGAGTTCACTTCATAAACTCCTGGAGGCAACCAGAATAGCAGTGTAAATCTGTTAAATCTGTAAAATTATCATTTTAGCTTGTTCTCATCCTCTAGTAATTTAAATAACTGGGGATGTGTTTAACAGACTTTGTTTAGTCTTTGACAGATAGCTCCTGAGGCTTTTCTAATGAGTGTGACGAGGTCAGTCAGATGTCAACATAGTGTCTGTTCGGATGTTTTTCCCAGTGTTACGTAGCCAAAGTTGGATGTATTAAGTCATCTATTAGTTTTAAGATCTGTATCTTCGCTACATATGAATTTTTCCTATCTGTGGCTTTTATATTTCTATATTTGTCAAATGATGGTAATTGGTGGTATATCCAGAAAGTTAATTTGTGTGGTTTTTTTCACCCCTAACTATGCAAAGAATGTAGCAGTCTCTTGCAAAGCATGCAGCGTGACACAGTGCTACTCAGTAATTTTGCTTATGTAATCCTGAAGTACAGAAAGAATAAAAACATCTGTGGTGTATCTGTAGTGTAATGACTTCAGGTGCTTTATCGCAGAAAGGCTATCAGTGATGTTACTTATGTTTCACTTCGAATTAAACTATTCCATTTGTCTGCTATTTCTTTTTCTAGAAAAACAATCCTGGAGTGATTGTTGTAGGCAACAATGGAAAACTTCTGTATGACCATCAGAAGTAAGTTTATTTTCAGTGTTAATGATGATGTTTGCTTTTGAATGATGAAATGTTGCATGAAACTCTTTGAGAAACATAAAGGTTTCTTTCACGTTAAACTTTGTTTCCTTTACATTTGAGTTTTTCTATTTGTTAAAACACTGTTTGGGCAGTAACAGCACAGAAATTGGCAACTGATGGATATTTAAATGGCATGTGTTCTTTGGGATGGGTGAACTCAGATAAATGGAGGTACAGACTTTTTACCTCTTCATTGCTTATGGATATCTTCCACACACAGCTAATAACTGACAAAAGTGACTAACTGAAAGCTAATTGCCTGTTACTAAAATTAATTGGTTTAATTTTGATTTCTGATTGCTTATTGTCAACAGCACAATTGACAACTTTTGGGATTCTCTGAGAAGAGGTGTCTAGCTTAGTTCGTGCAGTCCAGACTATAGCTTATTTCCATCTCACTTCACAGGTGTGGGAATATACCTTAGAACCAAACAGATTTCCCCATTACTGCATTCTATTTGTATTGTGTCCTGTGTAAAGCATCTAGTACTGTTGATCCCAGACTTCAGAAAAGCTCAGTGCAGTTGTGGGACAGCTTTTGAAAAACTTGCATATTGAAAAACTATCATGATGTTGCTTAGTGATACATGGATGCTTTTTTGTCTTAGCTGATAAATCATAAGATATAGTTTTATGCAAGTTGTCTTCTTGCATAGTGATGGTTCCACGCAAGCATTGGCATCCTGTCAGAGGGACTTCCGTAACAAGCCCTATCCTGTTCGAGTAAAGATAACATACTACCAAAAAACATTGACTGTAAGTACTCTGAAATAACATCATTACTCATATTTCTCACCTTTTTAAGTGTGAGATTGTTGCAACTATTTGAAAACCCGAAGACCCCATATGTTAATTCCAATATTCTTGAAAATGTTGAGCTCAGTAGCAGAAGTTGGAAGGAGGTGCAGTATGTTCAAATTCTAGGCAAGTGCTTTTAGCTACATTAGTGCATCTGTAGTTTCCTGAGCTGACTCAGCAGGTATTGCTGATTTTTCTGATGTTACTAGGAGTCAGTTGTGCTAACATATGTGCTCAGACCCTTCTGTTGCTGTTGATTTGCCTGTAGAGGTGTCCCAAAGCCAGCATCTGTTCCTCAGCTTCCAAGCAGTCGAGCAGCTCCTTAACTTGAGCTGATCCGAGAGCTGCAGAGGATTTTGTAGCTGATTGTAAGAGGTTCTTGAAATGTGACTGAAAAAACGAAGCTCACTCTTTGATGGTAGATTTAAATTTGCTACTTGAGGCTTCCTACCTCCAAGAAATAGTAGGGCTTTGAACGTTAAAGAAGATGGAAAACAACTGGTATGAGAGAGTCTTCAAGACTTCTTAAATACTATTCAGATGACTGTGAATTCCTTCTAGATAAAGCAAGAAAGATACTAATGTGGTGCTGGGTTATGACAGCTATGAAGTATGTGTTTCTTGTCTTCTGATTTCTTCTGAAAAGGTGCTATTCATAGGTATTAGCCATAAAACACACAGCTGTCATTTTGTAGTAAAAGTTTCTCTAAAAGTAAACATGCATGCACCTAAAAGAGGTGGACCTTGTACTGTGTTGTAATGGTAAAAGCTATCTGTTACTCTTGAATGAAAATTAAATTTCAGACTCCAAGGCTGCTCTCTTTCTGAATGCACCTGGTCCCTGATGCCTTATCTAGGAACTCCTCTGGCCCAAATGTTGCTGCTAACCTTAGCAGTTCTGCAAATGCATCCGTGGAAGGAAGAGAGAATCTCTCTAAACTTAGAATCAACCTAAGAACAGTAAGGGATGACTCTTCTAGGTCAGACCAAAAATTTGTGTTGCCCAGAACCTTATTCGGATGTGTACTTTTTATAGACTAGCCTTTAATGATCCCCGAGTCAAGGATTTCTTGAACCAGAATTGATATTATTACGCCATGATCAGTTTTAGAATAGAATAGAATAATTCCATTTGGAAGCGACCTACAATCATCGTCTAGTCCAACTGCCTGACCGCTTCAGGGCTGACCAAAAGTTAAAGCATGTTGTTAAGGGCATTGTCCAAATGCCTCTTAAACACTGACAGGCATGGGGCATCGACCACCTCTCTAGGAAGCCTGTTCCAGTGTTTGACCACCCTCTCGGTAAAGAAATGCTTCCTAATATCCAGTCTAAACCTCCCCTGACGCAGCTTTGAACCATTCCCATGCGTCCTATCACTGGATCCCAGGGAGAAGAGATCAGCACCTCCCTCTCCACGTCCCCTCCTCAGGAAGCTGCAGAGAGCAATGAGGTCGCCCCTCAGCCTCCTTTTCTCCAAACGAGACAAACCCATAGTCCTCAGCCGCTCCTCACAAGACATGCCTTCCAGCCCTTTCACCTGCTTTGTTGCCCTTCTTTGCATTCAAGTACACATTCAAGTACCTTAACATCCTCTTTAAAATTGTGGGGCCCACAGTACTCAGGGTGAGGCTGCACCAATGCTAAATACAGTGGGATAATCACCTCTCTTGACCAGCTGGTTATACTGTGTTTAATGCAGCCCAGGATGTGGTTTGCCCTCTTGGTTGCCAGGGCACACTGCTGACTCATATCGAGCCTACTGTCAATCAGCGCCCCCAGATCCCTTTCCGCAGGGCTGCTCCCTAGCCACTCCTCTCCCAGTTTATACTTGTTTCCAGCGTTACTTTGTCCCAGGTGCAGAATCCAACATTTGTTCTTGTTAAATTTCATGTCATTGATGATTGCCCAATGCTCCAGTCTATCTAGATCCCTCTGCAAGTCCTCTTGTCCCTTGCGTCAACAGCACCTCCCAGTTTAGTATCATCAGCAAACTTACTAAGGCTGTGTTCAACTCCTGCATCCACACCAGATCATTGCTAAAAATGTTGAACAGCACTGGCCCTAGGATTGAGCCCTGAGGAACACCGCTGGTGACCAGTCGCTAGCCAGATATAGCCCCATTCACTGCAGCCCTTTGAGCCCTGCTGTTCAGCCAGTTCTTTACCCAGTGCACCATGAACCTGCTCGTCTCACAGTTGGCCAACTTGTCCAGACAGATACTGTGAGAGACAGTATCAAAAGCCTTATTGAAATCCAGAAGAACTACATCCACCACCTTCCCTTCATCCACTAGGTGGATGACCTTATCGTAGGATATCAAATTAGTTCACTTTCCCTTCGTGAACCCATGTTGACTGTGCCTGATGATTGCATTGTTCTTTAGATGCCTTTCAATAGCACCCAGTATGATCTCCATAATTTTTCCAGGCACTAGACTAACAGGTCTGTAGTTTCCTGGGTCTTCCCTCATGCCCTTCTTGTAAATTGGAATAATGTTGCCTAGCTTCTAGTCAGTGGGGACCTCCCCAGACTCCCAAGACCTTTGGTAGACAATTGAGAGGGGTCCTGCTGTAACATCCGCTAGCTCCTCTACTCTAGGATGAATCCCATCCGGCCCCATGGACTTACGAACATTCAGCTGGTACAGCTGGTCCCTTACAATTTCTAAAAGTTCATTGTCCACAAATGGGAAGTCACGGCTCCTGCAGCTGTGGTCCTGCAACTGGGAGAGGACCAGGCAGCCTAAGGTCTATCAGTATTAGTACAGACTAAGGCAAAAAAAAGAGTTGAATGCCTCTGTCTTTTTTTCATCCCTATTTGTCAGGTGGCCATCTTCAACAAGTATTGGTCCAATGTTTTCCTTGGACCTCCTCATGCTATTAACATACTTAAAAAAGCCTCTCTTGCTGTCTGACACAACACTGGCCGGTTTCAACTCTTGAGCTTTGGCCTCTTCTGTCTTCTCCCTGCATATGCGAACCACAGCTCTGTAATCTTTCTGCAAAGCCTGACCTTGCTTCCAGAGATCATATAATTTCTTTTTCCTTTTGAGTTCCAAGAGGAGTTCCCTGTTCAGCCAAGCTGGTCATCTGCCCCACTTGCTTGACTTTTGACACAATGAGATTGCCTGTTCCTGTGCGAGGTTCTTTTTAAAAAAAAAAGGTGGTTCTTAAAAACTGACCAACACTCATGGACCCTTAAGCCCTCAAAAGCAGTTCCTCAGGGAACACTGGTAGCTAGCCCCCTGAGTAGCTTAAAGTTTGCTCTCTTGAAATCCAGGGTAGCAACTCAGCTGACCTTTTTTTCTTATCACACCAAAAATTTTTACATCACCCATTTCATGATCTCTGTGGCTGAAACAGCCACCTACCATCACACCTCCCCTGAGTCCTCCTCTATTCACAAACAAGTCTAGGAGGGAGTCTTTCCTAGTTGGCTCACTCAGTACTTGTGGTGAGAAATTATCTTCATCTTCAGGAATTTCCCAGACTTGCTTGTCACAGCAGTATGGTATTCCCAGTTGATGTCTGGGAAGTTGAAATCTCCCGTAAGGACAAGGGCTACTGATCCAGAGATTTCTCTTAATTGCCTATAGAATAACTTATTATTGCTATCATCCTGGCTGGGTGATCAATAGTGGATGCCCACAACGACATCTGCTTTGTTTTCCATCTCCCTAATCCTCACCCAGAGGCTCTCAACCACATCATCTCGAACTGTAAGGGCTGTACAGTCAAACCTCTCCATTACATACAGTGTCACACCTCCACCTCACCTGCCCTGCCTATCCATCCTGAACAGCCTATAGTCCTCCATCCCAGCACTCCAGCTGTGGGACTCATTTCACCAGTCTCACTAATACCAATGACATCGTAGCTCTGGGAACAGGCCAATGCTTCCAGTTTGTCCTGTTTGTTTCTTATACTGCATGTGTTGGTGTACAAGCATTTCAGGTGTGCTCCTAAGCCCTCAGTGCTCCCTGGAACAGCGTAAATGCTCCCGTTAGCACCCTCAGGCAGTGCCATGCCATCCCTTGGCTTACCTTCATGTCTTCTGATGGTATCCCTTTCCCCCATGTGTTCCTTTCCACGTACTAATTTGTCTTGCTCCTTCTTATAACTGAAACAAACACATTTTTATATGTGTCTGAATTCTATGTGGTATGTTCTCTTAGGTGATGAATAGAAAAAGTTGAATTTTGTTCATGCTGAACTTTGAACCAGGCCTTTTGTTCCTTTTTAAAATAGAAAGCTTATGCATTTTCTTTGTAAAAAGTGTCTTTCAGAAAAGAAATAGTTTTTGGTTTCTAGTATCAGCTGCTGAATTATCCGATAAGTTGTATTTGTGACCATTACTGTAAACTGACAAAGCAATTAACACAGATTTATGTGGTAAAAATCTGTGTTTATCCTTTTAGGTATTAATTAACAATGGCTTCACTCCAGATAAAGAAGACTATGAATTTTGTGCGAAAGTGGAAGATATGGTGTTGCCATCACAAGGATATTTTGCAGTATCTGCAGCAACAGGGGGACTTGCAGGTAGCAAATGTTAAAAATTGTGACAAATGGTACGGAGACTTGCAGGGCTTGCAAGAGAGTTGGTTTTTTTTTTCACTGCTAGTGTTGATCCATTATACCCATTTTTGACCATGATGATGTAATTAATCCTCTCCCATTCCCAAATTACTGATACGGTTAGGCCTTTTCCTGGTTAGAGCAGAAGGACTTTCAATTTGTCCTGCCAAAGACATTGTGCAGTCTCATTCCCCACTGCATAAACTCTTGGGAGGACTTTGGGAGGATGCTGTTGCCTGAAGATCCTTTGCAAGTGCAAGGTTGACTTGGGAAGTACCAGGATTTGTAACGTATAGCAGTAGCAATTAACAGTGTTTTTTTGTTTTGTTTGTTGTATACAGATGATCATGATGTCCTGTCTTTTCTGACCTTCCAGTTGACTGAGCCTGGAAAGGAAACAGTAAGCATCTTTATGCATAATTAGTAAAATATGTTATTGTATATGTTTTATATGTAGCACCAGATTATGGCATTTCCTCTGAAGTCATACTTGGCATCCCTGTTTCAGGATTTTGGCATGTAGCTGTGCTGTCATCTGTTTTAGAAAAATGAGACTAATACTGTAATGTTTTGGTAATATTTTAATTAACATTTTCAAGACCAGAATTCTTGAAGCAACACTGAATCAACAAAAATCCTGATGTTAAAACAAAACATGCAGAGGAAACAAACTAGAAAGTACACTTTGTTTGGAAAGTGGACAAATAATCTGTTCTTGCTTTCAACTTCCCATACCTCTAGAACACTTCTGTACTGCTAAACAGCATCTATCTTTGTAAAACTTGATTTCTTTTTAATCGCAGAAAGTACACAGGTATCAGGAAAAAGCTATGGGTCTCCGTAGGAATGTCTCGTTTCTCACTCCAACTTAATATATTAATGTGCTCCACTAATTGTGTTACGTCTTCAAATCTGAACAGCCTTGCTGGAAAATAAGTTATATAGGAGTGGTGGTGAACATGAAAAAATCTTCCCCCCCCCCCCCTTTTTATAATGTTTTAAAGCCAACACCAGATGCAGAAATTCCTCAAAAAGATAAAGAGAAGTATCAAGAAGAGTTTGAACACTTTCAGCAAGAATTGGATAAAAAGAAAGAAGAATTTCAAAAGGAACATCCTGATGTGCAAGGACAGCCAGGCAAGTTATTTGAGCTATTTTTCAGTTGTCAAGGAAAACATTTGCTTTCCAGGATATTCAGAACTAGGGCCTGATACTCTGACTGATCTTACTAAGCTCCTACTGATGTTACTAACTTTATTTAAGAATCTTTTGTCTTTTGTTTGTGAAGTGTTTTCTGAAATATAAAGTCCCTTTTGTCATGCCTGGATTGAGAACAAAACAAATGAACGGAAACATGATGGGAACAATGAGAATCTGTATGGAACAGTAGAAGGGAGAGAAGGTCATGCATCCCTCTGTAAAGTGATGATTAAGGAAGCACGGCCTTTTTGGTTATTTGAAAATAAATTTGAAAGGTCATTTCTTTGGTCTGTTTCTGCACATTCATAATAAACATTTTTCTTCCATCTTGTTTTATGGATGGTTATTAAAGATGGGCTAGTGGATGTGCTGGAACATGTGTTTACTTGGAAAAACTTTTTAATGCTTGCCTAATATTGGACACGGGTTGAGTTCTGTCAATTTCAGCACCACAGCATTAGCAGGCATTCAGTATCGGTGTTTGGGTTGGCTAATAACCAAATTTCTAGCTTGGTGTTGTTAAAAACAGTGGCCTTTATTTTTACATTTTAAGCTATTGATAAGAAATTTAAGTTTGGCTGGGTAGGGCAGAATTGCCTTTTCCACTATTGATACCACACATCTGCAGCTCTCAGCAAGCATTGGTTTAAAGATATTTCAGACTGAACAGCATTTTTCCACTGATTTCAAATGATATTTAATTTAGGAAAATTACAATAATGACTCTTGCCCACTTTTTTTGAGTGTTTAGCCAAAGTGCTTTGACTTTGATTGTTCTGCTGTGGAACATGGTGGGGGTTTTGTTTGTTTGCTTGGATTGTTTTTTTAAATTTTTTTTAATTTTGTTTTTTAGAGCTGGGCAAAAAAGAATCTCCTTATTTGAAAATATAATGGAAGCCAGTCTATTTCTTGCTTTTCTGGATTGAATTAGCTGTATTTGAATGCACACATATCAGGAATGTACTTTACACATCTAGACCTGAAATTTCAGGTTGTCATCTTTTTTTTTCCACAGTGATAAGTTATGATTGTTCTAAAGGTCCTACACCATTTTAACTTCATCTGTGTTTTTGAAATATTGTCCAGCCTTCCATTGATAAGAAATAATAATAGTTTTGTCACAGAGTCTTTTGGACTTTCTTCTTTCCTATGTTGAAGCTGTGGAGAAACTCACTCAAAATGTACAGTCACTTCTCTATTTCAAGCTACTTCTTAAAGCTTACTTTTTCTAAAAAGTAGCTGTTACTTAATACCTGCAAATCTCTTCTGAAGGATAGTTGGTAATGTAATGCTAGCTTACGCAAAGATAGCTGCCTCCTAATAATAACAGCATCCTGTTTCCATTTTATGTTGCACGTTATCCAAGTGTTGAAGTAGGAACTCTAAGATGGAGTCTGGGTTTGAACGTGTGGTTCTCTGTTCAATTCCTCTGATCCCATTTGGGTATCCTTTGCCATGGCAATGGTGATAAATAAACACCAAATATGTCAGATTATGGGGAAAAAAGTATATCCATGTGGAAACTTTTAAGGGTGCAAGAAAAATTATACAATGCAACTTATGAGGAATGCATATATGTAAGAACTACCTGTGCTTTTTTCTTATCAGCGGATGATCTTTTTGAAACTGTAAGTGATCGTGAACTGAGGCAAATCTTTGAGGGGCAGAATCGAATTCATCTTGAAATCAAACAGCTTAATAGGCAATTGGACATGATTCTGGATGAGCAGAGGAGATATGTCTCTGCAGTCACAGATGAGATTGCTAAAAGAGGCACTGGTTTTCCAGGTCAACAAGGACAGGTAAATAAATGAAAAAAAAAAAATACTGTGATTGATAGCTCAGCCTAATTTCAGCAGCATGATCGATTTGCTTTTTCCAAGATATGTTGATCTTTTTCTCCTCCTCCACCAGGTTTCCCAGCAAGAGATTGAGACAGTTGTGAAAACTCAAGAAGAGGTCATTAGACAAGTAAATGAAATAAGGTAAATGCTTTGTAAATATTAAGGCTGTGTTTTGAATTTTATATTATTTGCCACCTTTTAAATCCTATTTAGTATTTCAGTAGGAGAATGTTGACAAACTTGAAATTTCTCTGTGTCAGTTCCTTAGTGATGACTCTCTGCATACATTTAATTTCTATAATAAAGCAAGTTCATGTCCCTCGGGTGGCTAAGCCCCCTAATTTGCCCCTTTTTTTCATCATAAGATTCCACTTCAACAGGTAAGTCCAGTCCCTCTGAAAACAATTGATTTCTGCTAATGTGATAACCTGCTACCTCATGGAAATTTGTTGCTCTAATTTTGGAGTATTGATAACATTATGAGCATAAATGCCTTTGATTTACAGCTAGTGAACCTAAAAAAGAAAAGGTGTATTGGAGTCTCTTGTCCGTATACTCAGTCTACTCCTGATATAATGATTATATGAGTTTATTATTATGTAATATTATGAATAAAATCTATAATATCATATTTAGGTAATATTATATGAGATATATTTGAGGTTTTGTTTAGTGTAAACAACCTATAAACGCATGTAGGTAATTCTGAGAAGCAGTTCTGTACAAATGAAAATGTCTGTGCATGTAATAAGAGTTGTTGAGATTTACTGCTTATTCTTCTAATTATTATTTTGTTTTTTTTAAAAGTAGTTCACTTTCTTCAGTATAGACATACATTTTGTCTTTGGGTTTTTTCCCTAATTTTGCTATGACTGCCTAAAGCTCATATATTGTTCCACGATAGTCTGTTGTGTTACTGATTTGGATATCACAAAAAGTATTTACAGTTTTATGTCAAGTCTCTCAGAATTCCACTGTGTACAAGCCTTTGAGAGACCTTTTTCTCCTCTCCTTTTTCTCCTCTCCTTTTTCTCCTCTCCTTTTTCTCCTCTCCTTTTTCTCCTCTCCTTTTTCTCCTCTCCTTTTTCTCTTCATTTCCATTGTAGTTTAATCTTTTTTATCAGTAGGAGTAGGGCTAGGCTTTGAGAGAGCATTGCTTCTTGATGGCAGTTGAAACAAGGCCCAGATCTGGAAAATATTTAATATCCTCTCTTGGCCTGAACTTTGAAAAATAAGGGGGCAAAACACAGTCCTGCACCTGTGAAGCAGTAACTCCATCCATCAGTACAGCCAGGGGACTGATCAGCTGGAAAGCAGTTTTGCAGAAAAGAACTTGGGAATCCTGGTGGACAAGAAGTTGGACATTGGACAGCAATACACCCTTACAGGAAAGACAACCAGCAGCATCCCAGGCTGTGTTATACAGCACATTGCCAGAGGGTCAAGGGACATGATTATCCCTCTCTATTCAGCACTGGTGACACCACATCTGGAGTCCTGTGTCCAGTCCTGGGCACCCCAGTACAAGAGAGACGTGGACATACTGGAGGGAGTCAAGTGAAGGATCATGAAAATGATTAAAGGGTCGGAGCATTTGTTGTACAAGGAGAGGCTGAGGGAGCTAGGATTGTATAGCCTGGAGAAAAGTCTTGGGGGTATCTTATCAATGGGTATAAATACCTGATTTTGGTGGTGGTGAGGGCGATAGAGACAGAGCCAGACTTTTCTCACTGGTACCCAGTGACAGAATTAAAGGCAATGGGCACAAACTGAAATACAGGAAATTCTATGTAGACACGAGAAAAGAAACTTGTGAAGGTAGTTGAACACTGGAATAGGTTGGTTGCCCAGGAAGGTTTTGCAGTCTCCATCCTTGGAGATATTGGAAATCCACTGTGACTAAAAATTCCTTGGTTTGTTAGGTGCTAAGACATACTGTCATACAGCACTTAAGGGGAGGGAAAAAAAAAAGGGGGGGGGGGGACATTGAAAAGCTTACTTTGCGTAGTGGAGACAGAAATGTGTTGGGTTTTTTTCATGTGCCAATGTGTTGTGTAGACCACTTTGGTAATCTTGTCCCCATTTCTTGCAGGATAGAGAAAAATGGGAAAACGTTTTTAAACTCTACTGTGATAGAAGTGCCTGTTTGTTCTTTACACATGGGCTGCATGCTCTTACTTAAAAAATACTTTTGTTATTCTAAGGGTGTGAATATTTTATGGTCTAATTTTTATTTACTGTGTGAAAACCAGGACTATCAACTGATATATCAATGTCTTTTGTAGCAAAAGATAATCACATTAAAGGAGACTGACAGTTGCAGACCCGTTTTCTTGCCTGGATGAATTCAGTTGTGTGGCACTCTTGGGTAACTTATTGGAATCTATCTGTACTCCATTAAGACTCCTGGGGGTTGTTTTTTTGTTTGGTTGGTTGCTTTTTTGTCAGAGGACTTTCTGCCAGTTAACTTTCTCAGGAAACTTCTGTATCTGCAGGGACACCTGCAAGTTCCCAAGTGATTGATAATTTTGCTTTTCAAGGTGCAGTTTTTAAAATTGATTGAGAGGTATGCTATACCTTTTCAAACTACGTTACCAAATGAAGTAAAAATCTTATCTTGAAGGTGCTATACTGCTAAAATGGATTTGAGAAAATTCCTATGTTTGATAGGAGTGTCTGTGTACTGCTTCTAAGATGTTTTACAATTGCTGTCTTTGGCAGGAATGTCTTTAAGTTGGTTTAAGCCTTCATTTACAGTAGTTAAAACATTCCTTACCTTCGGCTTAAAAAAAAGAGAAAAACAATTCCTACAACTTGATGTTGTAGTATATAAGCAGTTGTGGTTTTTTTCTTGTATTAGTTCAGGGGCAGCTCTTGTGATTTATCTAAGTAGGTCAGTTTTTTGTGGAATGAAGATTAGAGTGCTTCCATTTTTGCACTTGTTCTTCCATTAAAGCTTTTATATTAATATTCTTGACAAATCTTTATACCTTGCAAGCATATTAAATTTTCTTGTTAACATTGGCAGTCTGCCCTTTTAGTGACTACTTATTAGGTATGAGTTTGCGTAACATCATCTTAATATTTTTCTTAGATTAAAGAAATGCTTTATTTATAGATAGAAATGAACAGCCCGCTGTTTCATTGCTGGTCATCCCAGAGGAGAAGGACTTACTGTCTAAGTAATTTTCTTGTCAAGATTTGTGGATTTCTTAATCATCTGATTACAGAAGAATCTTGCATGTTCATACGATAGAAACTATCAGCATGGTATTGTTCATGCAAAAGTAAATGTAAATTAAATTTGATACAGACCATGTCTATTTAGGGAGGTTATTTTGCTTTTAACAAACAGCGGATCAGTCTGGGGGAAGGTGGGTGTGCAGATTTCTGTAAATTACCTAGGGATGGTGGTAATAGGAGGAACAAAATGAGTGTCACACTTGTGTTCTAGCACTGAAAATAGTGGGGCAAGATAAACAATGTGATGGATGTGGATAGACAGAATTACTATCAGCATTTGTTAGGCAGTGGTTGCATAGTTTGCATGGGTTATTTAAGAAAAAAAATCTTCCAGTGAAAAATTTACTTCTAAAGTAGGTGGTTATAACACTAATTCAAAGTACAGGTAAATATTAATCAATTTACTTTAAATAATCTATACAATGACAATACAAAAATAGACAATAATTTCTGGATAACGTACATGCTGATTTAAGTTAGGACAGATGAGTGGTTTTTTTTTATTCATTTTGCGTGTTTAAGTTCCAAACCAGAAATGTAGAATGCGAGAAGGTGAGAGCTGCTTTGATTAGTTTTGTTTGCAGTGGCTTACAGAAGCAAACAGCTGTTTTTTGGTAACTCCTTTTGATAACTTTGTAATATTAAAAACAAGCTTATTGAGGTAAACATTGAGAGTTTTGCAGAAATCCATGGCTAACTCTATCTGGCCTAGAGTGCAGTACCTTATCTGGAATAACCGGAAATGTAACTGTGAAAAGTGATTGATCTTCTAATGTGCTGGAAGTGGGATTGAGCTTTTACAAAGATGACAGGAAAGGTTGAATTTTTGGATCTTTTGTTACTAAAAGTGAAGAGAATTTTTTTTTTTGTTATGTGAGAAGTATGCAGAATACTGGTAGTCTAGTATGTTAAGTTGATTTGTGTGTTAAAGTGATATTTTTAAGAAAAACTAGTAGTCTAGTTTGAAGAGAAGTATATTGTTAATCCAGCATTTAGTAGGGGCTGTAATTACTAAATGCCCCTTTGTTAAAGTGGTGTATTTGCAACTTGATATAATTGTGTAGATTAATTTAGTGTGTGGCTTTGACTTAGTATGTAGCTGCTTCAAGTAGTTGAAACATGCTGCATAGTTCTTATAATAGAGCAAAAGCTGCAGTAACACTAATGTAGCATATCTATGCTTGCAGTTTTTACTTCTGGAGAGTTGTCATAGTGCCTTTGAATAGATATGTACCTCACTAGTTTTCTCTCTTCTCCTGTTTTATTTTTAGTTCTGTGTTTTTTGAATTTTAATGGCATGAAGAGCAACTGATGCGAAGCTAAAAGATGGGCAACATCTTTATGAAGATTATTTGTAAACATTTAAGTTTTGATACTTAACTTGCTGTTTTCACAATGAATATGAGCCATATAAAAATCAGTAATTTTGTATAACACTTACAAATATGATTATATGTTGTTGTTGCCAGTTTACTCAATGAATAGTATTCAAGCCAGGTTTTGTTTTTTGTTTTTTTTTTCTTATGTGAAAGTCACAATTGAAAGTGTTCAAGGTCAGGTTGGATGGGGCTTTGAGCAACCTGATCTAGTGAAAGATGTCCCTGTCCATGGCAGGGCGGTTGGACCAGGTGATCTTTAAAGGTAGCTTCCAACCCAAACCGTTCTGTGAGTCTATGATAAATTGCTGACCACTGTACAGAGTTAGGACTTTACCTTGAAGGCATCAAAGTAAGCTCTCATCTGAACAAAATGTAAAGTTTTAAGTAAATTAAAAAGAAATCCAAAGATATACATTTTGATTGTTTATTCTGTTAATAAGAGATTAACATTCACATGATAAATATTTTAGCTGTAGAATAATCCTCTTTGCAACTGAAAAGAGACATCACAGTAGGGGAAAAATTATATAAACATATTGATTAGAGATTAAGTATTTTTCTCTCATTGACTAGTTTTACCTCAAACAGAATTAGTTATGGAACCTCAACTTTTTACAGATTTAATTTGATTTGTTGTAGAAGCAAAACAAATTCACATGAAGACAATATTAAGTATTATGACAATGCGTATGGGAAATGAGTTTCTCGTATAAATGATAATCATGAAACAAGGATGTATCTAAATCTTTTCTTATCCCTAAAGCCTCTTCTTTATTTTTATTTCTTACATGACTGCTTTTATTTATTTATTTTTCAAACAGCTTTTGGTTTTCTTCAAAGATTGCATTAAACTCTGCTTATCCTAAAGCCTTGGCAAGAGCCTCAGATAAAACACTTGTTTTAGACTTCATCAGTCAGGCAAAGCAGATGTCTAGCAATAGAATATTTCCCAGATCTTGTTTTCAGCGTGACTTTGGGAGATGGTGCATTGTACAAATTGAAACTGTCTGCAAAATTAAATATTTTAAAAAATCATAGTTTGATTAAGGAATTATTTCTTGATAGGTATTCTTGGAAGCTAGAAAAAACGTTTTCTGCCTTTTGGGGCAACTATGTATTTCAAATTAATTTTAATGGACTAAAAGGTGTCCAGAATAACTGCTGTTTGTAGAAAAGCTGTTCTGTGCTGAAAGATGTTTTGTTGTTTGTCTTGTTTCAGAAATTCCATGGCTGATACTCTGAGGTTGATCAGTGGAGCTCAACATCCTGGCTCTGCTGCAGGAGTCTACGAAACAACTCAGCACTTCAATGACATCAAAGAACACCTTCATGTAGTAAAGAGGGACATTGAGCATTTAGTACAACGAAATATGGTAATTTATGTGCTGGTAGTATAAAGCATGACTGTAATACTTCTTTATCTGGCTGTTAGTGAAAAGCTAGGATGAGCCAGCATGCGATTTAGGGAGCAATTAATCCTTCATTAAGCTGCTTCACTAAAACTGCACTGCCTTGACCTAACTGCATGATCTGTGTCTTGATGAGAAGTTTTGCACAAAGAGCATGATTTTTAGTCTAATTTCCTGTGGAAACAAGGTCAAGCAATTAGGTTTTCTGGGTGCTTTTTTTGTGTTTGTCCCCCTACTTAACAGCTCTGTACAGAGGAGATTCTCTATTGCTTCTGCACAGAAGGGAGAGCTTTAATCAGGGGAAACTTTGATCAGGCTCCACTTAAGGTTTCTAGCTGTGAAAGATGGCTGGGTTCACATTCAGGAGCACCTTAGTCTAGCCTAGGTAGCAATTAAGGTGAATTAGCTTATGATCCCATACAAGGTTCTTGATTTCTGGGTTAATTTACCAAAGATTTATTCTTTCCCCTATAACCCTTAATTTAACATCAGTCAGTTTATCTGAGAAACATAAAGGGGAAAGTGAGATAGGGAGTAAGATTACAATTTTTCAAAGTAGTGTCATTTCTGTCTGTTTTCTGCTTGCGTTCCAATTTTTAGATCATGTTCCAAAGACCTTGTTTTGTTTCTCACGTATAAGTCTTTTGATGGCATGTCTTGTTTGCTCTTTTGTCAAATATTGTTTTTGCTTGGTTTTTAGCCATCTAGTGAGAAATTGAAGTGTCCAGAGTTGCCACCGTTTCCATCGTGCTTATCTACAATGCACTTCTTCATCTTTATAGTGGTGCAGACGGTGTTATTCATTGGTTATATCATGTATAGGTAAGTATGTTTTTCTTTAAAGACAATAAAGCAAATTATTTTAGAACTTCTGACTGGAAATGCAATTGCAATGGTATGATTATGTTAATCTTTAAAACAAGCAATCGTTCAGATTGGAAGATACCTTGGGAGGTCTCTAGTTCAACCTTCTGCTCAAAGCAGGGTCGACACTGAATTCAGACCAGGTCACTTTAGTGTTTAGACTTGTCAGGTCTTAAAAACCTCCAAGAACAGAAAATTTACCACTGTTACGGATCCCATTGGAAATGTTTAATTATCATAATAAAATTTGTTTTATTCTCCCCCCACCGCCACAGTATATCTAGTGGGAACCTGCCCTGTTTCAATTTGACTGTTGTGTCTCTTTCTTATAATGTGCATCTCTCTAAAGAAACTGTCCCTGTCTCCTCAATAACATCTTGTGGGTATTAGAAAGCTGCTGTTAGACCCCTTGAAGCCTTTTTTTGTCCAGGATGAGTAAGCGCAGTTCCCTCCCTCTCTTCTCTTGAGGCATGTGCTTCAGCTCTTGATCACCATCCTTGTGGTCCTCTGCTGGACTTACTGAAGTTTATTAATATCTTAGCAAAATCTGATGTGATTTTTTTTTTTTTTTTGGCTATGTGTACCTACAAGCTGCTTATCCCATCTTACAAATTCCTCAGTGAACTTTTTTTACCATACATACCCCTTCATCTGTCTCCTACATATGATATTGATAGCGTATGGACTATTCCCCCTCCCCCCCCCCAACCTAATTGGAATGTTTCCTCTGTTCTCTTCTTCCTCCTTGTAATGTCATAATGTTCAAATTAAATTTGCGTTGATGGAAAGGAAAACCTATTGAGAGTAAGGACTTACTTGCTTGGTAGTCTTCCCTCCTGCTTCTCACCCACACTAATCAGGATAAGGAGTAGGGACCAAAATAGCTGCATTGCCTTTCAAAGATAAAATGCTGTTTGCTACCTCTATGGAAGCATAACTAGTATTAATATAAAACCAGTGCTGCTGATAACACTAACTTTTATTGTGTGTCTGCTTCTCTACAAAGTGGAGAGAGTGCATTTCTTATGTATGTCATGTTACGCCATCAACTGGAAAGATGGCTTCCAAGACAAATGAGGAGCTGGTCCCCTACTGTTCTTTTTGATGCCCTTGTAATTCTACCATCTGTGTGTGGTTGATCCACAGTATCTGTATCCACTAAGAAAATAAGTATGTTCTGTGCCAGAGGGAAAAGGAAATCCCATTTCAAGTAAATTCTTTCACTGCTTAGTTGCATGTGTTTCCTTTTCTGTGATGATCTTTTGGCCGATCAGATACTGAGAAGCTTTGGAAAATTTTAGTTGAAATATTTTGAAAATCAGTTCATATGTTTTTTCACAGTTTCTGGCTTCTGTCCAGTATGTTGTTTCCCTCTGTGTCTGATGTAAAATTGGAACTATAGCGATGTGACCAATGTCTTTGTAAATAGAAAAAATTATATCCTATTTTTGTGATATGACTCATATTGGATTTCCTTAAGTGCCTGTTGACAAGGAATGGAATCTTTTAATCCCCAAATAAATGAAATATTTATTTAAACGAGTTAGCTAGTTTTATACTGTAAGTACTTAATGAATTCTCTTCTGCTTTTTCTTTCAGGAGTCAACAAGAAGCAGCAGCCAAAAAGTTCTTTTGATGACCTGTTCCTTTTGTGTGTACATAACAGCAGTATGTATGCACAGAAAATTATACACTTCTGTAAATGAGGGAAATTTTAGTGCTTGATATACTTCATTATTGTAAATTATTGAATTTTGTTAAACAAAATGAGTTCTCATTTAAACTTAATGATAAAAACAGACGGAGCAGCGGAGCAAATGCTAGATAGGGGAAGACTGCGGACCCTATCTAAAACTATGTTTTCAACTAACTTTCTCATAAATACTGGAAGTCAAATGCCATATTCCTCCTCTTTTGTTAAGATTTCAGAGGAGGGAATTGAAACACCCAGGTTTGGTGGTTGTTCATAATGAGAATTGCAGGTGGATGATTTGTGCAGAAAGCTTGCCACTAAGTGTCCTGACATATCAGCTTAAAAAATCAAAAGCAAACAAACAAACCCTAAACAACTGCTCTTCTCTATTTTTTTTTTGGGGGTGGTGGTGGTGTAAAAATTTGTTACAAACATTTCATTTCTTTACCACTTGGATTTAACAGTTTAAGAATTATTTAGTTAATTCTAATTCTTCATGAAATATAGATTTAAGCACTTTTTAATATATGGACACAAAGACAGGCCTTTAACAGTCTGGCTGTTGATACCTGATAAAGAAAACAAGCTATACAGAACAAGCAAATAAAGGCTTATTGCCTTATTTTGGGTTTTGGTTTTAGGCAGTGAGAGAAAACATGATAAAGTAGTTTCTTCAAGTTTCAAGTCTGTCTGTAATTTTGTTTGGAGATTTGTGGAACTTTTTCAGTAAAGATATCATTGCTTTATACCTCTTAAAATCTGATTTTATTAAGGATGTATTTAGTGTATGAATACGTCTTTACTTTTATAAAGCTGTCTTGTGTCTTTCCTGTATCAAATACAGATGCTTTAATTTAAATGTTGACATGGCAGGTACTCTAAACTACAGATACTGAGTGTTAACCCATTTCTTCACAAGCTGTTGCTTCAGACATGTTTGTTAATCCAGCAGCTATTGTAGAACCAGTTTTGTGTGTCAATTCGTGCTTTAATATCAAAAGCATAAGACTGAACGTGTGTTTTTGATACTGTTTATCAGGTGAACATTTGCTTCAGGAAAGAAACAAAGCAGATAGCCCAAATTAGGAATGTGAAATGAACTCATTTTGCCTTGTTTACATATCTGTGGTAACTTTGTCCTTGAGTTCTTTGTGTGTAGAGTTAGAATAGGGGTTTTTGTTTGGTTGTTTTTTTTAATTCTATAAAATACACAAATGCATCAGGATATGTCACTTGTAATTATTAATCTGTTTGAATCTGCAAAAATTATCTGGAATCTAGCATACTACTGCATTCCTACAATCTACTCCCTTGGAGTGCAGCACATGCTGCCAAATTCAGTGTAATGAAGAACACTTCAGTATTGTGCCTGTCAGTTTGGAGAAATGATAAATCTATGCAATATATTTTGTTACTTAAAATACAGTGTCCAAAAAGTGGATGTCTGTGCTACACCAGTAAAACGATACTACCTATACACCTATTTACATAGCTACAGTATGTAGTATACTATAAGTGGTACAACTTTATAGATTCATTTCTAAATTTGAGAAGATTTTGCTGTGCTAATTGGAGAAACTACTGCCTCAAGTTAATCTTGCTGGATAAATAGGGTAAATCAATGAAAAAAAACTTTTCAGGTAAGCTAGAACACCACATAGGAATTTATCCATTCAGTTCTTTCAACACCAGCAAATATTTACAGGTGCCTTGAGTCTAAGCTATTACAACCCTGACTCTTCTAAGTAAACAATATATTTTCTTAAATTGTTTTGAAAATGTACAGTGTTGTTCCGTTCAATTGCAAGCCTTCCTGCATCAGTGCAACACCTAAACAGAACTCCCTCTCTCACAGCAGGCTTTGCAAGACCCTTTATACAGAAAGGCTAGCAATTGTATTTTGATAAGTAGGTGCATATATCTGGTGTAATGAGGAACAGCTCTGATGTATCAATTGGAGGAAGCCTGTATTTTTTGTTGCTGTGAATTTATCCAACCATAACTTTGTTTTAAAGCTGGAGCAGCCCATACTTTTGTGTCTTTTGTTAGAAAGAAGAGAAGGCTGGGGATGGTATCTAGAGGAAAACTTGAACCTACAATTGTATCTTCAGTATGAGGCTCAGCTTGTGTGTTTATGCTGCTAATAGATCTGATATATCTCCCATGTGCAACTAGGAAACTTTTGTATTAGGGAGCAGAAGGTCTAAAGCATAACATCCAAAAAGTGATAACTTTGCTTCATGCTTCATTTCACAGTCGTCTCTGCTTGGAACTTCCATAATTGCCTCGTCACTCACTGGATCAAAGGAAAGCTCCCAATTGCCCAGCTCAAATTTTGTCCTGTCTGTTCTTGAAGTGATAGCAACAAATTTGGACTTTAAGAATATTTGTCAGTCAATGTAGCCTCCTGTCATGGCTGGCTACTAGAAGTTTCTTTCAACACTGATAGTGTGTTTGATTCTTATCAAGTGAGATTTCAGGACTAGGAGGAGAAGACACCTTGGAATCCAGTTTGACAATATGGGGGAGACCAAGTCTAATAATTGTATTTGAAGTGTGGAGGATAAGTAGCAAATATTTGGCAGTGACAAGAGAATCTCATTGTACAGGTCAGGGTATGTTAAATACATGGTCACACCTGACTCTTTCAAAAGTAAAATTCACAGTATTGTTTGTAAATTACCTATCTTCCTGTTTGAAGAAAATTTGACATTTATCAATGCATCAATTACTGTAACACCGAAGACTGTCTACTGTTTTTTTTTAAATTCAAACAGCTGACATTTTCATATGTTTGTTTCTGTCTAATGTAAATTGACACTTGGAGTTCAGAGATAACCTTATTTGAATAAAGATGCATATTTTTAGTAAGCTTTTTTCTTTTAATTTGGTACATGTCAGTGAAATCCAAGCAAGTGTATTTGAAGCATTCTTTACCCCCTGTTGTTCAGAGAGTTTGAACACTTTGAGATCTGGGTTCAGTCCTACCTGATACTGAAGAGTTAACAGCATTCAGAGGCTGAGGCTCCGCCTGGATTGAAGAGGCAGATGACTGCCATTGAAAGATACCTGAATCCAGCCTCAGTTCATTCTGTGCCAAGGGATTATGTCCTCTGTGTTGCAGTCTAATGCAAGAGTGACTGTAACCTAAAAGTAAGAGATTCGCTCAAAAGCTTGTGTTAAGAGTATCAGACTTGCCTTGAGTATCAGACACTTAGAGTCAAATGTAAAGTAGTGTGTCAACTTCTAGGTCTCTTAACAGCAAATCGAGTTGCTTGCTGGCTGCTTTGAGTATACAAAGTACCTCATTTTTCTGAGCTGAAGATTGTCTATAGCTCTGAAGTTCTTTCTCCAGATTCCCCAAACTGCAGTCACCTGGGTGCTCTGCGCCTGTTTGTTGGAATACAACATGCCTACCCAAAACAAGTCAGTCTGTGTCTCCTTGTTTGTTTGTTTGTGTTTTTTTTTTTTTTTACTGTTCAGTAAACTGTTTGTCTGTGGTAACCTCCCACAATATGAGTGAGAATTCCCTCTTTGACCATCATTTTCCGCCAGCCAGGAGCAATTTCTCCAATAGGTGGAGGAGAGGAATCTTCAATTAAATCTATTCAAGCTGAGAAAGCCCTAAAACATTTATTTCTCTTTCTGTGCAAGTGATCTAACGTTCCGACTTGCATAAAAGGCAACGTCTTCTAGAGGGATGAAGTCGGGGGGGAGAATCTTGGTCCTTTCAAAGAACACTTAGATACTTCTGAGTTATGTGGTTGCAGTTGCCTGCTGTGACTGTGTTTTGGGAACATAGTCTCTAGAAAAGGCTGGGAGTTTGGATGCTTGCCTGCCTATAGCATTTTTGTGCTGGCCTCTCTGTGAGGCTTTTAGATTTTGCTCTTTGTGATTTGCCTGTTTCGAGACTCTGAATTCTATTCTGGGGCTGGAGATGCCTGCATTCTTTGAGTATGGAACACAGGCTTTTTTTTCGTATCGCTCAGTTCCATTAGATAACAGGAACTGAGCCTTTAATTTTTATTTCACTTAAGCTAGAGGGAAAGGATGTTGATTTAAAAGCAAAAGAAGTGTCAATCTGAGTACTTAATTAGCAGCTGTCCATATTTTTTCATTAAGCCTGTGATCCCTATAATCAACAAAAAGCGGTAAGTGGTTTGTAACTTCAAGACAGGCAGTAGTTAAAGCACCTGTCAGGAATGGGAATTATTCTGGAGGTACTAGTCCTTGTTGACACCCAAGGTAGGTGCTTAAAACTTGATGCTTTAGGTACTCAGTGAGCCATCAGTTCCTTATCAGTCTATTTGTTACTTGTATGCACAGATTTGTGATAAATATCTAAACCCACAATGAAGTGAGCAATTCACTAGCTAGCTATGTAGCGTCTTCCAGAGTTTTATCACGAGTCTCTTGTGTTTCTCAGCAGTTTCTAATAGGACCAATAACTTTTAAAGCACTTCTTGTTGTCTTCAATTTTGAACCTAACATTGGAAAGCCTTTTGCTGTTAGGAAGGTTCATGAGACCTCTCTCAAGACCTGGAGGGCAAGAGCTCTCAGATTCTCAGCAATCCCTTCCCAAGACAGTTTTCAGCTTTCTTGCCTTCTCAGTCAATTCCGTGAAAGCATCTCTTTCAGGAAGAAGGTGGTGTTAGCAATATTTCTATAAGGATCAAAGTCTATAGCCAAGACTTGTGCCCAAAATTACAGAAGCTTCTCTTCAGTAAAGATCAATAGCACAAAGTTTAACAGATACACTTCCCATACACTTAGAGAAGACTATGAGACCTAATACTGTAAAAATCAGCGCTGCATGTCGTATTTGTGAAGTGCACAGTACAGACACACTGGTGCTCCCTGTTCCTGTTAGGACAATTTTAAATAAAGATGAGCCAACCACTGCAAGTGGACTCGAGGCATTTGGCACTAAGTAGTGATGTTGTGGGACAGCATTCTAACATTTAATCAAGTGGCTGTTGAAGCACAGAGAAAATGCTAATCATCAAAAGTTACATTTATCTTAAATATCTCTTCTAGCATGCTTTTCTGTGATGCCTACCATACTGTTACTGAACTCGTGCATTTTAGGATCAGTGCATAAACAGTGCTAATATTTTACTTTAACCTGTTCGATGGTTTTTGCAAGCTGCTGAAAACCTCTTTGTGATCTGTACGTGGTTCATGCAGTATTTCTTGGCCTCTTTTGTGCCGCGTACTTCTGTAAGATACAGCTTGGCTATGGAGCTGAAGCAGATTGAGAAGATGACCTTCCAGCTACTGATGTCCATGTTGCCAGTTGTTAGCTTTGTGTTGTAAGCAGTGGATGCAAAGGTCAGCAAAACCAAAGCTTTTATCTAGAGTTGTGATGCCCTCTTTCTCTGGCCACCATCTATTTCTAGAGACGCCTGAATTGACCAAGCACCTTCTCCCCTCACTTAGGATTTTCTGTCTCCTGCTCTTGAGATCCACTGTGTTCTGAGCAGTGTGGGGCAAGTCACTTATGTGAGTCAGGCTGTAGTTTAGGAACTAGGGGTTGGCTTTTTTCAGAGGCTTGCTCTTGGAGCAGTATTTAACTCAAATAATTTTCTAGAAATAACCCTTTATTTTCATTTCTTCCTTTTAAAGTTGGCTGCGTAACAGAGAGGGATTCTTGTGGTCTTGTTCTGGCTCATGGAGTTGCCACTACTGCTCGGCAGTCAGAGTGCTCATCCAAAGACTGTCCTTCTGAAAGAGATGCTAGATTAGACCTGTTTGTAGGACTTTTCAAATACCAGCAAAGTGAGCAAGGTCTTGGTTTTAGCAGAAGGCAAAAGGGTTGCAGGTTAGAACCATCTCTGCTTGTCCATATTGTCTCCAGGCTGGGAAAATGGTATAAAAGTACCATTGAGCAGAGTCGGACAGCATTTACCAGATGATAGTTACACAATGATAAGGCAATAGCATAGGTCATGCTGCATTCTGCTGGAACTAGCATGCCTGCACAGCTACAGCTGACCTGCAGTGGACCCACAGCACTAGCTAGTTGTCAGGTCTTTTGAACAAACACAGCCTTCTTTAAAATGCAGAAGGATGGGAAATAAGGGATGCTGTCAGCTGTTCTGCCCTTTAAATGCCTCCAAGAGGCAGCAAACTGAACCAGGGAAGTCTTTGGGTGTAACAGAAAGTCAGACTGACTTTGCCAGGCCCATTTTGAAGTAACTCTCTGAGGTAGGAGCAGTGATACCTTACGTATAAACTTAATGCTGGATTTCTAGTTTTTAAATTTTGCCAGAAAACAAATTTTATTTCATTTTATGCATTCAACTTCAGATTAATGCATGCTCCAGTTTAGCATTCTCTGCTTAAATTGGGATTAGCTATCTAATGTTTATGATCTCAGTTCCGTTAGCCATTTGGGCAAATACAATACAGTTTTGGTAATAAAGGTCCGAGTTGGCCAAATGTAAAAAGTTGACTCTTCCCATAAATTCTTGCAACTTTTGCATAGTTCTGAATTGATTATAAAAAAAACAATTTTGATTTAAGAAAAATGCTTTCTGGGTATTTGTAGTATATCAAAGTAGTTTTCTTGTGATTTGGAATTCTTGCTTCTGAGTGATATTCTATTTCAAAAAGAAATTTAAAGTTTCTTGTTTAATCACTAATAATCCAGGATTACAGAACGTCCCGGGTTTGGGTTGGTTTTTTTTTTTAATAGTAACAGGTCTGCTTTAATTAGAAAGGCTCTAATACAGATTAAGGCATTAGGCAAATTGGAATCTTCCCATCTCTCAGTGAAATTATGAGAGTGCTGGGAGAACCATTTAGATAATCAAAATTACAGAATGTTTCATTAAGGCATGTGCAGTCAGTCATAGTAGGATAAATGCTCAAAACCCAAAATCATGAACTTTTGAGACCTAGCAGATGATTTCCCCAAATAGTCTTATGATCTAGGTAGCAGAGCCTGCAAATCTTCACCTGAATAGACCTGGTGAGGCTAATGGTGTGAATAAAAGTTTGAAAGAAGAGGACCTACACAAGCAATCCACAAACAAAAGATATCAAAGCTGTATTATAGCATATAGAATCAGTCAGATTCATTTCTCCTTTACTGACAGTTAAGATTAAAATACTAGGTGTTCTATGCAGCACCAGTCAAAGTAGTGATCTAGATGGAGACAGCCTGGTGGGAAGTTGAAATAAACCCTAAGGAATGAAAAGTAGGAAGATGTGATTTGCTTTTTTTGTGATTACTTGAAAAAATAAGTCATGATAGCAGTAATGCCCCATTCATCTGTGAGACAAACCAACCATATGAAAAGTGGATGAAGAAAAATCATTCAATGTACTTTCTGTCCAATGTGATAAAATATCAATGGATAAAAAGGATTGGGGTTTTTGTTTAATGAAGAATTCCAGTTTTGAAATCTCATTTGGTTGTGTAAAGCCAAACGGGTTTTCTGCTCAGTAGCCTGAATTTTACAATTTTACTATGGCCATTTAGTCAACCAGATATTTAATTCAGATCCATTGTGTTCCAGGGAATATTTTCATCTCTGTGAAAGTGAGAATTTCAAGACTGAAGAAGTCAAAATGCTATTGCACACTATAATTGATTTTTGTGTGTGTGTACAATTAGCTTAAGGTATTAATATAAAAAGTAGGTAGCTGCATCTAATCATTTTTTTTGGAGCAATCCGAACCATCTGCCTCTAGATATTAACGAGTTCACTCTTTAATCCAGATTATGGCTGACAAACTGGTTTTGGCATTCACGTTTCACTAGCATTGTGCCCTTGAAGAGCTGATGTGGCTGTAGAAACTCTCTCGCTTACAATTGTTGGTTTTGAAAACATTTTTGGTTTGGTTTGGCTTTCTTGTAGTTGTTTGCTTATAGCTCCTTTTTTCTTGAGAAGATGGCCTTTCTAATGAAAAGTATGTTGAGCAACCAGGTAAAGAATTTGGGACTTGGAGGTGGAGGGGAAGAAAGCAAAGAAGAAAGCACTCCTTCTGATCCAGCAGCAGCTGCAGGAATGACCAGAGAGGAGTATGAGGAATATCAAAAGCAAGTGGTTGAGGAGAAGTGAGTACCTGTTCCCTTATTATCAGTATGGGGCTGATTCTTGGTAACTTTGTGCAGATAAAAATAACCCAAGAAAAAGCCAAACATTCTGCACTCTTCCCTTTTTTTTAAAGCAGAAGAATCTTTGCTAAAGAGACTTCCCAAAATAAAAGTTCACCAACTGGAAATGATAAAATACGATGTTTCCCCCTTCCCCCGTCAGCCGCCGCATACACTTTCCTGCTATCTCCACACCTTGATATGCTGGATTCATTCCTAGTTGATGTTACTTTATCTATCAAATTTTTCCATAGGTACAAAGCTGCTTGTAGTGCAGGAGTTAATTCTAAGATGTGTATGATTTCTTCTCCTAGAACTCCATGTGGAGTACACTTTCAATAAATCATCTTTTCTTTGTCCACATTTGTTATGGCAGACATGAAAAAGTAATGAGTGCTATGTTAAATGGATAATATTTATCTAGAGAAAAGTTTTAAGACGGTTAGTTTTTGTAGTTGCATTTTCAGCTATTTTTTCTAAAATCTACTAAATAAAGTAGAAGTTTTCAACTGATTAAATCTCAGTTTTATTTTGTCTGTAATGATAATCTTTACCACTTGCTGTGTTTAAATATCAAAACAGAAGTAAAATAAAGGACTTAACATGTAGGAGTTCAAATAATGCATAATTATAAATAAAACAATTGACTTTTAAATCTCAAATGCATCGGTGCCTCTAATGGTCAATTACATAATGGTTGTGTAAATCCTTCGTGTAAGATGATTATGGGTGAAAGGTTAATGACTGACGGAATTTGAGGTATCCAGGTCTGTATTTAGCAGCAGCCATTTCTATCATAAAACCTTGAATAGGTATCATTTGGTTTGGAATAAAATACAGAATGTTTTGCTATGCATTTTGTCAAGGGATATTTAAAAGAGAAATAAACATCTGCTGGCAGGAAGATGCTTTATTGAGACTGAGAAGCAAAATGGGATTCCTGGAATAGGGAAAATGCTTGGAAAAATATTTCTATAAAGTTTTCAAGTGTGGCATGTGTCTGTTACGTGCTGAACTGTATTGAGGAATCGGTGCAGGAGTACTTCTGAAAGTACAGTTTGGACCTATAATAGGAACATTTGAAGTACTTTCAGAGAAAAAAAATTAACTCAGGACAGTGCACACTGGTGTGGTTATGTAAATATGTGTCAGAAATCTTTGTCACAGGCAGAGCATCTGTTTCAGGGCTCTCTGGATTTTACCCAGTTTTCAGCTGTACAAGAGTGGAGATCAGAGAAGTAGAAGTGCCTTCCTGGAGTCATACTCAGGCAGAGTTTGGCCTTTGATGCATGACCATCCTGGTTTGGGTTCTTCTCAGGTTTTGCGTTTGGGTTGGGTTTTTGGGTTTTTTTGGTGATTAAACACACAAAAATGCACAGATTGCTGTTTCTCAGGAAAATGTGTAATACGCAGGAACAAACAGGTGGCTTGTGCTGGCAGTCTCCAGCACAGTTGCATAGAATTTGCTTCCAGCATCACAAGTTTAAGCAAGAGGGTACCACCAGTTTGTGTTGTACATCACAGGCTCTTGACTGTCATGGAACTACTCTTACACCTGTTTCCTGTTCCTACAAAGCTTCATGTTCCAGGGAATCATTAGATCCTCCAGAACAAAAAGGTGTAAGATTAGGCCAGACACTAGGGCCCAAGCAATGGTGGGAGACTGGCTGAGTGAGTTTTGCCAGGTCTTCCCACGATGACAGGACAAGTGAAAAGCTCAAATCTACCTGAGCAGCAAATCCCCCCCTGCCCCTCAGCCTCATAGGACACCTAAAGGGATGTTCTGGAGAAGGAACGGGCAAGAAAAGAGGAAGGCTGAGAAAGAGAGGGAAAATATGCCAGAAGGGCTCAAAAAAGCTCCAATCTTCCCATCAATGACTGGCTGAAAGAAGTTTAAGATGGCTTCCAGTTAATGTGAAACTTTTTTTTTTTTTTTTTTTTTTTAGAGAGAGAGAGAGAAAAACCCAAAAACTCATTTGTGGAAGCAGAGGAAAAATAACATTTCATCTTGCAAGTAGCTTTTATGTGACAAAATACCTATACTGGAACAAAATCAATTTTGCCTGAGAATTTCCATGACAATGCTTCTGTGAAAAAAAATTAAAGGGAGAGGGGGGAAGGTGAATGTTATCAAATGTTACCAAAAATCTTTGAGGAGACATATTTTGCAAATAAATACATAAGTAATCTAACAAAAAATTGTGCTGAACAGTTCTTAAATCTAATTAAAGCATTTTATAAAACCACAGATAAAAGAAGTACTTTTCCACACAGGGAAGCTGTGGAATTCATTGCCGTAGGATGGTCTGAAACAATAAATGGATGCAGAAAAGACCAGGAAAATTAATAGGTGACAGAGGCCATCCAGGACTATTCAAGACAATGATGTAGAGACAATTTTCAGCTCCAGTACCCTACACCACTGATTTTTGGTAGCTGGGCAGTTTTGATACAGGATGCTTCTTAAATTCTTTCTCTAAGTGTCCACTACTGTCTACTGTTAGAGATGGGACTCTAGGTAAACTTTTGGTCTGACCCAGAGAGTCCATTCTGCCATTGTGTGTGTGTGTTGTTATACTATGAGAATGTCATGTTTGTAGAACATTGTCAGGTAGCCGCATGTCTATAAGTGCCCCAGTGGAATAAGCAAGGAACAAGCGTAACTTTTCTGTTCTGCTTATGGGAATTGTTCATTGTTATAGTAAGCAATAACAGCTAGTACAGGCACAAACTCCAGACAAGTAGTATTGGCTTATCCTTCATTCTTCACAGGTCTCAAGGGAACTGTTCTGAGAACAAGTTTGGGGTACAGGAAGTCTGGCCCCTTAGCATCACTTCATTGATATCGCTCCTTTTGTGCCTTTGGACAAGTCGCATAACTTTGGGAGTAACTCCTGCATGTAGCTTTTTGCAGCCGAGCAACTGGTTCAGTGTAAAAGACCGTATTTTATTAGTATCATGAAGAAACATTTTTTTCTCATTTCCAGGATGGAAAGAGATGCAGCGTTTGCACAGAAAAAAGCAGAGCGAGCCTGTCTGAGGGTTCATCTGAGAGAAAAGTACAGACTCCCTAAGGTAAGCCTGTAGTTTGTGATCTCATCTAGTTCAGTGGCCAATTTTAAAACAAACTGACTACCAATGCAGAGTTTTGAAAATGGCAAATTGCCTTCATTAGTGGGATCCCCACTGCAGCTCAGTACAGAAATGGAGGAGGCCAGAGCCATGGTTTTCCCTAGCGACCGCTTCTTTGGTCTTTTTTCTCTGCTCAGTAGACTAATCTGACGGAAAGATTCTTGTAACCCCTCTCTATACTGTCAGATCTGAAACAGGTGACTCGGCAAGTTGAGTATCTGGTCTGATTGTGTCTCACAGTTAGTATGCATTCTTAGCAACATGCAAAAGTTTAAAAAAAAAGCTATAAGCAAATAAGCGAAGTCCCTGAAAACTCCTCTACAAGCTGTACATTTGAGTTCTGCTAAACTTCTGAAGGTTCATTTTTACTATCTTCTTCCAAGAAGTGCAAGCAAACTGTCCATTCTTTTTTCTTTAGTGCTCCTGACACTGTCAAATATTCCCAGGAAAACCAAAATATAGACAACAGAATCTTCAAGCAACAGAGAAATCTGGAGGTTTGTTAAAAGCAGGCAGCAGCTGCAATAGCTTCTAAATTGTGACAGAAAGGAAAGTTAGCATGTGGGTTGACAGTATTTTCCTGACATAAAAACACATGGATACAAACAAGGATAGTTCTCTACTGTATTTAAAGTGTTTTCCTGGTTTAGAGGGAAAACTTTCTCCCTTGTTTATTTTCTGATCATCTTCCTTGTTTTCAGGGATTTAATTGCAGAACTCTTGTTTATCAAAGGTTTATCAAAGTACAGGCTTTAGCACTAAGCCTATACTAAACATCCACAGATCTTGCCTATTAAAAAAAAAAAAAGTAAAAAAAAAATTTTTGAAACTTGAATATTCTGGAGATTATTTCCTGTCACAAGATGGTGATGCCTCTATAGTGAAAAAAGCTGGTATCTCTTCTAGGACTGTGGGCTGGAATTAAAGTAAACTAAAGCAGTGAGAGCCAGAGAAGGATTCTGCAAAAGAATTAGGGAAGATTAGCCCATAGCAGAAATGTTAAGTGAATTCTTTGCATTCATTGTAACTACAGGATCACTATGAAGGTCCCCAGACAGGTTTCCCTATAACAGTCTCTTTTATGGGGGTGAATCAGGGGAATTTTCTCAGGTCAGTGTTGACGGAGGAGGTTGTTAAACGGTGTACAGTACACCAGGGCCAGAGTGTATTTACCCAAGAATTCTAAAGGATTTCAAATTATGAATTGCCAAAATTACTGAGGCATGTAATACTGAGTCTGACGTTTAAGCTCAGAAGTTGGGAAATGTGAAGACTTTTTCAAAAAAAGTCTCCAAGAGATATACAGGGAACAACAAATCAGTAACTGACTTCCGTAAGGGAAATGAAGGAAAACTACTAAAGATAGCTAGCAGACACATGGACAAAAATTATATGGTGGGAAGAAAAGAAATAAGACTTTTGTACCGGACAGCCCAGCCTTTCAAATCTATTAGCATGCTCTGAAGGGATGACTAATCATAAGGGTGAAAATGATTAGTTTTGGTTTAAAAAAAAAAAAAAAAAAGTTGGACAAATTCCTTCCCCAAAGACTCTTTAAAGAAAACCAACTGTGGTAGAGTGTGAAGGAAGGTCCATGAAGTATTGAATATTATTTTTCATTCATTTTGAAGAAGTGACTGAAGACTTGTTTGTGTAAATTATTATCGGGGCCTTTACTACTGTGCATTTAGGGGCTCCCTAAAATTTGAGGTTCTGCTCTAGGGCCATGGAATTGAAAGGCTTTGTGTATGTCCATGACCTTCTGGCACTTGATTGTGGCGTGTGGGTGTGGCCCACTTGTGCTGTTCAGTGTTGTCCAGAGTGGGTTGCACTGTTAACTCCAGCATGGAGAAAGTAACTCGGGGTTTTGTGCTTGGAAAAGTTATTATTATGTTATTTTGTCAGCTGCTTCCATGGGCAGGAGACAGGTAATATGGGACAGCGTAGCCTGTGTAGGGGTTTGGATCATGCATCTGCTCTGAACTACTACTACCATGAAGATGTTAGCATTTTTGAAGATTTCATTTATATCCCACAAGGAAGCATTTGGTGGTTCTTAGCAAGTTGAGAGCTTGTTTATATTACTAGTACTTACCTGCCAGCTCTGAGTCTTTACTGTTTATTTTCTGATCAGTACTTTCCAGTGCTTTTCTGATTAATTAAAATGGAGGAAGGTAAAGAATCCATCTTGTCTAAATTTAGCTGATAAAAAAATTAGTACTTAACCCAAGCAAGTCATTTAGAGACTCTGTCATCAATGGAAAGAGACCAGCACTTCTAGCCTCATCTATCCAAACTTTCAAATCATAGAATCATAGAATAGTTTGGTTTGGAAGGGACCTCTAAAGGTCATCTAGTCCAACCCCCCCTGCCGTGGGCAGGGACATCTTCAACTAGATCAGGTTGCTCAGAGCCCCGTCCAACCTGACCTGGAATGTTTCCAGGGATGGGGCATCCACCACCTCTCTGGGCAACCTGTGCCAGTGTTTCACCACCCGCAGCGTAAAAAATGTCTTC
>NW_008825324.1:70769-75652 GCF_000699105.1 Pygoscelis adeliae | reverse complement strand
TTCCCTTTAATTCTGAGCTACAAGCTCTCGATTGACTCCTCATCCATCCCCAGGCAGAGTTCCATGCACTCCAGCTGATCACTGACATAGAGGGCAACACCCCCTCCTCGTCTCCCCTGCCTGTCCTTCCTCAACAGCCTGTATCCCTCCATCCCAACACTCCAGTCATAGGAGCCATCCCACCAGGTCTCCGTGATGCCAATAAGGTCGTAGCCCTGCAGGCGTGCGCACATCTCTAACGCCTCTTGTTTATTCCCCATGCTACATGTGTTTGCGTAGAGGCATTTAAGTTGAGCCCCCGATGAAGATGTCTTACTGGCTGGAGTTCCTTTGTGCTGCTCTTCAGGCGCTCTCCTGCTGACCTGTGTTCCTTCTCCAGGCTCTGGGCATCTATTGCTGGCCCTGGCATCAAACTGGTAGGAGTGGGATGGATTGAGGTTCCCCTCACCTGGCATCTCTAGTTTAAAGCCCTCTTCACCAGCTTGGCAAGCCTATGACTCAAGATGCTCTTCCTCTTCTTTGACAGATGGACCCCCGTCAGACTACCTTGTTTTCTTGTACCTAATTTGCATTTTAGATGAACCAAAATATATTATGCTGGTTGAGGTGGGGTTTTGAGACTGGGACCAAGAGCCCAATGCAACTCTTGAATTGAAGCAGAAATCCTAGGTTGACTTAAGATCAATGAAAGTTTCACTATGAAAAATGCTTCCGTCATGTTCACTAGCAAGAGAGACCCTGAAGGCTGTTCAAGCAGTGGGATGGCATTGCTCAAATTCATCAAGCCTTGTTCTGAAAATGACATTTATCAAGTTTCCTGTCCTAGCTCTCTGGAGTCTCACCCACAGATACCAAATTCAAGCCCAATAAACTGGGCTTTCCCAGCAGATTATTTAAACCCATCACATATTCCCACTATCTTCAAGGACTGATCTTTGACTTCATAGCCACCTCTGCACACATCATCTCTGCTACCTTCTCCCACAATGCTGAACCTTTTCAGACAGCTCCTCCAGTTATCACTTTTCATTCTCCTCAAAGGAAATTAATGAATTAGCAGGGGGTTCATTTGATCACTTCTGTCTACATCCAGATCTGTGGGGATGCTTATGTTGTTTGGCTGCCTGTGAGCAGTGGGCTTAATGGTTCCAACTTGTTCCCTTTCCTGTCAGGGGCTTTTGGTGGTGTTTCTGGCCCTAGGTTAGTACAATCCCTCCAGCTTGACAGGAGGAACCAGATGTGAAGGGTTCCTTGTGGAGGATGCATTTTAAGAAGGTCTACCATTTGCCAGTGAAGGGGTTTTTGTACCGTTTCCTCAGTGCTCTGTGAATCTAGTGTTAAATCTGAACTCCTAAAAGAGTCAGTGCTGGGGCATGCTCTCCAGTGCTGGAGTGCCATCACCCCTATGGTTAAACGATTTGACAGTCCCTAACACAGTTTGTAGGAGATACCCAAGTTTGATAACGCCTGGAAATGTTAGACTACACAGTGCAGACATGCACATTTCTATAGAGGGACCTACAGCCATAATAGCAACACCTCTAGGAAGTGAAAAAGAGACCAAAGTTTGGTCTGAGCCAACTAGCCCCTTAGATTCCATTACCTGGCATGACGTGAGAGCAAAGGCAAATATGACTGAGGAATTTTAAAACGTATCTTAGAACCTGCAAGCAATAGAATTGGATATTTATGCATTTTCTGTGGCAAGCACAACTAAACACTAAAACATTTGCAACCACCTCTGCTGAAATGTTTAAAGAATTTCCCACTGAAACATGAGAAATGCAAGAAGGAAAGGACCGAGCAGTCAAGCAATTAAAAATTAACAAAGTCACCTAGGCTCAGAAAGTCATTATATAATGTAAACACAAATTGTAAATCTGCATTTTTTCTACAGTGTTAGTTTGATGATGTTTCTAACCCTGAGCCGTCAAAGGCCCTCTAGTGCCATGTTCATAAAATTGCACCACTCAATCATTTGCTTGAACACTAAAGGCAAATTACAATTCAGATGGAAAGTGAATCAACCTTGTGACTTAGATAAAATTTTACCATCTGTATTTAACCAGTCTGGCAGGCCTTATTCATAATCAGGGATGAAAATTGTATTTTTCTCTAACTTTGAAAACATGGTTTTTGCAACCAAAACCTTGCTAACTGACTTTCCAAGAAAGAGAAGTGCTGTCTTAAGAAAGTATGGCAGAGTGTTTTGAGAGAGGTACGAGGAGGGGGGGGAAGCAAGGGAAAAAATACTGCAGATAAACCTCAGTTAAGCTACCTCTACGTGCCCTTCAAATGTTTCAGTGTTGAACAAAACTTTTGTAAGCAAATTTGAAGTGAATACAGTTCTATATAACAACTCATTTCAGATCAACAAACTCTCTGTAAGGGCATTTGGCTTTTAAAATTATCTGAAGGCACAGTTTGTCATCTTCAAAAATGAAGGCCTATCACTACACCTATAGCTTCTCGTTCAAATGACCCCTTTAAATGGAAGTAGTATTAGCCTGTGAGTCTTTCACAGATGGTTATCAAGCTCACACACTTACTTGTACTTGAACTTTGATCTCTTTTTCACTTCCTAGAGGTGTTGCTATTATGGCTGTAGGTCCCTCTATAGAAATGTGCATGTCTGCACTGTGTAGTCTAACATTTCCAGGCGTTATCAAACTTGGGTATCTCCTACAAACTGCACAGAGCATCTGCAATGCATCCTGCTTGTCTGGGATGAATCATAGGTGCTGAGCTCTTTCAGCTCAGCAGTGCAGTCCCAGGTGAAACAGACTGTGTGTATTGCCTGCGAGCAGCACGAGGCCCGTGCGAGCAGCACGAGGCCCGTGCGATCACAAGGCCTGGTGTAAGCACAGGATCTGCTCCATGTGTGTAAGGTTGATATTTGTTCCTGCAGTAGATGTCAAGGAATTGTTGGCACTCACTCACAGCTATAGCCTGGCGTCAAAAAGACTAGAGAAATGCACCACATCTTCAGATTCCCTCCAGACAGAATATCCATCTGGAAGAGAAAGGGATATGCCTGCAGAAACATGGATATATGTTAGCTCTGTGCATGACCAGTGTCATATATAGGGTTAGAAGGAGCAAGGGCAGATTATCCGCTATGGTCTTCTGTATTCATCAGTTGCAATATACCATTTGTTCTGGGCTGTGGGTGCTCAGCATAGTGACAAGAAAGAGGAAAACATATTGCCTGAGGGCGAGTTTAATTACAGAAAGATTAATTATGAAAAAAAAATTAAGTACAAGATTTTAAGTAGTTGATTGGATTGTAGGCCTAAATCTCTAAACACCAGCATTTTAATTAGCAGCTGAGTAGTAAAATATCATTAGGCTTTGTTTTCCTTTTGGAGGCATACACTGAGCCAGCTACTGAACAGCATTTCCCCACAGCCTCACCAGACTCTGAAAATCCCCAGTTTTAAACCCCAAGAAGGGCTAGTTTCAAAGGCTTCAGGACACTTAGTGCCCAGCTCTCAATTAAAAGTCAGTGGAGCTGGGTGTGTGTCTGTGATTTTGAAAGTCTCCCGTCCGTAGTGCTTTCTTCAGTTCTGAGATGGTGTTCAGGTCTCCACGGTCACCCTTGGCTGACCCCTGACGAGCGCACTGCCATCTCATAGCACCCAAGAGCATGCAATAGTGATCTGCCCCATCTCCAGCAGGACCCTGACTTTGGTACGCACTAAGTGGCCTTTGGGGCCAAATTTCAGTAATAACAGTAGAAGACTTGCCTCCAAGGTATGACAGGAGCCCTAAGCCAGAAAAGAAGATATTAAGCATATACTTAAATTTGCTGATTTGCGGCGGTTGCAAGTAAATTTTGCAGGATATGCTTTTCTGCATTTGTGTCTACCCCTATAGCATTTCTTGGTTGAAGGTCTGCTTTATTTTCATCAGCCCTTATGAAAAGATATGTTATATCAGGAAGAAAATGAAATTATTATGTGAGCGCTATATGTCCCTGAAAAGAATTCAACTCTGTGGTACAACATTATGGCAGCAAAATGCTCTCAGACCTGTGATAATGCATAATTATTTTGAAAAATGAAAGTAATTTCAGGTAGCCTAGTATGGGATAGAAACCCTGAATATTACCAGTATCAATCACTAGCACACATTGTAAATGAAAGCATGAAATTTAGGACTAAGCAGGGCCCCCTTTTCAGTGCAAAATCTAAAGCTCCATGCTATCTGGGCCAGATTTATAAGGGAAAGCAGTCCCTTAATGAACCTAATCCTATTAACAGAATTGTCAACTTAGGTTTGTCATCAGAAAGATGTTTTTAGCCGTGAGACATTCGGTCTGTGGACAACTTTTTCATCTTCAGAGTATTCAATGCATAACCTCCACACAAAACATTTTTTAAAAAAATCATATAAATACATAAATAAGTATTTTAATTTAAAAAAAAACACACCAAACTCTCTTAAACATGTACTGCCTTTTTCCTGAACTGGGATCCAGTAATCAATTAACTTCTGCAAGGTCTAAACACAGGGTCTTGAGGTGATGGTGCCTGTGATGCAGGAGAGGAACATCTGACTACAGGCCTGACCAACCTGTCCAAAGACCTTGTCTGCAGCACAGCAATCTCTCCCCATGGGCCCCACCACCCCTTTCACATCACTGATCTGCACATATATCCACCACGTCATCTCAAATTCCACTACTCTGTCAGAGTATTGTCACATCAGTGCCGTTCTTCTGTCCAAGTGTTGGGGGTTGTGTTCTGATATATGCATTTCTAGCACCTCAGGAAGGGACTATGTCATCTGCTCCAAGCAGGTGGATCCCTTCCCCTAGTCAAAGCACTTCTGTGGGCACTGCTCTATGAGATTCTCAGTCACTGAACAGCAGGATGTTTTTC
>NW_008825324.1:58741-70716 GCF_000699105.1 Pygoscelis adeliae | reverse complement strand
GCAATCAGATGTCTTTTCAATAACAAGTGCTGCTAAAGACATTAAAAAGGAAAGCTTCTCGCCATGAAAGGGACATGTAGTCATGCAATCTCAAACAGCTCTTGCTCTATTGTGCTGTGATGGGAATATTGTTAAGACTTGATTTAATGAATAGCGCCATTCCAGAATTAAAGGGTTTTTTACTTGTACGCAGCCATTACATAAGCTTTAGCTGTGCCACGGGGGATGCATATTGACCAAGCAGAAAGAAAAATTTGTCTCAGGAGAAGCTCTTCAGTGCATACAGGCTTTAGATAAGTATCTGAAAACAAGTATTTGCTAAGCTTGAAGAATTCTTTTGCTGATCTAAATGTTTTCTTAATAGGCCAGAGTGAAACAGCTGTGGCTCCACTGTGGAAAAATGGAGTCACAATGTGGATGTCAGGAGGCAGAGGGATCAGGATTGCTCCCTGAGAAGGTCCAGGCCAGGGCAGCGGGGGACCCCAGTGCCCTCACCCACAGGCACAGTCCCGCAGGCTCTAAACGCAGTACGCAGAGCTGGGGCTCGCAGCAGGATCCAGCGACAGCCCAGTGATTGTCAGGGAAGGCAAAGCACGGTCTATCCTGGAAAACCAGTCAACAAGCCAGGCTCAGCAGGGGACCACCTTGGCACAGGCACAGCTGTGACGTAGCTTAGGGCAGGACTGGGGGCCTGACCTGAGCTGAAATGGGATTTCTGGACCCCAGGGGTAAGGGGGTTCTTATTGAAGCCAGTTTGGGCAATGACATGACAGTGCCTACAAGGCCCTGACAGCTCGGGTGCCAAGCAGCCTCTGCACACCTTTCCTGTGCTCCAAACTGTGATCCCTGTGTAGGGATGGCACAAGAGGGTGTTTGTGGGGGAGAAGGCTGGTGTTTCCAACCTGTGGCTCCTCGTACCTACTTGTGAGGTACCTGCAGCCCTTGGATGGCATAGGTCAGTATGGGGCTGCTGTATTGCTTACCAAAAATCCCACTTGCAGGTCAAGGCAAGATGAACTCTGATTTGGTATGTAACTGGTGCATTATAGGTGATGAATCACAGGATCAGGTCTGGATTCACCTACCTAAAGATGTCTGCGTGTAGGCATAGGTAAATTTTATGACAGGATGTTAGACATAAGGAAAGCAGTACATCACACAGTAACGCTGGAAAGCAGTCTGACTCCCCTGTAGATTAGCCTGTGAGCTTTGATCTCTTTTGTTTACAATCAGACTTCATATAAACAGATGTTTAGACTGTCTGTTTTCTGCTTACACCTGTGTATCACATATGTATAAAGAACTCTGCGTTATATTGCACCTGTAACAAAATGGATCCGAGTCTTACTACATCAGATGCATAATCAGGGTCAAAGTATATTACCAGGCACTAGGACTCTATTGCCTATGCTGTTGAATTGTCAGAATAGAGTCTGACCCAGTTTTGGCCTGGGCACTCTCCCAAGCAGTTCCCAGGGCCAGTTTGGGAGTTAGGACAGGCATTGCCAACAGGCAGTTAGATGGGACCACCCTGTTTGGTAGGGTGAGAGAGTTCAATAGCATCGCAGTGGGTTGTTCCAGGACAGCTGGCCTTGGGGCAAGAGACCAGTGCCAGGCATATTTATTTTACTAGAATAGATGTTGCTTCTGTGTTCTCAGAGGTCCTAAAAGGGTGGCTGAACACTTGCAGAGACCTGGAGACTATGGAGATTAAAGTCATCAGGAGAGAGGCCATCCAGTCGAGTGCATGTTTGCCAGGGCCCAGAGGGGCTTTCTGTATGAATTTATTAGAGCCCATGGCCCCAGCTGTCCTGTCCATGAGGTCTGCCTATTTTGGGTGCTCTCTGTAGTCCAAGCTGAGTGTATTCTGATGCAGGGTAGTGCCTCTATCACTGTCAGAGCCATGTCTGGCCTTGGGCAAGTAACAGTCCCCACATGTGCATGCTGGGACAGTAGGGATCTGCACACCCTGCTTGCACTCTGCTTGCAAGCTGCTGTCTGAAACTAACAGACGTGATGCATTTCCACACCACATTTCTGATTCGGACTTTCAGAAGTGGGTGCTTGGAGCTGCAGGCTCACTGTGTATTTGGACACTTGCAGCATTAGCCTGACTTTAAGAACATCCTGTAGGAAAATCTTCTGGTCTCTCCTTGTGAGAAAACAAGCTTTAACTTATTTCCACCAGACTTTAAAGAAAAACAAAACACAACAGGTAAAATCAGAAACTTAATGCTACACTTCCATTTCAAATCAAAGTAACAGAACCAGATCTGTCAAATTTCAGAAGAAAGAGAAGAGGCCATACACACCTTATGTACTTCTTGGCTTGCTGTTGAGCGACCCTACCCTGTGGAAGTTCATACTAGGTCTATTCAAGGACAGGCTAAATGCCAAGTGGGTAGAGACAGGTGACTTGGGCAGAATTGTACTGCTTTAGACTATATCTGAATATGTTCTTCTTTGGCCAGAGAACACTTTGAACCCCCAAACTGCATTGTGCATGCAGGACAGGGGGCTTTGGTGCAAGAATGTGCCAAACAATTGTTCGCATCACCAAAGTGGCCTTTGTGTGCACTGTATGGGCATCTCTCCACATAATATACAGTAGCGTGCAGTGATGATGTCTTAAATTATAAGTAGTTCTAAAGAAAAGAATATGTGTGATTGTCTGCTTAGGGGGACTTTTTCAGTGATTAACCCAGTATCTTTCTTTATCATCCTCTACTGCTACTTGGGAGAATTTCAAAAGGGCTAATTCCTCCGATAGCCAGCACTTGCTGATTAAAAGCTTAACACATTTAACTTAAAGCTTAACACAAGCAGGATAACAAATTTTTTCCTGCTACGCAATCAATAAAGAATACTTCTGCCGATTGGGATATTGTTTCTAGCTTCCACAGATCTGATAGCAGCAACCCTTACCCAAAGGGGTCAAGAGACATCCTCACCCATTTTACCCACATAGTAGTAACGATCATGAAACAACTCTCCATATTTTCATAAAATATATGGGGAGAAATCAGGTTAAAGGGAACTACAGTTATTGCAAACATAAAGTTGTGCAAATATAGGTAACAGTAAATAGTGGCTATGTAGTCAAGCATCCCAGTCTGCCTGTCCTTGCTAAGGTCTGAAACTACACACACGTTGCTCATATATGTCCTTCCATTCATTCTTGCATTCATTCATTCATGCAAACCCAAGATCCCTCTCACTCTCAAAAACACCTCCTGCTGACAGCATTGCTGCTTATTCATATCAGGCCTTTACTGCTGTCATGCCTCATTTTGGCGATGTAATGAGGCATTAATGCTTATCTTTGATGTGTGAGCTGTGTCAAAATACCCTGTTCTTCTGAGCTCTGAATCCATCAGAATCCACCACAAAAATGTGAACAAAATCACCATTGTTTGAAAAATTGACACAGCCCCACTGATAGAGCATTTCAGTGGGCAGGCAGGAAGCAAGTGTGTGTAGTGCTTAGTGCATCTCAGCCCTTTTAATTGCTTAACCAGTTCCTTCTCCTGTCTCCTTTTGCTTTCTCAGACTCACACCCAACCTCCATCCTCTCTTTTGTTGTCCAAGTCCTCCTATTACCCCACTTACCAGCACTGCAGCACTGCTCTGATTATGTGCCAGACAGCCCCTGCTCTTCATCACAACTCAGAGATGCCAACCAAAGACCTAGATATAGTTTAGACATGGTTTGGGGAAGATGGAGGCCTTTTTGCCAGTAATTCTTTCCTAAGTTTAATGCATCTTTCTTCAGGAAGGCTTTGGTTTAGTGCTGATATCCAAAAATACCCACCACCAAATTAATAGGGGAATGGTAGCCACACAGTTTTTCTAAAGCTATTGCTTCATGGACCAAATCACACAACAGATGACAGCCTAGGCAGTATATTGCAGCATGTCTTTGGTGGATACAAATAACTTGTGGTGGATTTCCTGCAGTATCAGCATGTTACCACAGTTAACACATATAACAGATTTCTAAAATGGCAAGTGACACTGAGGTCTTCAGTTTTGACACTACTGAAACCCTTCAAAGAAATACAATTGACATTGTCTGAAAATTCTTAACACTTGTATGGGGGCTGATTGAGTCCCTGAATTCACAAGTTGCATCTAAAAACTTTGACTGAAAAATCTGTGCATATGTTTCAGTTCTCCCTAAAACAAACAAATGAACGAACAAAAAAGAGACTCATCAGTAGATCCTGGGATAGCAGAAATACTCTTATGTACTGTTTTTATTTTCTGCTTTTTGTATCAGAGTGAATTGGATGACAATCAAATACAGATGGCTGGAGATGATGTGGGTTTGCCAGAAGACCTTCAGAAGATGGTGGCAGAAGATCAGGTGGAGGAAGAGGACAAGGACTCTATCCTGGGACAGCTGCAGAACATCCAGAATATGGACATGGATGCGATCAAAGAAAAGGCACAAGCCACCTTCACCGAAATTAAACAGGCTGCTGAGCAGAAATGTTCTGTGATGTAGAAGAGACACCACTATCCAAGGGTTGTGAATTCAGTCTTGTCTCACAGGGGCTGCAGACAGGCAGAGGAATGCGCTTAGCTCTATAGCATTAAATGTAAATATAGAAAAGTAAGAGAGAGAGAGACTTTAAAACCCGAGGGGGGGGGGTGTCAAAATTCATGTGCTGTGACTGCTTAGTGCAAAGTTAGAACCGACGCTCATTTTTTAACATAACATTTTTCCCCATGGAAAAAAATGGCTTTAAAAAAGCTAATATTGGGGAAAAAATGTGCCTTTTCCCATTTTTTCAAAGTGATCAAAATGCTATTAAATTGTATTTTTTAGCAAAATTGTGTTTCTGATGCATAACATGTAGGTAGGTAACCACTCATTTAATACTGCTTTCAGAAATAAATACATATATTTCTAATAAAAACTTGTCTGTTTCAAACATTTTGAAACAAACCCAGTATGCAAATGTTGACATTTTCTGCAAAACCTTAAAAAAAAAAAAGGTTTTGACCATCTCTGTACTAAATATAGTAAAAGGCAAAAAGTGAAGCATATAACTCTACAGCTTGGGACAAAAATGTCATCATATATAGAACTGAGTGAGGACTTGTAGGAAACCAAGGCTTGGTAGCTATCAGCGAACCATGGTCAGTGAGCAACGCAGACTGCTCCAGGCTGCTTTAATTTCACAGCCTCTAGGTCTTCAAATGCAGTTCAAACGTCAAGTGACAGCAGTGGCCCTCTGCTTGGCTGCTATGTGTGCCAAATGCTGGGGCTTGGGGTACCAGCAAATAACTTGTATAGGGTAAAATGAGTTCACCACATTTATTCTAGGAGTTAGCTCCATACAAGGCTAAACCTTGTATCTGGCTCACCTGAAAGATTATGCCAGGGTAGGGCACCTAAACCCTGAGAAAAACCATGGCTTTCACTAGTGCTAAATCTGATTGAGTCTGTGGGACACACAGGATCCAGTTCAATGGTTTTAGATTCAGGACCAAGCAAGATTTTCTTTGCTGCTGTTCAGAGTTTTTTTCTGGGGAAAACCTAAGCAGGTGCTGACCTGATTGCCTCCCACTCCCCAACAAGCGGAGCTGATGCTGGCTAACAGCTGGAGGAGTGTGGCCCCATACAGAGCAGCTGGCTGGTTGAGGGATGGCTACTCGCTGCAGCCTGCAGTGCTGCCAGGGCCGCTAGCCCAGGAGCCCCAAGCAGCCTGGGCAGGCAATGATGGGGCCAGCACAGGTCACCTCCACCAGCCCTGTGGAGCAGGGTCCTATGGTTAAGGCAGATGGGAGCATCAGTCTGTCTCTCACTTGCATAGCCATAGTAGTTATCATGCATGATAATCCACACAAAAGCTGTACAGCCCTTGCACATGGATGATGTATACAATACTACTCCCGAGGGGCTCAGATATCCTGTAAAATGAAGGACTTTGCCAAGTCCTCCAAGAGCTAGCCTGTGAATGAAATTTGCAAATGAATACATGTAGCACCTTCCTACAGGTTTTTAAGTCTCTCTTTCTGTCTCCACCCAATCAAGTAAAAATATTCATTTTTAAATGAATAAATGCACTAAGTATGGTTTGTCTCTTTTCTTTCTTTCCCTCCCTCCCTCCCTGCCTTCCTGCCTGCCTTCCTTCCCACCTCCCTCCCTCCTGCCTTCCTTCCTTTTCTCTGTCTTTTCACTCTTTTGTCTCTTTCTCTCCTCTCCTCTCCTCTCCTCTCCTCTCCTCTCCCTCTTTCTTCCTCAATCCTGGCCTCAGGTATTGGTCTGTGAAGTGCAAAAGATACAAATACAATGCACTCCAGAAGTGAAAGCCACTCTGTACTGAGCCCCCTTTGCCTGGGTTGTGTTATTTCCTCCAGCCCCACAGACTGGTGGTGGCTCTGCCAAGCCCCAGTGAGTTACAGTGCTTTGCTGAGAGAAGCTGGGTGATCCAATGGACCAGGTTTCTGGAAGGTCCCATCACTGACAGGGTGGATCAGCTGGGGGTTGCAGAAAACAGCTGGGTGTCCCCAAACAGCTGCCTTTGTATCTGGCAACATAAACCATGTCCTGTAAACACCTTTATTGCCACCATTGGTCATTCCCTGGGCACAGTCACCATGAGAGGACTTAGCCATCCTATCTGGCAGCCCCAGCTAACACCTCTTGCTGCTGCAGGCCCAGACGGAGCAAGGCTGGCTATTGCTGAGGGTCTGCATGGCTGCACCGGGCCTGGTTGCCGACAGCTTCAGAAGCAACTCCCAGGTGAAGTGCAATACTGTTGTGGAGACACCACAGCATGCGTTTGGTAAAACAATGGTTTCACCAGGTAGCCCACCATGCCTGAGCAGCGCAGAGCATCTTCCCACACTTGCCTGGGATGGTTTCTCTCCCTGCAGAGGGGGACAGTAGTCACCCACAGCTACACAGTTGCAGTACCAAGGGGCAGACACACAAAATCTTAGGGAGGATTTGAGCCTGTGCCATGCCTGCAGTGTTTTACCAGTCACTTGGGAAAGGAGGACAAATTCTCCTTTTTGGCAAAGCCACCTCTGCAGTGAGGCAGAGAGGAGGGCGAGGGAGGGAGGTTCACCTTTCTCCCGCTCCAGCAGGCTGCTGGGTGCTGAGACTGCCAGGAAGGGTCACCCCATCACCTTCCACTGCAGTACTGGCACAGACACCATGACATGGGAAAAGGACAGAGAAAATTAGCTACTTTTAAAAAGCCCATTATCACCAATGGGTATAATGGTGCCCTCCTCCATGGCTGCAAAAGGACAGAGAGAGTAGTGTGTAGCTTTATGTGTTCATCATATATGGATCATGTTTTATTAATCTGCGCAAATACATTTATTTGTATGTCTTTAATCTACTTTCTAGTAGAATCCTTTATAGCATTTCAAGCTGATCACCATTTTTTCCCCTAATGTACTGGTGAGCACACAGGCAAACACTTTCTAAAAACACTTCTCCAACACATACGTTGAAATGTTCTTGTTTGTTACAACATTTCTGGGTGGCAGGAGTGCAGAGCCAAAGCATATCATTATTGGAATCTTCCAGTGTCTTGAGCATATGACTTCGTTTCTACCTTCATTTCGTGTGTGGGACTGTCTGCTGCTGAGCCAATGGGGGAAGAACTGTACATCTCCAGCTCCCCTCTAGCCAGAAGTCCCTTGAAGGGAATCGCCTCCAGACTTCTGGGGAATCTGTAGCATCGTGAAAAATACTGGCCCAGGTCTGTAAAACATGCAGATCACTTTTATCACTTTGGTGCATTGAGGAGGAGAGCTCTGGGCAAAACCCTGTTCTGGGCTGTCAGCAAGAGACTGAGGTACATAATTTCTAGTTTCCCTGAAAGAGACAGGGGTACATAGTTTCTAGTTTCCCTGAATGCAGCCAGTTTGCGAACGGGAAAATGAAGTTGAGATTCCTTCCTACAAATAAAGCAAGATACAAAACCGAACTGGTGCCTGTATTTTGCATGCCAGGGAGTGAATTTCTTTCATGTGACTGTGTGGGGCCAGTTCTGCTGCCTTCCCCCATCCAGCAGCTTGTTGGCTGGGTGCCTTATCCTGCAGCTGCCCTGGCCCTGAGGTGCATCCTCAGCACTGGAATGAGAAGGGTATTTGAGGAAGGGTGACTAGGACAGAGGTGGGGAGATGTGTCAGTATTGGTTGACAAAAGTGAACCTCTTGCTTCCCCCACTTGCTGTTTACTTGGAGGGGAGGACAGGAGATACATCATGACTTTCTGGATGTCTAGCTTATTTAAAGAATCAGATGAAAACTGAAAATATCATAAACTTGTAGGGCAAACCCACTGCAGATCACTCCAGCCCCTTTAATCCTGCTGCCCAAATGAGGAGCTGGGTGAGGCACTGGTACAGTCTGTGAGGAGAGACCAGGTCATTCCTAGAGGAGGCTGTCCATTTCAACAACTGCCTGCCTTTTTCCCATGATGTTGCTAATAGAAGAACGTGCCTCTCCCCCTCTGGAAGGGAGAAGTGGAGTCAAGGTTGCCTTCTGCATGGGCCTGGAGGGGGTCTATTTCTGCTTTGCTGTTCAACAGAAAAATTCTCCAGACAAGAAAGCAAGAAAGCCCAAAAGGTTAGATGGCAAGAAAGGTTAGAAGGGACTTTCAGAAGCTACAGAAAACATCTGATCTTTTTGTCTTGCTCTAGTTTTTAACATAAGCAGATTTTTTTTTTTTAATATAGCTCCTCCCTGCGCCAGGCTGCCGTGATGCCCACTGCCAGCAAGGGCCTGGTAGACCCAGGTGTCCAAGACAGCTCTGTGCCATGTTGAGCCGCTGTATCAGCCCTGGCAAAGGTCAATCAACCCTCGATGGCTGCTTTAACTCTTTTTGCCAGAAAGACTTCTTTCTCCTACAAGTCTGGTGGCCAAAGAACTTTTTATTCATTTTCTCAATGGCACTTCACCCACACCCTCTGCCCACGGGCCCTGGGCCTCCAGTTAAGCTCAGGACTGGGCCTTCAGTCCCTGCCTGAACTGTGCTGTAGCTGTGCCTGTCTTCAGCTCAGCCACAGCCACGTCTATGCCTGGCCACGGCACAGACCCTGACCTGCAAACTGACTTGCCCGCTGGACCTCAGACCTGCCTGGTGATCGCTGGGCCCAATCCTGACCTATGGATGGACTTCCCAGCTTGGCCTTGGACCTGCCTCCCCATCACAGTCCTGCTTGATGATCCGGACCCTCCGGTGCACCCAGCCACCGTCCCCAGTCCGCCCCTGCACCTCCCTGGGGCAGTGTGGGGCTCAGCCCTGCCCTGCCAGCTGCATATCGCACACAGTCCCGTCCTTTCGGGAGCCGGTGGAGTTACCAGCTTAGGGACAGGGAGAGGTCACAGGTGTTGGTCCTGTCCTCTGTGGGACAGCTCTGTGTATGTCTTGGATGCAAGAGATCAGCTTGGAAAAGCTCTTTCAGCAATCACTATTCAAATATAAGCTGCATAGACTTGTTTGAAAACCTGTTATCAAATATTTTCCTCACTGTAGTCCCAAGAAAATATGCCTTTTCTTCTTGCTCACTTCTTTCTTACTTAAGAAACACAGAAGTTGTCGAGTTTACCTTCCTCGTTTTTTCCAGAGGATGCCCTGGTCCATTCAGAGAGGGATGTCAGTGGCTCTTGTATTGTAACAGGTCATTTCTTTAGAGGAGAAGACCTATCTTCAGCATGTTCATCAAGCATCAGAGCTAGCAAATGCTAACTCAATCTCAAACACTTTGCCTCCAAGACTTCTGATCTGATTTCTGTCTCTTGGGATCCTTCTCTCACATGTCACCGCAGAATTTAATTATCTATGCAGAAAGACAAGTGGACTCTTTTAGGAGGTCTTTACATAATGTAGTTAAAATAGTTGCTGGCTCAGCTCAACTGGCCTTTGGTTTTTGAGGATCAATCCATTTCCCTCTGTATTTGTATAAATTTGGTAGGTGTCTCCATACTGTTCTGTTACTTTACAGGCTGAATTGTCTTATCTATAAAACACCAAAGTAAACAAGCCTAAGGCTTTTGACCTTTGAATTAAAATGTGCCTGGGACATCCTGAAAATCTTACTGAAAGCATCTGGTGGTTTAAAGGAGCTAATTAAATTCATCAGCACATATAGGATCAGCATTTTCACAGTTTAAAGGGTCAGAGAAGAAAGTACAGTCAGAATCACCAAACAAGCGATTAATGAGATTCCAAAAAAATGTCAGGGCTGGCAGAGGCGAGTGGGTCTGGGAGGTGGCTGCGGGCTGGTGTGGGATGGGGGACCTCCCCATCCACAGTGTGGGATGCTCCCCAGCCCTGGTGCTAGCCACAGCCACACTGATCTGCTGCTGGGAGGGGAGTGGGTTGCCTTAGGCACCATTTTTGGAGCCAGAGACTTAAAAACTCTCAGTCTGGAGTAGCGGAGCTGGGCTACAGCACAGGAGGTGCTGGTTTCTGCCCTGAGCTCCCATGCACAGACAGAGTTTCCCGGGGATGCCGGGGCCAGGGCTTGCACCTGCCCTGGGGCTGGCATCGGGCTGTGCACAGGAGTGGTGGGGCACAGTGGGTCCTGGCCCCATGGGGGGCCAGCACCATTGCCCCAAGTCCCCCTGAGACCCCCCCACGCAGGGCGGCGTGATGGCCAGGGCACAGCTCCAAATCTGTCCTGCCCTCAGCAGGAGTCTGATCCTCACTGCGCTGGAGGTGGCTGCCCTACTCCCTGCCAGCACCTGCATGGCTCATCCCTCCAGCACTGGCTGTCCCTGTCCTCAGACACCAACTGCAGGCCTGCGGAGGCACGCAGGTAGGAGGTGGCGGGGCCACATAGGGTACATGTCACTGGGCATGCAGCTCTCTAGACGCTTAGCCCTGGGGACAGAGCATGGGAGAGCCTGGAGTGGAGCAGGCAGGCAGACAGGGAGCACACTGACTCTGTTCCAACTCTTAAGAAAAAGGAAAGAAGGTCTTTCTCCAATGTCTTGCACTGAACAGCCTTTCTCCTAAGGCTGCTGGAACCTTATGAGGCAGCCACTGCGTGTGTGTGCATATGCATGTGTGCGTGTGTATGGGAATGCACATGTGTGCACAAATGCACGTGTATGTATATGCATGCACCTATGCACATGTGTGCATGTATGTGTACATGTCTGTATGTGTGTGTGTGTCTGTGCCTGTGTCTGTGTGCGTGTGCTGCACGGAAGAGGAGCAGATTAAAGCGTTAGGTCACATGGGAGCTACTGCTGGACAGACCCTACCTGGGATTTGGGTTCTTATAGTTAATAGGATCGCTGGAGCTCAAGGCCGTCATCCCATCAAGATAAATGTCTCTAGTGCCCACTTTTAAGCAATCCGAATTCAATTAGGCTAATTGGAAAACAAGTAAAGAAGGATTGCATTAATATAGCCTTACAGCATGAACCTCCACTCCCTCCCTCCAGAGGGATGGCTGAGCGTGGCGAGCCCAACTGTCCAAGCCCTCACACCAGACCCATGCTGCTCACCACCCAGAAAGGGCTGCCCTGCTGCCAGAGCAGCCACGGCTGGTTCCATGCCCACAGCCAGGACAGGCATCAGGGGCAGCACGCTCCATGGAGGCTCAGGCACTGTGCTGCACGGGGGCCTGCTCAGCACTGTCTGTGGGATTCCTGCATGCCACAGAGCACTTTGTAAGTGGTGGAGAAAACACAACCAACTCTCCTAGGGGCAGATAAAGAAAAATCTCACCAGAAAAAAAGCAGGAGGTGACTGTCAAGGCATGAGTGATGCAGTGATGGGAGGAGGCAGCAGCTTCCTCATATGCCGTGCTTTCAAGAAGGTTCTTAAACTGCACACTTAGGAACTTCTGGGGAGAAAAAAAGCAAAGCCAGTTTTTCCAGTTTTTAACACTCTGTTGAATGATACAGAGTATGCAAACTGCAGCAGGGTACAGGTACCTGCTGGGTGAGTATTTCTCCCTTTTTCTTGCCCCACCCCCCCCCCCCCCCCC
>NW_008825324.1:55830-58596 GCF_000699105.1 Pygoscelis adeliae | reverse complement strand
GTCGATTTGCTGTCTGACCTTGAAAGTCCTGTTTATCTTTCAGGGAGGCGCTCCCTGCTGCACATCACTGGTCTGGAGAGTGATGTCCCACCTGCAGAGTGACTTCAGCTTCAAATGTCTGCTCTGCAAGGCAGTAATTATTTCAACTTGACATAAAGAAAAGACAGGAGGAAAGGAAGCAAGAATCTGTGGCATTTTATGGTGCTGATTTCATTGTGTGAAGCCATGTCCCATACATATACTTCAACAGCACCAACAGGATCAAAACTATTCTCATTTAGTTTTCACTATGTATGCACAGGAAGGAGGTATAGCAGACAGCTGCACTTGAGAGATGGTCCATCTTGGGAATTTTTTGTTAGCTTCCAAACATAATTTCAGCAGTAATTGTAAATAATAATAATACTACATTGCAAAAAACTAGAAGAGGTGATGGAATAGGGGCCATCTTTTGACAAGGCAAGTAACAAATCCCACCTATTTCATCCCCTAATCAATATTCTCAAATTCAATCCCGATTGCCCTGTAAATTTCCAAAGGTAAATGGCCTTTGCAAAGCTGTGATGTACCACAGTACCAATTTCTGAGGCTTCATACTAGTATGACATATGTCCCAGGGGACTTTGTAGCAGCAGGGGATTTAGCTAACAGACAGTACATTAGACCCAAAGGGAAATGTTCAGACAGTTACCTTTCTTTGCCATTCTAACCTTTCTGTGTCAGTCTCCGATTATCAGAGGAACTGTCTCCCTCCCCAGAGCTGTGTGATGCCTCACATGCATGTCAGGGCACCACAGTCCATGCCTTAAACATGGCAAGAGAGAAAAGATAGATCTGGAGCTGGAAGAGTCAGAGCTGGTCTCTGCTCTGCTACAGGGTGGAGTTTTTTTTTCAGATTTTTACAGATTGTGACCAAGGGAGTTGCTTCCTCTTTCGACAGCTCCACTCCCCTGCAAGAAAGATGCAACAGTAACAAATGCAGTTCCATACGGCAAATACAACGGTAATAATCTACTGCTGAGGAAGAATCCTTCTCTATTAGGGAGGAACGTCTCTCATGTACTGTGTGTGGGATGTGTAGCCTGCTTTGGGGGTGGAAGTTTTTTTGCTGTACATTTGCATTGTGATTAACAGCAAAAAAATTCAGTGGACAATTTTGACAGGTGCCCTAAAAGCAGCATCTGTGCTAGGACCCAATGCCCTTTATGGCACTTACTGCCAGACCAGAGTCTGGCTAAAGGTGTTTTGCTCCTTTGTCTCACATTGCTATCTTTTTTTGCTACAACAAGCAAAACCGATTCCCAAGTTTGCCCAGGGGTTCTGGAGGGACAGGCATGTTTTGTGCTAGTTGTGAGTGCCATAAAACCCCAGCTCCAAATTAGAAGAAATTAGGGACATTGCACAGTTCATTCATCTTCACTAATAGAGTTCTTGGGAAATACACATGTAGATTAAAGGAACACAATGGCCCCTGGCTGATTGCTTTGAGTACCCTCCAATGCCCCTACAATGGTATTGACTTGCTTTTCATATTGTGCACAAAAGCCACACTAACCTTTTCTTGTCTCTTCTGTTGGCTTCTTCCCTCTTTGCCAACGGATGGCTGAGTTCTTTCAGCCCTGACCCCCACCCCCAGAAGCAGTCAGTGAAGGCAAACCTCACCTGGAGCTAGCAGGAAAAGCTGAGCACTTCTAAAAGGCATTAACTTTGGGACACCAGACTGTAAACCTTAAAAAGGTGTGGACGTGGGCAGAGGCAAGCACTGCCAATCTTTGTTTTGAAGCGATTCCTCTGGAAAAATCTACACAAAATGCATCCTGTTGGGGCAGGGAGGGAAGCAAAAATGAAGATTTGTTGAGCGAGGTCATACCTTTTGTTAGACTAATATATCTGGAAGAAGTAGCAGCAGTGGTGTTTTTCATTCACATACACTCTCCTCAGGTTTGAAATGGAAGCATCTTCAAAGCTAAGTGCAGGCTGAAAACCACTCTGGATGTTCACGGGTTTGTCACTTAAACCAGCTGGGACAAAAGACGGCTGGTGCCTCAGAGGAACTAGCAAGTGCTAGCATAAAAAGTGATGAAGTGATGGAAAGAGAAAAGCAGGAAAAATATTGACGCAGGAAGGAGTATGTTGGAGGCAGGAGACTTGATGCCGTTGCCTGGTTAGTACTGTGCTGAGTCCACGTCCTCCACCAAGCCAAGTACAAAGTAAGGTGTGGGATTTGGCTCTCTGCCTTACCTCCAAAAGCATTTTGTAGATCTCCCATGAAGCCATGCCCTGCCCTCTAGCCTCCCACCCACACTCGTGCCACGGAGGACAGGGTCACAGAATCAGCTCTTCTCACAGGGTCTGTCCTATACCAACATCTTGGAAAATTTCCTCAGAAATATTGCCTAGCATTTTCCCTAGACTTGTGAAGGCTGAAGGAGCCCAGCTCCTTCAGATGTCTCCAGAGTCCATCCTCCCCAAAAGCCTGCATGCACTTTCCCTTGGTATATAAACGTGGCTTTGAAGGCAGCCAGATGCAGGGCAAGTATCCCGACAGGGGACCAGAGCATCACCTTTTACCCCCAATGCTTTTACCCTGTGCATTTGACACAGAACAGTGCCACGGCATCCTCCTGCATGTCATCTTTTGAGAGGCCACCTATGAAACCGATGCACTTAAAAAATGCCTGGGACAGATATAGGCTGGAGCTGACAAGCGAGAGAAATTCGGAGAGGCTCCGAGAGCCCGCAGCAAAGCGCAGGGCACTGAGCCGG
>NW_008825324.1:49387-53572 GCF_000699105.1 Pygoscelis adeliae | reverse complement strand
GCTGCTGTACTGCCCTGTGGCCCGGCTAACGCGGCTGTGCTTGCAGGTGTGGTTTCAGAACAGACGGGCCAAGCGGCGGCGGCAGGAGAAGCTGGAGGTGACCTCTATGAAGCTGCAGGACTCGCCCATCCTCTCCTTCAACCGCTCACCGCAGGCAACACCCATGGGTCCCCTCAGCAGCAACCTGCCCCTGGAGACATGGCTCAGCCCGCCTGTGCCCAGCAGCACCGCCCTGCAGACCCTGCCTGGCTTTGTGGCCTCGCCGCAGAGCCTGCCCGGCAGCTACACACCACCCCCCTTCCTGAACTCTCCGGCAGTGACCCATGCGCTGCAGCCCCTGGGCGCCATGGGGCCACCGCCACCTTACCAGTGCGGGGCCACCTTTGTGGACAAGTTCCCCTTGGATGAGGCAGACCCGCGCAACACCAGCATTGCTGCCTTGCGGATGAAGGCCAAGGAGCACATCCAGTCCATCGGCAAACCCTGGCAGACAATCTGAACTCCCTCTTCAGCACGTGGGAGAAACCCACGGGGAAGGCCAGTCCTCGGACAACCAAGGGACACCCTTGCCCTGCACTGGCTCCCCCAAATGGCAAGGCAAGGGAGGGCTGTCCCTTGCACCAGCTTTTCCCCCACACCCCGACTTGCTTTGTATTTTGTGGTCCTTTTAATTCCCTTTTCCACATGCCCTGCAGAGTTAGGGGCCTGATCATAGCTTAGGAAAAAAATCTCTTTTGCTCTCCCGCCGTGGCTGGATGCTTTAGTTGCAATAAAAGCTGCAGTAGGGCGAAGAGCTGTGTAAGGTGGCTGGGAACAGAGGCCTGCGTTACCTGGGGAGGGTTTTCTGGTTTTGCACCATTAAATGGCACGACCTTCACAAAGGCTGTGCATTGTGTTTTTGCGTGTGAGTGGGCTGCTTGGGCTGGACCCTCCATTGCCTGTGATGTGCAGAGGGGTGGGACAGGCTTGGCCGTGGGCCTTCCGCCCTCCCGCTCCAGCAGCAGGACCGTGCCCAAACTGGCTGTAAGCACTGGGGGCTCGGGGCAGCAGCTCCACAGCAGGGAGCGCATCCAACTATGGGGCTTCCTGCTCGGCAAGGAGGGGCCAGGGCCCTGGCAGTCCGTGGGTCAGGTGCAGCACTCCCACAGCTGCCCTTGTGGGGCAGCCCTGGGTTCAGATGGGCTTTGCCCACCCCTGCCCTAGTGGGCTGGGGTCGGTGCCAGTCCCCTGGCTGTTGCTGCCTTCTAAGAGAAGGGGATTGGCAGGTGCTGCAGGGCCCCGTGCCCCTGCAGCCCAGCTGCCCTTGGGGGGAGATGGGTGGTAGCTGACAGGGCACTGGCTGCCCGACTGGGTGGCCAGAGCCGTCAGCAGGGGCAGAGCGTGCAGGAGGGGCCTGCTGGGTACGTCCTGCCTGGTGAGGCTGCCCAATGCAGGCCCCAGAGGCTGGCACGGCGTTGCGTCGTGCTCGCTCCTCCGCCCACCCAGTGCCCATCGCCAAGCTGCTGAAACTAAAACTGCGGTATCTTTATTTTTCATTATCTCCGTTACTGCCTGTAATGGGGCTGAGAAGCTGTAATGAAACACCCCTTCTCCACTGGGCATGGGGTGCTCTACACACTCTGAAGGTTGTGGCAATTAACGTTTCTCATTAGGGAAGAGAGAAGGATGCACAAGCGCCCTCATTGTGTCCTGGAGATGATTCAATGCAGACTGGGAGACTTCTCCTTTCACCATTTCCCACTCGTTGTGGCCAGACAAAGGCTGGCGTCTAATTATATTTTCACAATCTGTGCATATCTTTTAAGAGTCCTGTCAGAAACAAGTATGTCAGCTTTGTTTAGCTTCACTTCAGAGAGCTTTTTAACCTTAGACAGCAGTTTCTAAACATCCCTTCACAGTCTTCTCCACAGCAGCCCCCATCTATTGTCTGGAGAGCTTCTTTTACAGATAATAATAGGAATCCCTCTATTTTGAAACGCCTTTTCCTCTCTCCCCGGCCTCCCTGCAGATCCAACCTGCCTCTCTGGACCAGAGCACATGCTGTGCCCAGGCCCCCAGGCTTCCCTTCCCTGAGCTCTGCTAGTCCGGGGGAGTGCAGGGAGGCCCAGTGAGTGGTCCCCACTGAATTCAGGGGGGGATGTAGGCCTTGCTTGGGTCAGACCCTCCTGTTGGGCTCTGGACTTGTCAGTGCCACTGTTCGTGCGTCTGTGGTGGTGCCCAGCATCCCCAGCACACAGCTCTTTGCTTCCTTGGCAAAGAGTGCCATGCTGTCAGGAAAAGAAAGTGCTGTCGCTGTTGGGACCAGGGAAGTAATTTGCTAACTTCTAGTAAGGAGACCTGAGTAAACTTCTGGGGGGAGGGGAGGAGAACAAAAACTGTATTGCTTCAGTTTTTAGGTCTTACTCCAGCGCTCCTTTCACAGGTGAGCTTTGTGCCACCAAGGATGCTGGGCTTGCAAGAAGGCACATGTCCTCTGGTGGCTACAAGGGAAGGATGTCTCTTTGTGTGCTTGCACACCCTGGGCTGCATCAGTAACGGACACGCACTAACAAATGACTGCACAGGCTCTGTACACTCTTCCTCCTTGGGGGTAGGAACAATCCCACTTGTCATTACTTGGCTGCAGTCCAGCTGCAGCTCTGATGCTGAAAACCCTCCTGCATATGAGCACATTTAACTGTTGCCCAAAAGCTCTTACCTGTGCTTATTGCTCATGATTAACAAGCAAGTCCCCAAGATTTCAGTGGTGCCCTTCCACATTTTGACACTACCACTCTCCTTCCCTGTTGCCTCCAGTTATTCTGCATCCTGTAAAGCCATTGGAAAGACCCCCCTGACTTTTTGATCAGCGCTGTAACCAGCACTGAATGCTTGGTTACTTGAGATAGTCGAAGAATAACAGTAGATAACACCACAATGACAGGACAGCAGAAACAGCAGCTGAAGACACCTGTTCACTTTTATTAAGCTCCTGATCTAACACCTGCCAGCAAAAAATGAAAGATTATGTCAAGCTATGGTGATTGTTCTTTTATTGACATATTAAGCAGGTCTTTTGTTATACATTGTACATGTGAACCCTGTAATGGATAAACTGTGTGCAAGTCATGTCCTTCAAGGAAAGCTATGAGTTTATTGCTAAAAATAAATATTTTAACCAGCTAAACATAAGTGGGCACAGACAGGTAAATATTTTTCAAAAGAACAAAGGGACAGAGGCATATGCAAGCTCATATCTTTCTTGTACCCTGTATAGTTTTCTGTGTTCCTACACTTTCTTTCAAATTGTCCCATTCCATTTTAAAAGCTCATTTGTTCATTTTGTTGTAAATATCTTCTCCTTCTTAATTGGGTGCCGAGTCTAATAATCCTGCCTCGGCTTGTTAACTGTACAATAGCAGTCAGAGTTAATGACCCATTAGTGATTAATTCCTTAAACAGCATCTAATTGCTCACTGTAAAACCTTTTCTTAAAACTGGATTAAATCATCTAGATCCTTAACCACTTCTTTACTCTAACTTTGCTAAGGCTATTAGCCTGGCCTTTTCCGAGTCATCTATTTCTTCTTTTACTTAAACTGTATTAGCAAGATAGTATTTTTAGTGTCTATATTTTACTTCTTTGCAACATCTGAATTTCTAAGGAAGAATAATACCAATAAAAGACTGCCAGTGAAAATATTAAGAAATGTACTCCTTTGCAATGAGACAATTGCAGACAGTGAATGTTGCTATGCTAACCATGGCATACCACTTTTGGGAGAGGTGGACTTGTAGGACAGGGTTTGTCAGTGGTCACGGCTACTCATGGAAGTGTGTAGGCTTTGGCGGGTGAAGCTGTAAATACTACTTAGAGTTTTCCCAAGAGTAACTTGGTCTTCGCTCAGTGTCCTGAATATGGGGCAGTCAGCAAGGGCTGCCCCAAGAGACTCCTGGGAGGAATTGCTACATGGAGATGAATCCTTGCTGCCCTTCCATGGGCACAGATCCCTGCTCCTGGGGGTGCCGCACCTCCCTTCTCAACACAGGGCAAATGACTAGTGAGGAGGGGCAAATCTTCCTGGGGATGGGAGGCAAGACAAATTGTGTCTGCTACCAGTCAGATTAGACTCTCCCATAGTCAAACAGGCCTTGGGGAGGGCAGCTAGTGTCAGAAGCTGAGGAGCTTTTTCCCCCCTCTTTCCC
>NW_008825324.1:46366-49325 GCF_000699105.1 Pygoscelis adeliae | reverse complement strand
CCTGTTGTATTTCAGTGGGTGAACAGGCTGAACTAGGACCCTAGCTGTATTTGGAAAGCCTAATTCATTCCCAGGTAAATCCCACATGACCAGTCTGAGCTTCCTATTCTTTTAATTGGGGAGTGGAGGGATGGATATACATTTCTTTTCTTTATATTATGCAGACCATTAAATTGTCGACTTTGCATTTGCTTCAAAGTTCTGGAAAAGTAAAATCAAATCACCGTCTCTGCATCTGCTTCATCTGTAGCAATGTCTCCACTGGCAAATGAGGTTAATCCTGGGTGATTTCTCATTAAGCTATGAAATGCAGAGAGGTAGACTGTTTTTCATGAGAAGTCTTTCCATTAGGCCTGTCTGTCTTTGCCCAGCCCAGAAATCCCAGGCTTAACATACAGAAGTGTTGTGTAAAGTTTTGCACAGGTCAGTAGCATGAGCTGTGCAAGAGAGAAGACAATTACTATAAATAGCTTTGAAGATCTCTGAATTAATAATTATGAGGAAAATGCCATCATGAAACTCGCTCTCAATGGCACCATTTCTTGGCAGAAATAGTATTCTGATCTCTCTTCCTTCCCACCCCTGTTCAAAATCCTGTCAGTACTCAAGAAAACTAGCAGAGACACCTGACCTATTTAAGCCAAGGAGAGTTTTGACATGGAGTTCAGCTCAGTTGCTTTCCAGTGGAGCAAGACTGGCTCTCTGTCCAGGACTGACCCTCAGTCCCTGCTGGATGGCATCAGGAGAAGTGGCTACATTGGTTAGTACCTGAGAATATCCCCAGCTGTCATCCCCTCTGGAGCAGCGGGCTGGCCATTGTGTTTGCTCCAATAGCCATGACCGGTCACAGCCCCTGTGAGATGAAAACACACTGAGCTCAGTCATAGTTTAAATTTCTGTTATGAGCTATTGGGGTTGAGGGCAATACTGTTCCCTTCCTCTGTCAAGGTCATGTTAATGTCTGCAGGCGAGATGGACAGTTGAAGGATCTTCTTTCCAGTTGCCTCAGCTACATCTGACAGGGATTTCAAGTAAGAACATTTAGTTACTTACTACTGAAAAATCTCAAGTATCTGTTCAAAGTTCCTGGTTACATCTTTCTTTGGTTCAGTCTGTTGGGACATACAATAAAGTCCAACTCCAACAGGCATTCAAGGGGTTTCCCTTCAGCTACAGTGTTTTGGGGCTGGACACTCAGGTTCTTTATACAGTCAGCATCTTCCTTGCGTCACTGATGCCATGGGTTATAAACCTTGGGACTTTATCAGCTTCCTTCGGTAGTTCATCAACCACAGAGTGCCCATTTACAAAAATCCTATCATAGGATAAAATGGTGGAATAAAACAAACAGACGAGAGCAGAACGAAAAGCTGGTTAGACCAGGACGCTGGTCACTCTGACAACATTACCACTTTTTCTGGTAGAATGAATATTGTGTCTCCTGTCTCTGAGCATCTCTGTGTTCTGCCAATGCATGATGTGAAAACTGGCTGACATTTGGCAGTCATCCCTCTGTCATATGACATTTCTGCCCCACTAAGAACTGTGAAATCAGCTCTGAAATGTTTTGTTCTGTGTAGAAAAGCAGTTAAAGTCAGTCAGCTAGGCAAGACATTCAGGAGAGAGTTTAAATGGAGGCAGCAGAAATCTGGATGGAGGCAAAGAGATAAAACTGAAGCTTTGGCCACTGATGCTACAGAAGGGAGTGTTGGGGTAAATGAAGGGGTGGTGTTCCAGCTGCTGACCAGAGCAGGTAGGCCAGATATCCCTCCTTTGATTCCATCTCAGCAAAGAGGCAGGTGCAGGGAGTAAGAGACGGGCCTCTGGGCAAATCCAGAATGTCAATGAGGGGATGCTAGTTTTAAGCAATGCTTTTAAACAAAGGGCTCCTCAGGAAGACCGGCTCACCAGCAGCTTGTTCTTGCTCAAATGCCTCTGCTAGCTGCAGCGTGACTCAAAACCAGGATGGCTTATATGGCAGGCAAACCTGCAGTTGTTCATGGCTTCATAGTTTATGATGAATCGGTCATAAGCATGCTGCTCCCCCATCCCTTTCCCATAACATCCTAACAAATACCCTTCCAGTTTATCTGATGCTGCCTCTGTGGGATAGGGGAGCCCCATTTTACATGCAGAGAAACTGAGGCACAGAGAAACATGACTCACCCAAGCTGAGATAGGGATGGCATGACTAAGTTACCTCATGCCTCTAGTGCCATTTGAGACCCCTTCGGGTAGTGTGAACCATCCACACATGCCTGGCACATACAACACGGGCTCTTTCAGTTTCATAGCTGGAGGCCAAGGGTGCTAACAGCAGTAGATGCCTGTGCTTAGCATCCCACCTGGAGGCTGTACAAAGATCTCTCGAGTCTTCAGATAGTGCTTTGGCTTCTGGGCCAGGCTGCTTCTCTTTTATTTCTTGGGTGTATACACACGCACATATTCACTCCAGTGACTTTGGCCACATGAAGATTAAAGGCAGCTTCCCAAGCACCTTCTTGTGGTGCCCCTCTTATTTTGCTCAACTCCTTCCTCCACTCTGCCTTCATCACTGCTGAGGTTGGCCAGGGGAAGGTTCATTAAAATGTGTGAGCAAAGCTTTCCAGGGATGGCCTAGTATCCCTGAGGATACGTGGCGCTCGCTGAGCTGCTGCACACTTTGTGTAATGCGGGTAACCTGGACCTCACTGGGAAACTGAAAGCCTGCCCTCCACTCTGCCCCAGAAAGAGCTGTCTCCCGCTTCTCCTGCTCTTCTAGGGATTGCTCCTATCTATTGTCTTTCTGAGCAGCTTTCCTTCTGGGTGTTCTGGCAAAGCACTTAGGTATAGCTGTCCCAACTTGGCCCTGCATGGAGCCAAAATCAAGCCACTTGATGGCAGTCTGCACATGAGCTTTCTCACATGGCTTTTTTTCACAGATCCTTCCTCCGGGAGGGGAGAGGGCATTGGAGGGAGG
>NW_008825324.1:45601-46285 GCF_000699105.1 Pygoscelis adeliae | reverse complement strand
GAGGGAAAGACTGGCACACATGAGCAGGGGGATTTTTCTGAAGTGTTAATCCTAACTCCTGGCAAGACTTTGCATTGTCTTTGGGCAAGGTGGCAAACAGGGACAAACAGAGAAAGGCAAAATTGAAAAGGATAAGCATTTTTAAGTTATAAAAATCCTGGGACAGCAATTAAATACACTGGGTATTCCCTTTGGCTGGCATAGGTTGGGATGTCCACTGAGATAAATGGGATTTACCTTAGAACTCAGAATACCTAAGATGAAGCGTGCAGGTAATCACTAGTAGTCTAATTGACTTTATACCCAGTTGGCACTACAGTGCCTTTTTCTCCACGGTTTAGTCTGAGAAGACCTGCAGGGTTGAATGAGGGGGCTACAGAGTATACGTTTGGACATTAATTAGTCCTCAACTCAGTTTACTACTGCTCTGGGAATAAGTCAGCATTGAACCGCTACAAAAGGAAATTAAAAGTGGAACTAGACTTGCGTAAGTGGACACAGATGAGAGATTAACGGGCCAAGTATTATATATCTATGCCATACGTCCATCTGGGCAGTAGCCTGTCATCTAATACACACGGCACGCCACCAATTTTTGCAAGAAAAAGAGACGCGCGATGAAGTTCGCAACCCGCCATGCCCTGCTGCGGGGGAGCAGGACACCGCGCGCCTCACAACGCCGCC
>NW_008825324.1:42990-45252 GCF_000699105.1 Pygoscelis adeliae | reverse complement strand
TGGGCCGAGGGCGCCGCCTGCTGGAGGCGGACGGAGCTCCAGGGCCGGCGGCCGCGGGCTCTGCGCTTCGGGGAACGGCTCTGCCCGGTGGGGCTGGCCCTGCCCCGTGGGGTTTAAAGCTGGGACGGACCTTTAGCTCGTCTGGGACCTTTAGCGCCTCTGTGGTGACCCGTGTGTTCGACAGGTCATTTGCGCGGACGCAGTTACTTTGTGCAAAACCATGCGTGTCACTAATCCACCTCACCTATTCTCTGTTTCATGGAATGGTTGCGGTTGGAAGGGACCTCTGGAGGTCATCTGGTCCGACCCCTTGCTCAAGCAGGGTCACCTAGGACCGGTTGCCCAGGACCATGTCCAGATGGCTTTTGAATATCTCCAAGGAGGGAGATTCCGCCACCTCTCTGGGCAATCTGTGCCAGTGCTAAAATCGCCCTCGTGGTGAAAAAGTGTTTCCTGATGTTCAGAGGGAACCTCCCGTGTTTCATTTGGTGCCCATTGCCTCTGGTCCTGTCACTGGGTATCACTAGAAAGAGCCTGGCCCTCTCTTCTGTATACCCTCCCTTCAGGTATTTATACACATTGGTAAGACCCCCTGAGCCTTCTCTTCCCCAGGCTGAGCAGTCGCAGCCTTTCCTCATAGGAGAGATGCTCCAGCCTCTTAATCATCTTTTGTGGCCCTTTGTTGGACTCTCTCCAGTTTGTCCATATCCCTCTTATGCTGGGGTGCTCAGAATTGGACACAGTACTGCAGGGGTGCCCTCACCAGTGCTGATTAGTGTCACCTCTTTATCCAGACCTGCTTCTCCTGCTCTGTGTTGAGCTGTGCGTGGACAGATGCTTCCTGTCGTCCTTCCAGTCTGGTCTGTCAGTGCTCTCCTTTGAGGAAAGGTGGCAGCACATTATCTCCTTGTCTGACTGTCCAGTCCAGAAAACTGCAGGTGAGCAAGGAGCATTGCTTGGCTATAATGTGCTGTAGCCCCACAAAAGGCGTCACGAGCTTGTTCTCCTGGGAGGCAATGTTCTTCCTTTAGTCTCATGTGGACACACAATGGCACTGGACCTGCTAACAGTGTGTGGTGGGAGCATGCTGAGCTGCCGCATCACCTCCGAGTCAAACAAGGGGGCAGAGTATCTTTCAGGGGATCTCCCTGCTGCCTGCATGTGGAAGTGCATCACATGCTCTGTACTTGGCCCACCGATACCTTGGGAAGGCAGTGTCAGCTTCCCTCTATTGAAAAAAAATTACAGACCAGGGAGCAACTCAAGAAGGAGAACAGCTTCAGTGGAAAATGAATCATTCTGTTGTTTCTTTGTTACTAGCTGTGGCACAGCCAATTTCCATTTTATTAACTCAAATAAAAGTATAAACTGAGCCTTTTTATTAGTACTATTTATTGCGAATGTTGAAATGTCATATAGTTTCGAACTAAGAGATGAACTGATTAGATAGGTTAAGTCATATAATTAATTGGAAGACCCTTCCATGACAATTATATATATCAAAGCCATTCAAGTGAGAAAATGCAATCTTGAAAATGAAGTAGAGTTTAGTCATTGCTGAAACATACAAGAATACGTGTATTTAGATATTTTACACAAAGGAAATCTTGTTTACAGAAAAGAGACCTTGTTGATTATCTGAAACAATCAAGTGCTTGTGAAATATAGTCTCTTACAGAAAGTATTCCATTTCTTCATAATTTAGAGACCTTCTTTCAGCTTGGAGTGCTCTCTTTCATATTCACAACTTGAAGCAGATAGTCCATCATCTAATAAAAAGAGAAAAATATTATTTATAGACCAGTCCTGAAAAAAGTCATTCACTAAGTTAATAAGCCTAATGTATATCTGCTCTGTGTATTCACATAACAAACACATTACTAATAATCTTTCCAAAACAGACCTCATTTGTCTTGGTTAGCGTAATAACCAACTGCCAAAGTATGAGGAAAGTCATCCGCCCAAATAATTCTGTCTGCCATCTCATTTATATTGTGTCTCATTAGTGTTAAAAAGCCAAGTCATAGAAACAATTTAAAGCTTATTTTCCAACTTACTTTTACACTTAGGCCAACTTGCAGGAGAGATTTCCCTTCTGATCTTTAACTACTTTAACTGTAATTTATTCACAGAATAAAGAGCAGGCAAGATTTTCATTTGCCTGGTATTAACTGAAAACAGAAGAAAATAACGCAGGTGCACCACCCTAAGCCTAATTCCCAGAACTATTATGCTCATCTCTTTGGCTTTTTTGACTATTTG
>NW_008825324.1:38942-42818 GCF_000699105.1 Pygoscelis adeliae | reverse complement strand
TGGGTAAGTCTTTTAGAAAAAAAAATTTTATTCTTGAGAAATGTACAGCACAGTGTGAGCATTAGTGGTGAATTAGCACTGAATGAATTCGAGCTAATAAGCAAGACCCTGAATTGAGTTATCTGAAGTACATATCTGTATTTACTTCAGCAGCCTTTGGCTTTGGGGATTTCTGATCTTAAATCAGCTAAATTTGAAAAAGTCCATGAAACAAAGTCCTCATAGTACACTTCTTCCCAACACAGCCTGTCTTCGCTCATGATCAGTAGGTGGGAACGTAGGGTTGCACACACACAGAGACAGACTCCTCGTGGTTAGCATCTCTGCAGGTGCATACTCAGTCTACGAGAATTATAGCCCCCTCGATGGTAATGTGGTCTTGGGACAGCTATTCTATCAGCTGACAGTAGGGTTCGTGATTTACCTTTTTTGGTCACATTTCAATACCTCAATCCAACAGGCCATTTCACAGTGAACAGTAACCCACTGTGTATATGGTGTCTGGTTCCTTCTAGATTTAGTTTCTATTTCAAACTCAAACACAATATGGCTGGAAAAGTATCTAATGCCAAGTACAAATTTCTCATATGCACTGCATCATCACTGTCAGTTTACTCTACCTGGCCATCTTCCACCCAGGCAGGTAGCTACATTCATCATTCCTGTACGTGGACACCTTTGTTAGCTGTGGTACAGCAGCACCTTAAACGAAGGTGTTGTCTAACCAAAGCTTGTGCAACATGGAACCCCTCACATCCAGAAAAATCTACAGAATCGAAATCCAAAGGTCATTTATGCTTGTATCTTGTGTCACTGTGTACATGTATGACTGAATTTCGTATGTATACCAGAATTCCACCTTTATAAATAAACAAGGCCTCCTTTATTAAAAATAATGATTATAGTTATTTAAATGTTTAGGAAACTATCTCAACCCTCAAAAAAGTAAAGCACATTCCTTTCAATCTTCAGGTCTTCTTCAGCTGGAAGGCAGATCTCAAAAAGGTATATAGCTTAACTCTCAGGTGCTGAGTTTTTACTTTCTGAAGCCAAAGGAAAAACTATACATCGTATCTTATCTAGGCTGCATATAATCAGGTATTCGAGTCCAACAGTAGGAAAGCACGGGTTACATATTACTTTCATGATTATGTTTTACTTCAAGATGGAGACAAAGTAACTGTTGAATGCTGGAAATCAAAGGTTCTGTGTCAAAATGAGGCTCTGCAAGTTGTCATATATCTTAGTCACATGAAAGACATGGGTTTTTTACTAATCACTGGAGAAATCTGAATATTTAAGGCAATAATCTCATTATTCCGCATATATGTTCAATGTCTGACCACAAAAATGTGGATATTGACTTAGGGTAAAAGTATACACATATGGATATAATTCAATGTACCGGAGGCAACTTTCAGCCTTCGTAGGTACAGTTTATTACCAGATACTTTTAGAAGTCAAAATATTTCCCTCTTTACATAGCATAATGGAATTTATTCATCTAATTTGATTACAAAGCTGCACACTGAAGAGCTGAAGATGAGATAAATAGTTTCCTTTTTATATAGTTATTAATCACAGTTATTATAAGCATCACTGTCATAAAGCCATAGCCAGAAAGAAACCTATGGACAGCATTCATATCAGTGGTGTCAGAGACTTAAATCATGGATTAATTTAATGGGTAAATTTTTACCCATATTCAAGGAAAAAACAAAGTATTCACTGAGTTCACTGCACCAGGATTTCAGGAGGGAGACTGGGCTAAAGTTAGCCCAGGGATATTAACTACATCATATTACAGTAGAATATGGGAAGAAAAAAAATCTTCCCATTAATGTCTTTAAGGGGGTGTATTAATCGTTTCATTCTATTTCAATGTCACCCAAAAGAATTCTGCAGCTATATCACCATTACTGTACCTGATGCATTATAAAGAAAGGAGTTTTCTAGTAAATTCTGCAATTTACATTATGTCATTTAGACCCTGATTACTTTCTGTAAAACCTTACTGATATCCTTCCAAATGTATTTTATAGGATTTTCCGAAAGAATAGGAGTGAATCTGTTCCAGAGTCTTGTTATCTCATTATATAGTTCTAGTAAGCACACTAACTTGAGGGAAGAAGTAGTGGGTCCTAGGCACACATTATAGCTTATCAGTAGCCACAGACTCATTTTGCAAGACCACAGACGACCACAGTAGTGGCCAGCACCATCAGCAGGGGGGAAAAGACTTGCACAAGACAAAGACAGAGCTGGGAACAGAAGAAACTCTCCAACCCAGTTGCTCTATCCACTGATTGGCAGTACCTCACAAGCCACACAAGATAATGACAGCCAGAACGGCAACCGAGGGAGACGGTCGATACGATGTGGCTTTATACACAACACCCTTTGCCTTCTTCCTGCCACCTGCATTCACACCTGTTTGTCACACTAGCTTGCTTGTGCTGAGTTAATACAGAACTTGGTGCTGATGCGGTCACCTGAGCATGAAGTGCTAGAAAAGAAAAGAATGGAATGACCAAGCAACTTGAAGGGAATCCAGACAAAAAAATCTGCTTAATGCTTGCTGAGTTTATGCCCAGTAGCAAATTAATTCATAAAATTACAATCTGTGAGTGACAATCTGTAATCCAGAGTAGAGTCTTACTTTACTGAATGACTAGTGCATGAGATGCATTTCTGCTACTTTTCTGGACAATCCATAAGTTAGAGGAAGCTGATATGTTACTGTAAAATGAAATTTGAATACAAGGAGCATTTTTACAGGTTTTATCTTACTTACATCTTTCCAACTGCTATTGTCATCTGTCTCCCAGGTGTTCCTGGTATGCCAGGGAAGCTCTCCTTTTAAAAAGTGAGCACTTTTATTTTCATTCCCTTCCAGCAGCCGTAGCAAATATTTTGAGATTTCTTCCCACTGCAGATAGTCTTCCAGCTGCTTGATATTTTCAGGTACTGCTGAAAACGGGGTCTTGTTTTCTTCATAAACATAAGGAAAATCTCCAGTGCTCTTTTTCCCCATTAAATGTCCTGTAACAACAATGACAGTAGCATGAAATTACCCAAAACAGGTATAACTTTGATTGTTCAAACATCAGCTGGAAGTTGTTATTGACTAATAGTATGAAGAGAAGGGAAGGGATTAGATGATGCCAAAGTTGAAGCACAACTGGCATTGGAGATTTTGTCACAGTGTCACACACAATTAATTTCCTCTGTCTCTTATGCTATGTTGTCAGGGAAAACGTTGCTGAGAATGGGGCAGAGATAACCAAGCATTTTTGCCTGGAGCTAGGGAGAGGCACCTGGTGAGATTTGCTGGAATAAGTGGGTGGAGAAGCTGTAGGTTTTAGGCTTTCCCTGCCTTGGCGTGGGATGTGGGAACTGTAGTGTAAGCCTATGTTCCAGGGCCTTTCTAGGAGCTAAACTGGATGCACTTTTGATATACCATACTTTCCTGTCATCAAAATGAAATCATAGTTGGCTTTAGGCTGCAAAGGAGATGACTGGAAACGGGAGGGGGAGCGACAGCACTGGAGGAGCCTCCTCCAGGCTGAGCGCCCCAGGGCCCTGGCTGGGACCAGGGCTCCGCAAGGTGTTAGCTGCGCCTTGGGGTGCTGGGGAGCTCGTGGGTCCCGCCCAGCTGCCTTCGGGCTTGGGTCTGGGTTCCCGCATCTATGAAGAAAGGTAGCGGTAGGAAACATAATCGCCAAATAAACACATCAAAGGTAGCAGGGAAAGCTGCATTACCCCGCACCCTCTGCCCCGCACAAGTGCGGGGTGCTGCGGCGGAGGCCGAAGGCTGTCCGGGACGCGGGTTGCTTCCGCAGTAGCACTGCTCCGCACCCGGTGCTCGGGGGCGGG
>NW_008825324.1:28892-37527 GCF_000699105.1 Pygoscelis adeliae | reverse complement strand
TGAGCGTGCTTGGGCTGGTTCCCGTGCCAGCCCGTTTCTGTACCGGGCCGCAGGAAGCCGGTCCCTGGGCGCTTTCATACTGCTGGAGAGACCGACCAACATTTCCCTTGGGGTTATTTTCTCGCTTACATTAGAAAAACAGAAACTTCTCAGAATTTTGTTTTCCCCTCACCTCCCTTCGTCTTACGCGGTTCGGTGCTCTGAGGTGGCCTGGGCGACCCGGGACCTCGGAGCGTGTGGAACGGATGCTGCCGGTGGTGCTCGGCGTGACCGATCAGCCCAGGGCCTCCTCACCTGGGGCGCTTGTGCGGAGTCGGCAACGGCAACAGGCACCGCACAAGCGCTGATGGAGAGGGGTGGCCCTGCCGCGGGAGCGTGCGGCTTGAGAGGAGGCACAAGGGGCCTTGGCAGATGCAGAGGAGATGGGTCAGGGATGACACTGTGCGGTTTACCCTCTGCCGTGTGGGACTGTGTGTACACGCGTTAAACTTTGCTTGGTAAAAAGGGTTTCACACTGTTGCCACCGACTGCTGGACCAGGGAGCCAGGGTGACTAAGTTACATTTCTGTTACAGGAACTATTTTTCTGAAGAAGACGTTTCTGTTAAAATGAATGTCTTCTTTACGGAAAGCATTAAAATGTTCACAGAGGTGGTTTGCTGCTCTAGACTAAAATGACGGAACAGGTTGAAAAATTTTTACAGGAAATTATGGAAAAAACAATGCTCCAGCATTTTTTAAGCAGGAGGAATGGCTGTAAAACGACCAAACTCAAAACATCACTTGAAGCTCATTAAAATAGAAGATCTTGTGCAAAGAGTTTCTTTTAATTTCCAATATCACATAAATTTACTGTCACAGGTGACAGTAATGTGACAGATTTACAGGACTTTCTTCTTTCCTTGCACAGAGACCCTGTAAATTTTTGTACTGGTTTTGGCTGGGATAGAGTTAATTTTCTTCACAGTAGCTAGTATGGGGCTGTGTTTCGGATTTGTGCTGAAAACAGTCTTGATAACACAGGGATGTTTTAGTTACTGCTGAGCAGTGCTGACACAGAGTCAAGGCCCTTTCTGCTCCTCACCCCACCCCACCAGCAAGCAGGCTGGGGGTGCACAAGGAGTTGGGAGGGGGCACGGCCGGGACAGCTGACCCCAACTGACCCAAGGGATATCCCACACCATATGGCGTCATGCTCAGCATATAAAGCTGGGGGAAGAAGAAGGAAGGGGGGGACGTTTGGAGTGATGGCGTTTGTCTTCCCAAGTCACTGTTATGCATGATGGATCCCTGCTTTCCTGAAGATGGCTGAACACCTGCCTGCCCATGGGAAGGAGTGAATAAACTCCTTGTTTTGCTTTGCTGGCGTGCGTGGCTTTTGCTTTACCTATTAAACTGTCTTTATCCCAACCCTCGAGTTTTCTCACTTTTACTCTTCCAATTTTCTCCCTCATCCCACTGGGGGGGAGTGAGCAAGCAGCTGTGTGGTGCTTAGTTGCTGGCTGGGGTTAAACCACGACAACTTTTCAGCACTCTAAGGCACCTGGAACTGGCCAACTTTGTAATAGTTAATGGATGAAAAGATTTCCATCCTGAAGAGGCAGTGCAGAGGAAAGGATGGATGAATCACTGAACGAGACAATATATGACTGTAAAGGCCGTGAAGAAGTGGAACGCTTAAATGCATACTCAACTTCAGGCATGTAAGTAGTTTCACTGAAGTGAAGGTGGATGAGTAGTAGAGGAATACAGAGTCTTGATGTGCTGTCCCAGAGGAGAACAACAGAGACAGGGATGAAGTCACGTGGAATTGGTACAGTTTATGTGATGATTTTGCTGTCTAGAGAACTATGTCAGGAAGTAGGATACACAGTTAACAGAGCTGACGGTAAGGGACTTGCCAGATCCTTCAGCTAGCCCTGCACGATTGGAGCTGAACTATACCCAATGGAAACTACCATGGATGTGAATTAACATAATTACTGGGCAAACTGTGTAGTACAATCACTTTTGAAGTCAATTATGTATCCTACTGTATGAGCTAAATTGTTCCCTTGTTTAATCTTAGTTTATTGCATCTTCTTTTACTGATTAATGTGATTCATTCTTTTAGTTTGGTTATTAATTATGCACTCTTGTTTAATTTACAATAGTATTCTCATGCTTCATCACAGTCACAAGTTTCACTGTGCAGCCTGCAGTACAGCTACAGACAATATGTTCTGTGCTGAGTGACAGCTGATCAAATACAATATTGCCATTGGTGGGAAATCCTAATTGTTTATTGCAATTCAAGACAGGAAATTGAAAATTCAGGAAACTGTCCATTTTCAGAAGAAAAAAAAAACAAAGCAAAATATTTGGCTTTCCTAAGCTACAGCGGCTGTATTGGAAGCCCTCTGACTGTCCTTGCCTCCCCGGGCTGTTGTGCTGGACCTACCTTTGCGCTGGGGCCTCAGCCCTGGGCTGCATCCATCAGCCCTCCCTGTGGCCTCTGGGACCGTGGTGCACAGCACAGTGCAGCACAGCATGCCCTCTGCACAGTGCGGCTGCTGTTGCCCCTTGTTTCAGCCCTGGTCGCTCCAGAAGCCACCGACATGGGTTCCCTCGGACCCTGCTCCACCAGAGAGCTGAGCCGAGGGGAAGCCATCAGTAGGTCATCTCCCTGAAACTGCCACATGTGCACAAATTGACTTAGGAAGTCACTTGTTTCCTAGTACTATGTTTTGCACGGTACTTTTGTTACTTTCAGCTGCTTCTGGTATTTTTGCTTCTGTTGCTTTATGTAGAGCTTATTGAGGATTAACAACATAAAGCAATATTGAAACCTTCTGGTCAATAAGTCATATATAGCTGCATATAACACCTATGCTGTTAGTAAGCTTTGGCTAGTAATGCCAAACCATGAATTCTTACTCAGTTCCTTGTTGCCCAGTAGTTGTAAGTCTCTTTTACCACAAACACTATGCAAACAAATAAACTTTTCTCATATTTTGTATATATAATACGTCCTCATACATTTCATGTGTTAAAGACTATGCCTTCACATTAAATCTCATTTTGCATTGCCTTGAGCTACTTTAATTTGAGATTGTTCCTTATACAATCCCATTTTTATACCTGTATTATGGACTTAATGAAAGTTTAAATTAGTTTGCCCTTTAGGTGATTAAAGTTGCAGTGAAAAATACTGATTTAAAGAGTTGATCAAATTTGGGTTGGAATTTTCTTTTTAATTAGGATTAGCTTTTTGAGTGGAGGGATATTTTTGCCAAGAAAAACACATTTTCAGGGTTTTGTCATAAAACAAATACAAAAATCTCTAACTCTTCCAAACAATCAAACTGGATTATTTGAAGCAAGCCATCAACAAAAACTCAGTTCAAGGATTTTCTATTTTTCTGGAAAAGAAAAACAATAATTTTCCCAAACTAAACCAAACCTGTTTTGGTTTTACCTTTGCTTTTATATTGACAGCCATCATGAGAGCCTTCTCTCTTCATTGAGTATGTTCAATGGAAGTTTATTCTTACTGTTTTCAAAAGAAACAGAGCCTAGTAAGATCTTTAATCCCATAATTTGCACATGTGTCTTGATTCATGCATACACAGAACTGACACCCACAATAATGGACCTGAAATACTGAGCCCTCAGCAGGTTCCCAAACCTGTCTGTAGGGAGTGTTAGAGGCAGGCTTGTATTTTTCCAAAGCAGCCTAGGCTGCACGACTTATGCTTTCCCCAAAATATATTGCATTATTTGTAATATGTGCTGGACACATCACAAACTCTGCTTCACTTATCTGCAAGATATAGCTGGGGCTTTCTTCTGCCCGGTGAAATGCCTGCACGGCTTTTGGGATCAAAACATCCATCAGGACATTCTTAGGACCTTCCTCATCCTCTGTCAGAATGACTGGCAGTTTTTCAACCAAAAATTCATCAGTGCCCAGGGGGTTGGGGTAAGCTGCCCCACTCTTCCACATCCTGTAGTGGCAGAGCATGTGTGCAGGGGGCTGAAGAAAAAGGTGATGATGGAGTGGTTGTACCCGAACAGCGATGGAGAGTGTTGGGGTTGGTGGGCGCAGAGTGTGCCGACGGCAGGGAGAGGCAGGGGCATTGGCCCAGACTGGGACCAGGATGCTGCTACAGTTGTCATTAGCTATCACAGACTCTGCCAGCTGCTGCTCGCAGGAGGGAGGGGAACTGTGGCTGCAATGTGTATGCACTCAGTCCCGTGCACAGTGCTGAGCACTGTCAGCTGCGTTGCTGAGATGAGGATGCCTTAATCACAGTGGAGTATGTGCTTGAGCAATGCTGCTTGCTCATGGCCTTGCGGGAATTAGGCAGATACATTAATTAAATGAACTAACTGAATCTCTTCAATAAATACTCTTGTGGCTTGACACCACCCCTGCGGCCCTTCAGGCCCCTAGTAGCTTTTGTTGAGCAGGAGAAAATGTATAATTTGCTTTCTTAATGGGCAGTACATCTGTGCTCCTTGGCCTGTGGTGAGTGTGACAGGACCAGGTCTCTGCCCTCAGCTTCCCCAGTGAGACCCCTGGGGCCATCTGGCACCACCCCAAACCCAACTTGCCTGCCCATGGGGGTCCTCCGCTTGCTGCAGCCGATGGCTCTTGGAAGCAGGTTGAGCTGTGAAGGAAGAAGCCGCTCCTTGACATATTTATTATGCCATGATCACTGGGAACTGTAGGCCTTGATGACTTTTCATAGGCAGGATTATCATCTGCATGCCATAGCTCATGTCCCCTCCAACTCCAGGGATTTACATGGCCTGGGCTGGCAGTTGCTCTTTTTATCGTGTGCCTTTCCCTCCCAGCACCTTTGGACTAATGGGACATGAATTAATGCATTATGTACCCGGGCATGTCTTTCGTGGGATCACAGCTAGGCTTGGGCTGCAAACAGTTCAGCAAAGGGAAACCTGACTGGAAAAAGAACTCAGCACTGAAGCAGAATAACCCAATCCCTAATAAATAAAACCAAAACATCTATTTAAAACTAAGCCAAACCACTGCAAAGATGCTGAAATATTCCAATAGGTAAATGTAGAAAGTGGCAAGAGCAGCAAATTTGACACAGTGGTGGCTGAGAGCCCCACCAACACAGCAGTGAGAAACCAGGTAGAACAGCAACTGTGACAAACCTACAGCCAGAATAGAGCAGAGGGACACACCACCTGCAACCCCCCATGCACGGGACCCCCAACCCAGCCCCACTCACAGTACAGCTGTGAACACGGCATGCATCAGGCAGGGGAGAAGGCACGAGAAGCATTATCACATACCCTGTCCCTTCCCTGGGAACAAAGTGCAAATAAAGCAGACTGGTGTGAGGTCTCATGCACCTCTGTCAGCAATGCTTTCTTGGATGAAGAGGCTCACATAGGAAAACCTCTGCTAAGGACATGGCTGGGCTGTGCTGCATGGGAGGGGTCCCACCCTGCAGCCAGGGAGCTGGGGGTATGAAGGTGGGCACGGGCACGGGCACAGAAGAGGCTGTCACGGCTCCTATGGATTGGACCACACGTAGGCTGGTGAATGCCTGGTCTGTGCTCATGAGGTCATTTGGGTGCTGAGCAGCCAGGTCTGAACAGGCAGGGATGGCAGGGATGCGCCCAAAGACCCATCCTTTCTCCTCAGCCTCATCACCTTTTCCTCAGCCCAGCTGAGGATCCAGTCTGCTCTTTGAATAAATTTGTGTATTATTAGTATTTCTTTATTTACTTGGTCATAAGGATAAAAAAGATAACACGGATTTATTCTAATTCTTATTTTTATTAACCTTTTCAGAAAAATAATAATTTGATAATATACAGAAATAATATACCGGACCCCCCCACAACAGAAAAGGATCTAGGTACAATAAACACATGATATCAACTGTGAGTGACTCATTCATTTGAGACAACCTTTCTTTCTTAAAGAAGAAATCCAATAACATAAATTTGTGTTTGAACATCAAGAAACAGCTCTCTTCATTTTAAAGTACCTTTCTACTTTTCATATATCCCATGGCAAAGTGAACTGTTGTTGCACTCCATGGCAGGAAAACATTAATGGGTTTTAAACGCTATGACCACAATGACACTCTTTAATTTACTTCCTTTACATTTTAGACAACTGTGATTGTTCTATCAGCAAGGCAGATTTTACGGAAATAAAAAGAGATAAAAGAAAAATGGTGTGCCTTTCATCATTTTCTTTGTAGTGATCCTGACGTTAGAGACAGCTATAATATATGTACAGAACAAACAATGGTTTAGGCATATCATCGATGTAATAACAGGGCACGATCACTAAGGAATACTTTGTAAATGTTGAAGATGCTGAATTGACTAATCTCCAGCACTTCAAAGCTGTAGTCAGGGCAGCCATTCTGCAAATAACCTGAAAATTTACTCTCTGCAGTAACAGTTCCCTGAAGAACTGAAGACATTTTTCAAAAAAGAGCTCCACAACTTTACAGAGGCTGAACAATATGAAATAATAAACATTTATTTAATAAGGCACAGTTTAAGATATTTCATACTGCTTGTGCTGCATTTTAGGAAGTCCTAGCCCTAGACAGTTGGAGCTTAACTAAAGTGATCGCTTTTTGCACATTCAGTGTATGTCAGTGTGCTGCATTAGCCATCACATTTTTTGTTTTTGCGATTTTTGTGGTGGAGGGGTTCAATATTTTGAGAATTCAAATGGGAAGCATTTATGCTTCTGAATTCTCAGGAACTGTTGCTGGCTGGACAGAGGCAGTCCCAGCTGAGCCTTCCTAGAGAAAATAAAATGATTCAAGTGACACTGCTGCGCTCATGGTCCCCGGGAGCACAGAGCAACGGAGATGCAAACTGCAGACACAGAGCTTGTGCCCTGCTGCAGGCACCTCAGGGCAGGGAGAGGTTGTCTTCATAGAGTCATAGACTCACAGAATGGATTGGGTTGGAAGGGACCTTCAAAGGTCATCTGGTCCAGCCCCCCTGCCATGGGCAGGGACATCTAGGACAACTAGATCAGGTTGCTCAAAGCCCCATCCAACCTGATCTTGAGTATTTCTAGGGATGGAGCATCCACAACTTCTCTGGGCAACCTGTGCCAGTGTCTCACCACCCTCATAGTGAAGAATTTCTTCCTTATGTCTGATCTAAACCTGCCCTCTTTTGGTTTAAAACCGTTGCCCCTTGTCCTGTCACTACAGGCCCTCGTAAAAAGTCTCTCTCCATCTTTTTTATAAGTCCCCTTTATATATTGAATGGGCGCAAGAACTCGTCCCCGGAGCTGTGTCTTCCGCAGGCTGAACAACCCCAAGTCTCTCAGCCCTTCTCCACAGGAGAGGTGTTCCAGCCCTCTAATCATTTTTGTGGCCTCTGGACCCACTCCAACAGGTCCGTGCCTTTCTTGCACTGAGGACCCCAGAGCTGAACATAGTGCTTCAGGTGGGGGTCTCACCAGAGCAGAGCAGAGGGGGAGAATCACCTCCCTGGACCTGCTGGCCACACTGCTGGTGATGCAGCCCAGGACACGGTTGGCTTTCTGGGCTGCAAGTGCATATTGCTGGCTCACGTCTGTATCTCCAGTGCCCTGGTGCACAGGGCATGCCTTGGGCTCACTCAGCCCATCAGACAACATGCCCCAGGCTTGGGCCAGGGGTGTGAACTCTTGTGGACTTCCAGGAAGGCTGGAGGAGGTTGACAAAGCTATGTGCGATACTTACACTTTCTCTCTTTCCTTTCCTCCAATTTTGAGTGCTCATTGGAAATGGGCTCTGTCAGGCTTTTGTGGGAGTGCAATGTGGCAGGGTGGCAGGGGCTGCTCCCCAGCCGGGGTAGGAGGATTGCACACAGTGCCGGGTCTGGCGGCCGCAGCTCCTACTGCAGGGACAGCTCCTGCTGCCATCCTCCCAGGAGCCTGCTGGGAAGGACAGCCGGGGCTGCCTGTCCGCAGAGACACAGGCAGGGCTGTGTGTCTAGGTCTTGGCCCACACCCAGCACCATTCTGTGGCTCCAGAGCCTGTAGAAATGCAGTGCTGACCGGGGCAGGTGGCCAGAGTAGCCCCTCTGCCAGGCACTGCTTCAGCTGTGTGCACCTCAAAGCGTGACCTTGACTCTGCTGCTGCTGCTGCTTGGGTAACTCGCTTGCAAGGCAAGAGCAATGTAGAACTATTTGCTTGCATTGATCACTCTTTCAGAAGCAATCGGAATCAATTTGGCAAATCGCCATTGCAGAGAACAGTATTTGTATCTTTTATATTTCAGCATTTGGAGAAATAAGGTATAACAGACACATCCCAAGTGGCCAGATCAGATGCAGTTATTCTAGTTGCATTTCATTATTATTTTTTCACACTTACATCCCTACTATTAAATATGGACTTCTGGGCCATGCTCAGTGTTAGGACACTCAGGCCTGGACACGTACGCGAATCAGAACAGTCGCTGTCATGAAATAGGTTTGTTTCACGGTGGTCAGACCAGTGCCCTGCACTGTGCCACCTTTCACCTAGGAGGGCAATTCCAGACTCTGCATTGGCTTCAAATTTTGCCATGTGTTTATCTGGAAACATGAGGCAATGGCGTGAAGAGCTCTGGTAAGCCACAGTTCCTGCCAAATGCCCTCCGTGTAG
>NW_008825324.1:19699-28866 GCF_000699105.1 Pygoscelis adeliae | reverse complement strand
GGAAGAGCTCAGGGAGCAGGTTAAGCATGGGGTTCATGGTAAGGGGGCAGGGCTCATTCTCCCTAGACAGTCTGAGCCATTTTAGCAGGATTTCCACATAAGCTGGGGCTGGGATAGCGCAGCAACCAGCAGGTGACTCATCTGCCGATTTGTTAGTTTGCAACTAAATCTATGGAAAATAAGCACCGAGGAAATTTAGAACTACAAGTTTTGTTTCCCAAATGTCAACTTTCTTCCACATATAGCTGCTGATGCTGGATTTATAAACACCGTATGTGTTGTAGAAAATAGAGCTGAGGAACCTGCATGACCCAAGTCCAGAGAGCGAACACACAAACAGCAGGACAAGTGCAGGTGACAGAAAGGACAGGCATTAGCAAACCGTAAGGCTATCAGGTGGCCCCAGACTCCTGTCACAAGAAGTGAAGCAGGAAAACAGCACCGCATCAAGCAGCTGGCAGAAAGATCACTGTCCCTTGGAAGCAGGGAGGCACCGTGGCCAGCCCCGAGCCCCTGGGCCATGGTCAGGTGCCAACACAGCATCAGCTGCACTGCAACTGCTGGAGCACTGAGCTGGCCACAAAGGTGAGCCAAAGCTTCAGGCATCCCTAGGGCAGAGTCACACTGTGCATCCTTCCCAGCGAACAACAAAAACCCCAGGTGGCCTCCTCTCCTTCTCCACCTCCTCCTCACTTGCACCCCAGCACACAGTGGAAACGCAGCCCCTTCGCCCCAGAGGGCTCACAGAGGGCTGGTGCACCAGCACCCCGCTCCCCAATGCCCAGGCCTTCTCTTGCAGTCAGATTTTTCACATGTACCTTTCAGTTTAGTTCTAGCAGATGCGGTCATCAGCACTGGAAACCAATGTCCTAATGTGATCGCAAAAGAAACAAAGCTTTGTCCACAGCTGCTTTATTTGTAAAACTCAAATCCAGACAGAGGTTCGTATTTCAAACAGCTTCAAAGTTCAGGTGGTGGTCATGCCCACGTCAGATTTCCATATACCTACATATAGATACAGACTATATATAGCATATGTATATATTGTTTCTGCTGATAGCATATTCACATATAAATGATAGAGAAGCACAGTTGGTTCTATGTACAAAAACATAAATGATGATAGAAGAGATGGAATATACTTATTTAAGCCAAGCTGTGTAGCAGAGAAACATATTGAAGTTTTGTCATGTGAGTGGCTTATGCTTTGTTTGCTTTTGGCCCCCAAGATGTTCAAAGAAACACTGATAAAATCCATGCATGCAGAGGAAAAATGTCCTTTTCATCACTGTTGCTCAATTTCTCGATTAAACATAGAGAAAAATGACTTGCTAACACGGCTTAAACTGGAGTTCTCTCTCCAGTTACTCCATGTACTCATTTTACCTCTACCAACGCAGGCAGCAGTTCAACCTGAACATCTGGCAGCCAAGACTCACATGCCTTCAGTGTCCTGAGACAGAAGGGCTGTGAAGAGCAGAGGGGCACCCAGCAAGCGGTGCTGGGGCTGCCCCGCACGCCCCCAGCCTTTGTGACCCTGACATCAAACACCGAAGTGCTGAGATGAGAGAAGTGGAGGAGACCGAACAAAGCCAATCTCCCGCTCAGCCCTTTCCTGCGAGCACAACAGCGTTCATGGTCATGGGGACCAGCCCCCGTCGTCACCCCGAGGGTCTGCGCTGGTGCCCAGCCCTCATTCATGGCCCCAGCCCAGGGGTCCCCACAATGCCCGCAGCCCCCTTCTGCACATGCTGCAGCCTGCACAGCCCTGGGTGCACAGGGACAGTTTTTAGCCGAGCTGTGAAAAGGCAGCTAACTGGAAAGAAAAAACAGAACAGCTTCAATCAAAGTCTGAGCTTCTCTTACTCCCAACTGCTCAGTTAAAAACATACTGCCTGTGCCTGTAGCATCTTGATCTTCCTCAAAAAAAACCACAAAATCATCCAGAGGCCTTGCTAGGATGTATGCATTTGCTTTAAAATGCTCTTTTCTTTTCTCCAGTGACACAATGCACAGTATTTCACACCAATAGCCATGATAGCCATTCTTTCCAGGGAGTATTGATGTCTAAGCAGCATGTGAGCTGAGGTGAACCAGTTACCACAGCTTCAAGGATCAATGGAGCACTTTGCCTCCAGTTAATAAGTCAGTAGATCCACCAATTATATCCTTGATATGTCCTGGCTTCAAAGGGAAGCTGCAGCCTAGAAGCAGAGCAGGCAATTGAAGAAAGAAGTTGTATTTGTGAAAAGGGAAAGCACCTTGATGTATCAAATACATAGGATCTTAACCCGCTTTTTATTAGTCAGCCCCATCTATAACCTGCCAAAACACACGCACAAGCACAGTTTGTCCCTTACCTCTGAAGAGTGTATGTAAAATTCTGCTTGAAGCACAAAGAGCAGCAATATACATAAATTTAATTTGGGGCTAGCTTTTGCCCTTGCTGCAAATTATTTTAGAGGTGATAAACGGATGAATGGGATAGAATAGAAGAGCTGGAAGAATATTTCAGCTGGAAAGGACCTACAACAATCATCTAGTCCAACTGCCTGACCGCTTCAGGGCTGACCAAAAGTTAAAGCATGTTGTTAAGGGCATTGTCCAAATGCCTCTTAAACACTGACAGGCATGGGGCATTGACCATCTCTCCAGGAAGGCTGTTCCAGTGTTTGACCACCCTCTCGGTAAAGAAATGCTTCCTAATATCCAGTCTAAACCTCCCCTGACGCAGCTTTGAGCCATTCCCACGTGTCCTGTCCCTGGATCCCAGGGAGAAGAGATCAGCACCTCCCTCTCCACGTCCCCTCCTCAGGAAGCTGCAGAGAGCAATGAGGTCGCCCCTCAGCCTCCTTTTCTCCAAACGAGACAAACCCATAGTCCTCAGCCGCTCCTCACAGGACATGCCTTCCAGCCCTTCACCAGCTCTGCTGCTCTCCTCTGGATGCATTCGAGTACCTTCACATCCTTCTTAAATTTTAAACACAAAGTTACATGTTATAGTTGGGGAAAATCTAACAGCTCACTGTTCCCAAAGGCAAAACCTGTTCCTCCTCCTTTGCCTCTATCTTGCTCCTGTTTCCTCCCCACCCTGCCATGTCCTTTGCTGAGCTTGCTCAACTCACAAACCCACCAGAGAAGAACTAACTTCTTCCTGGGTTCACAAGTTGCATTGGCTCCAGTGAACATGGCAGCTTACACAGAGAGATACACGACCATGTTGTCTGCAGCAGGAGGATCATCTGATCTCGGCAATTGGAGCTGATAGGTAAGTTCAGCTGCAACGTGCAAAGTTACCTTCAAACTTGTTCTCAGCAAGACTAGCAGGAAAAGCTGGTAATATTCAGTTACAAAATATATCAAACAGCAAACTGTGTATTTAGGGGATGTTAAATCATGCAAGCATCGTACAGTGCAATTTACTCACAGCAGAAAGACAACACTCTTCTGATACACATTTCACCATCGAGGCTCATTTATCATTGCTTCTCAGCCCAAGAACTAAAAGATTCTGTACTGTTATATCTAGCAGAAGGAAAGGGTTTATACCAGAAATTTAGATTCTGGGCAAAACTTTTGGCACTCCTTCCATCCCTGACTACTACTGTAAGGAAATTAATAAGCAGCACTACCTAACTAGATCATCAGAAGTGGAAATGGTTGGCTTAAAGTAGCTCAGACAATTAAGGGAATGAAAGTCAAGAACAGAGACTTTCAGTCACTTTCAGAACAGTGAAGAGCAACCCAATCCAGTCGGTGGTGAGTCATCTCCAAGCATTCATAGGCAGCCAACCAAATAGGCCTGAACAAAGTAGCCACCAGTTAGCGAACTAATGTATTTCTTTATAGAAAAGGTTAAGCTTGCTAGTGATCAACTGAAATACTATAAGACTGTTTTTTAGAAACAATTATGAGATTCCTAAATTGGGGGGGGGAGTCTTTTATCCTACATAAGAATAGCGGTACCATGTTTTAGTGGTTTTACCATGTTTTTAGCCTGTTTTAGTGTTCAACCATCTGCACAGTAAAAGTTTGTGGTTTTTTTAGTGTTCAGATGGAATTGTCTCTTGCCTTGTCACCGGGCACCACTGAGAAGAATCTAGCTCCATCTTCTTTATACCCTTCCCATGCAGGCAAGAACTTTTCATATTTATATAAGATTTATCATTATGGCATCTGGTCCTACCAGCTGAAAAAAAAGCTACTGTTTATCACAAAAGAGAAAGTAGATTACCTATATGGTTGAACAGGTTATTGTACATGGCTGACCAAAGTTGCTTTGGTGGAAGCAATTAACAGATCTCAAGGCATCCAGCTAAAACCAGGAAGATAAACTGGGCCCACACTGTCATCCAACATTTCACTGAAAGAACAGATATGGCAACACTGACAACCATATTTTACTCCATTGTGCAAGTCAATTCTGCAGGTTAAGATTTATCAAGGAGACTTAAGACAGAGGATATCATACCTCAAAAATACAACCTTTTTTTCTGAGCATGAACCCACATATTTAGATGTTATCCTTGTGTGATTTTACTAATCCATGTTTCCTCAACACAAGAATAAATTCCCATAATAATGTGCCAAATTTGTCATTTGGGTTATGTCCAAAACCCCACTCTCAAAGTTAGAGCTGACTGTGACTGCATTGGGATAGGTGGACAGGAATAAATTCTGATTTCAGCAATACTGGGAGGAGGGGGCATGAAATCTTACTACACATACACTCCGTCCAAAAATTAAATTATTTTTTCCTAACTGTGATGGCACACTTCTGAGAAGACTGCATTAAGGATACCTAAATTACTCTGATATGCCATTTATTATATTCAATTTTATTTCTACACAATTTGACACAAAACAAGTCATTTTTATAATACAGTTTGTCATGAAAACTACTTAGCAGGACACAAAAGAAGTAGCATTACTTGGAAAAATTCAGCAGTTGTCTGCCTTTCAGCACTAGCAGTTACAACAGAAGAGGTGCCATTATTGTACAATAGTGTATTTCTGTAGAGGTAAGGCATTACAGAAGAAACAAAACTCCACAGGAAAAAACCATCATGCTGTTCCTTATCAAAGCTACAAAAACAAAGCAAGCGAGGAAAACAAGTTCTGCTTTGTGGAAGGTACAACATTGACATTTGAAGTCAAGAAGAGAAAAATCTAGTATTTCATATAAGACAGTTATCAGGTAAGTTTTAAAATGAAAAATCAATTTTATGTTTAACACTATTCAGGTATCATATGATAGAAGAGAACAATACATTCTCAAAATTGGAATATGAGTTATGTCTTACCCTTATTGGTTAATATTACTTAAGTACACTACTGTGCTATTCATTCAGTAATTTACAAGTGTTAATAAAACCCATAAAATCTTTTTGTTAGGTGTGTTTTAACACTAGGAACATAAAGGCAGAATGGTTAACAGCCTGAATTCTAGAAACAAACACAGTCCCTAAAAATCAGGTCTCTAAAAATCAGGTCATTAGGTTTTTTTGTCCCTACACCACAAAGGAGCAAGTTTCAAATTCAGGGAAAAAGCTCCAAGTTTCCACTTCTCAGTTCTGAATCAGAATGAAAGACCCTTTCCTGTCTATTTTTGTCAGCCATATCTAGACAACTTTCTTTAGGCCTAAGTCTAACTAGACTCCTACAACTCACTACCTGTTCCAACACATATGCTGTGCCCTTATAAGTACTGATAAAAACAATTTGTATGGTCGTGAAAAGAGAGGGCACTGACAGAGATTAAAAATAATCAAGCAAAGAAAAATGAACAAACAGGAGGGAGAAAGTGGGTTCAGATGCAGTATCGCTTAAGAAAAACAACACAGCATGTCAAGGAGTGCCGTAAGCTGCTTTAGCACATGACAGTCTGTGTCTTCCAAACAAGCAAAAGACTAACTGAAAGCAGGATCTATTTAAGACAGTAAATATGCCATTACATAATTAACCAACAGCCAAAAGCTTTACTCATTAGTCGTACAGTTTATTTAGACAAGACAAAAGCTTGCACAGTTTTGTAACTGTATACAGAAATGAAAACATCTGAAATATATTAGTTTTTTTCCCCTTATATTTAACTTTGTACTTTGTTCTTGGAAAAGTGGCTTTTTTTTTTTTTTTTTTTAGGATTCACGTTTCAGCAGTACATATGCTCCCATTACTGCCAGGAGAGCATACTGCAAAAGAAAATGAAGACTGATTATAATTTCTCTTCATAGAAGCTCTGAAATTACAAATTGTTCAAAGTGTGCCCTCTCCAACATTACACCTTCTAGACGAGTACACAATTATAGAGTTGTGTTCCTATAGAATTACAGAAATATTTTAATGTGACCATATTCATTACAAATAGGCATCACAACTGTATACACTTAACTTATGATATTCCTATGAATTAAATGTTTTCAAATGACTACTAATACTAAGTTCTACTGGGTAACAGACAAGCTAAAATAAGCAAGAAAACATAGCTCATTTTACATTAGGTACTAAACCACAGAAACAAATTTATTAACATGTATTCTTATATGCAAGATTCTTACTATCTTTACTTGCTATTTTATAGTTTTAAATTCAAGTATGCAAAATGTCTGTATACATACCTTAAATTTTGGATAGTCATTCATTATTATAGTTACCATACCAACATAAGGCAAGAATCTGTAATTGACAAAACAGATGAATGTAAAATTAACCCTCAAATATTACATGGAAATGTTTCAATGTTACTCAGTCTTGAATATTTTAGATAATGGATTTCAGAGAAAAAAAAAATTCTGATAGACAACAAGAGCTTTAAAGACGATATGTACTTAATGAAAGTTTGGGAGCAAGATCTCTCAGATTTCCCTCTCCTCCCATGCTTCATCTTGCTGCATATTATTCATAGCATTAAAAATACACATGGATCCCAGAAATGGCAAGGAAATATCATCGTAATGAGAGGTACCCACAAAAGCCTAACATCCTACAACACAAGGGAATCTGCTTTTCAGGGTCTCCTGTTGTTCTGCAGCTATAAAAGCCATATAATCCAACACAGAAAGGGTTTCAAACTAATACGGAAAGTATTTAAAATTAGCATTTAACCTAGTCTACCAGCATTAAAGGTTTAAAGGGGCACTTCTTCTGTTTCTTTTTATTTAACTTGAAGGCAGGGACAGAATCTAAAAAAATCAAACAAATAAATATTCTTGCAGAAAAGTATTTTGTACTGCTTTGCAAGTTAACCCTATATTTATGACAACTTATGGAACTCTTAAATTAGGCAATAAAATACACAAGTATATGATGTGATACAAGAAGTCCTACTTTCCACTGGGTTTGGCCTACAACATTAATCTTAGCCTACTGGACACAGCAGAACTCGCATCAAGCTTCTCATGGCATCACTAAGACGACTCTCACAGCCCAAACAATATTTTGCCACAGGCTCTAAGCAAAAGCATTCCAAATAAGAACAGTGTAAAACAACCATTTAGACTTGTCACTAACACATATCTGAATGCAAAATATTTTTTTTTTCCTTAGACAAAAATTTAATCAAGTTATTTGAGAAAAATCTTAAAAGAGATTTCTTCTCAACTGGGGAAGGGGACAAAGTCAAAAGCTCAAACCTTGCATAAAATTCCTGTGGAATGTGGAAATAATTTCCTAGTAATTTCTAGTGATTACAAGGATAAGTTGGTTAATTTTATATCTACTGGTGAATTATTTGTTAAATGTGCCATTTTTTCAAAAAATTAATTTCCACTCTCCACATCAGTGAGAGAACTACAGAAAGCAACTTTTCCAGGTAGTTTTTTTTAATTACTATTTTATTTAAGAAATTAAAAAAAAAAAACCATACCAGCTCTAGTTTACACCAACAGCAGAACTGATTTAAACTCTAAATTTTCTGTTTTAGTTACAAAGAACATAGACATTTTGCATTACTTACCCTCTTGCTCTTCCAACAACATCTTTCTTCTCTAACCAGTTCTGACCTTCTTTGTACAAGCCTCTATCATCAACTTCATTATTATCACCTTTAGTCAGAAATTTGATGTTCCCATTTTCTCTAGAAGGCAACAAGGTGATAAACTAAATACCACTTAATTTAAAAACCTCAATTAACATCTACAAAGCACAATGAAGATGACAAGTGCTACAAGATTAGATAACAATGTTTACTTCCAGTCCTGCTTGTCCTGCTTATTTAACAAACACCATTAAATCATTAACATTACAGACTTTACTGACAGAGTCAACAGATTTTAACAAGAAATGTTTTTTAAAACACTCCTAGATTGTCAACTGATGTAAGCAATTACACAATGAACATGAAAGGGATATCGTCCAGCCAGAGCAGGCACTAAACCTCCTCAGCAAAAGCAGATGTGCCTACATGGGAAAAAAACCAACCATCCCCCTCTGCATTTTCAACAGAACAGAATTTTAACTCTGAAGTACTGAATAATACCCTACTAAGAGGGGTTTTTTTGTTTGTTTGGTGGGTGGGATTTTTTGGCTGTTTTTTGTTCGTTTGTTTTTACAAACTGTGGAATAATATCCTGTGAAGTCACCACACATTAGAGAATGAATTTAATTGAATTTGAATCACAAATTTCAGATGAGAGAGACCCTAAAAATCTTCCCTTAAGAAAGAAGGTGGTATAATAATACAATGCTTTAGACAATTTTCTTCTAAGTTCTATACACTTGTTTAACTCTTAGTAATCATATTTATGTCAAAAATAAAGCTTTGTCCTCTTTTGATAGAAAAAAATATTGAAGAGCCTCTAAAGTAGCTGCAAATCTGCATCAAATTCAGTATTTTGTCACTAACACTGCATTACAGTTTTAGGTCACTCATTAATTGTTAAACAATACAGTGAGTTCCAGGCAAAACCTCACTTACATTTGATATTTATTAAGTGGCAAATAAAAAAAATACACTTAACCAGTCTTTAAATAACATAATGCAGACAAAACATTATGTGGGGTTTTTAGGGGATTGTACGGAGAAATCCAAGCGATAGAAACGCTTCAGTAGGTGGCATTTCCCCCCCCCCACGGATGAATGCCTGCAGAGCTCAGAGAGCAAGGCTGCTCCCTCGGAGCCAGAGCTGACGTCTTGACCTCTCCTGGCCATTAAGGAGGCTCATTCCTTT
>NW_008825324.1:16206-19480 GCF_000699105.1 Pygoscelis adeliae | reverse complement strand
CCCTACTGTTTCAAATGAACAAAGTATCTTACACTACGTTTTGAACATGATCTAATTTAACCACCGCTGTTAGAAAAGCTGCCAAGTTTCGCTCTCTTTCAAGCGTTAGGCATATGTGCAGATACAATACTTCGTTTCAACACTCCCATTTAAATAAAGTTAAGTTTACAATCTTCAAAATGATTTTGCTCACGAAGCTGCTAATTGCAAGTAATGATATCAAGAAACAAGGAGTTTTTACGAAAACAAATTAGGTATTAAAAAAAAAGAGGTAATTCTTGTATATACATATTTGTTTCAAAAATGCATTGAAGAACATATATTACTCAAATGATAAACACCTTCAGTTCATGGCCAGGACCTCATGAGGAGCAAATGTCAATGCTTGCCACCTCCAGGTTAGCTTTTCACTGTGCAGAATCAGAAACAGCATTGCCTCTCTTTGTTTGAGAAGGAACTGTTTATCATACCAGGGATATGCAATAAAGGTAAAAACAAGTAATCTACCTGTTGCTTTTCAGCATGAATTGTTGTTGGCATTGTGACTAACAGACACAAAAAGAGTAAGAATCTCTCATTCTGAGTCAAATCTCTCTTCTGGAAAACTTCAGTTAGCAAAGATCACATACTTGTCAGACTTCATCTATAATGCTAATTCTGAATCTTCACCTTCTTTCAGAGATTTGCTTTTAGAAATAGCCATTTCTCATAACCAAAATCCCCATTCTATGACAGTCAGTACAGAAGTGGACTCTGCTCCCATACATATTGCTTCTGCTGGCAAAAATAACACGTATAGCTTGTGTTACTGGACTCCTCTTTGGCACAGGTTTACCTATTTCGAACCTGAGCAACTTTGCTGAGGGACAGGAGCCAGGGTCTCAAGAAGTACGCCACAGAACTGGGGACGAAAGCAGATCACATCCTAGAGATGAGTTTTATCTTACAGCATATCCTCTTGCCTTTTTCATAAAATACTACCAAATTAAAATGTAAGTGAAAGTCACGATGAATGAAACTACATTTAGAAACAAGGAAAATGCCAAGTTGCATTACTTTTCATGTATTTTGATTACTCTGTGAACTATTGGAATGTCTCTGCCTTCAACTTTAAAAACAACTATTTCACCAGCTCTGATTGGGTCATCATGGAAATTTGTTAAGAACAACAGGTCTCCTCTGTGAAAAGCTGGTTCCATGCTGCCACTAAAAAAAAAAAAGAAAGAGAAAGTTTATTAGCATTATGGTAACTGAAAGAAGAACCATAAAAACAAAGAATATTTAATTCTTACAGATAAACTCACGATTTTAACTGAAATCTGTAGCTTCACCCATTCAGTAACACTACACGGACATTTAACACAACGCAAACCTCAGTAAGTCCCAAGCTGAGCCAGGCTATAGAAGACTTTCTTACTGCCTCAATGAAAGAAAGAAAGAAGCTGTATAGAAAAGTAACAGTATTGTAGCTATAAGGAAGGAACACAACAAGCCATTCTGGTTAAGAAAACCAATCCATTAGTGAAAAGCCAAAAAATATTTCACAGTACAATAGGAAGTACTTCTATACACAGAGTTTAATTAACATGAGCAAGAGTTATGCTTACATCAGTGATTACTATTAATGACCAGAAAATCCATGCCTTTTTTCAAAGCCAGCCATAGTATCTTTTGGTAACAACCTTTAAGGTAGGATTCCAGATTCCATAACTAATAACAATAATGAAAATCGTCTGTTCATGTTATTTACTGCATACATTCCTTGCTGACACACATTCAATTTCTGTAAGGCTGAATCTTCCATGAACATGGGTTTATCTTCATGTATTTGATCAGCACTCAGGGGCCTGCATGACTGGCTCTTTATATACCACATATCTACTGTTTCAACAAATTTCAATGAAAACTAGACTGCAATTACAAAAGCAGCCTTTGCTAAGTGTCCAAAAACAGAAGAAAATAAGTGTTTGAGTACTTCTTTAAGTAGGTGAGATTTCAAACTCCAAATCTATCCAAGGGGGAAGGGGAGGAGACAAAACAATATTTGGACTTTAACAAAAAAGCCTTTACATTGACTTACCTGAGCACCACAACAATAGGGCTTTCACTTCCAGTAATGACGATCAGCCCTTTCCATATCATAAGGGCAGAAGACACTATCATAGCAAAATTTAAGACTTGGTAATACAGCTATATAAAACAAGAAAATTGTTTTTAAAAGTTACTGTGTTGTATTTAGAAGCACAACATAGAATTTCAACCCATATGCAACACTGAATCACAATCCAGGCACACGGACTTCTATGCTGAAATCGTATTCCAACAGAAGCCTCATGGAACAGATTGCTGTATAGGCAATCCAACCATACAAACCATACTGCAGCATAAAGATTTAATCCATTGCATGGCTCAATCTTGGCTTATTACTCCTGTGCAATACTCCCATTTGTTAGTGCTAGAAGCTAGCGAACTCCCTAGCAAAGACTTCTAAAATATAGGAAGCTATATGGCAAGTGATCCAATGATCACGCGTCCCTGACTCCTACCTGAGCTCATAAGTATTCAAAACACAAGTGACAAATACTGTAAGATCAGTAATAGTGGACTTTGTACTTTGAACAGTTATTTTTGTTTAAAAGGAGGAGCTGTGGGAGTAGAAGAGACATGACAAAGGATCATCTCCTGCTATTGTCAGGCAGAATTTTCCGCCCCAAAATTCTACTGCTTTCCCAGCCATTACAGCAGCGGATACATTTTCTTCACACTATCTCCTTTTTTTTTTTTCTTGGCAACATACAAAGATACTCTGGTGGAAAACAACCCTGCCCATCTCCATTTACCATGTGGCTCACTGGTAAAATATGGAACCAGAAATTTCCAGACGTTTGAAAACATGTATGCTGGGATTTTCAGGTACATGACCCACTTAACTCCACATTGGTCAAGCTTCAAAATCTGCTCTGAAGTTGGTGTTTTTTTTTAATTATTGATAGATATAAAAAAAACCCAAAAAACAAAAAACAAACAACTTAGAAATCAGAAGGTTTGTCACCAGTGTTATATTCTCCCTTCCAACCAGTTATCTGCATAATCACATAACATAGATAGAAGATACCTATTTTGAACTACAAGAGCTCAAATACACTAATTTGCTTCTACATGCTGCACCTCCAGAACGAAGCTGATTACTGACAGGGATATAAAAATACAGTTTCTCAGCTCTGAACCCAAGGCCTGAAAGCCCCCCCAGGCAGCCGCAGTCTCCCACCCCGCC
>NW_008825324.1:14709-15222 GCF_000699105.1 Pygoscelis adeliae | reverse complement strand
CTGTGGGGAGGGCGGTGGCTGAGGGAACAGGCTTTGCCGATGTTCGATGCCCTCAGCCTCGCTGTCACAGCGGGCACAGGCGTGGGGAATGGGATCTGCCTCAGAAAGCACTCGGAGCCAGGGGAGAGCAGCCTGCCTCGCTGGCTGAGGGAGGGATCAAGAGCATCTAGTTTCAGCAGCTAACATTCACCTCAGTGTTTGTTCAGGGGCCACTACACAGGCCTTGAAAAGGGAAAACTACAAAGTCCTAGGAAAAAAATACACTTCTATGTGGCAGCAGCTCAGTCCTTTTCGCAGCCCTGGCTACTGACAGGAATGAGTTTGTGCTAGTCAGAAAGATTGCTAGCAGCAGCTCAGGGCCTCCAGGATAGGGCAGGGACAGTTTATACACACAGCTGTCAATCACAGTCTTCCCTTTGTCCTTCATCACACAGGAAGTGATGTTTATAAAAAATGTGACCCCACAGAAACGGGCAAGGGAGCTGGATTTGGTCTGGGGGTTTTTTTTGTGGA
>NW_008825324.1:0-14675 GCF_000699105.1 Pygoscelis adeliae | reverse complement strand
TCCCCATTGTTAGGCCACTTGTCCCTATAGCACTGCTGTAGCTTTGCTCTTAAAACTGTATGACTATGCAGTGAACTGGATTTTCAACTAATCCATGTAAAAATACTTCCAGATAAAAAAGACGGGGATCATGAAGAGGGGACTATTTCAAACTGCATTTTGTCCCAAATTCAGTTCATTGCATGGTTCCACAAACAGACCAACATTTCTTGGAAGTTCACTTTCCATGCAGAAGGGCTGACCAGATGATCTCTGGGAGTCTCCTCCAGTTCTGCATTTGAATGATTGCATAAATCTGAAGCAACAACCAGCCAAATAGGTACATTGCCCAGAGCTTGTTGATTTCCTGGGAATGAAATGAACCAAACTATATGAGGTTTTCAAGTTCAGGATTAGCTCCTGAAGATGGGGAATGGCAACAGGACAACACAGAACACAGGGAAATACTACTAAGATAAATGGAAGCAAATTGTTTGTCTGAAGGAGCATTGGAAAGGTATTTCCACAGTTTGCCAGAAGTTGCTCAAGACTTTCTGTTAGCAAACAGTTGGAAAAGAGTGACTAACAGTGGCAGAACTGGCATTAGAGCACAGAGGAACATGTAATGTTGGATGTATGATGTATGTCCATGTATGACAGAAATGGCAAATGGACACCGGAAAGAAAGCTCCAAGGACACTAGCTAGGCATTATCTTGACAAGATCCTTGATCTTCTCACCTGATTGTTCTTTCAGTGGCACCAGTATTCCTTTACCTACCACACAGGAGTTCCTCTAAGTTTACATTATTTCAGGTTAGTTTTCTCTGATATCCTTTAAATACTCAAAAATTATATTGAAGTTGATTTTCTGTGTTAACCATATCCCCAGGGCACTCATTAAGGATTGTGTGAGTGTTGTGGTTTAACCTCAGTCAACAACTGAGCACCACACAGCCCCCCGCTCCCCCCCCCCCCCCCCCAGCCCCTGGTGGGATGGGGGAGAGAATTGGAAGAGTAGAAGTGAGAAAACTCGTGGGTTGAGATAAAAACAGTTTAATAATTGAAATAAAATAATAATAATAATAATAATAATAATAATAATAATAATAATAATATACAAAGCAAGTGATGCACAATGCAATTGCATACCACCTGCCGACCAATGCCCAGCCAGTCCCCGAGCAGCGGCCCCCCTGGCCAGCTTGCCCCCAGTTTATGTACTGAGCATGACGTCCCATGGTATGGAATGTCCCTTTGTTCAGTTGGGGTCAGCTGTCCTGGCTGTGCCCCCTCCCAGCTTCTTGTGCACCTCCAGCCTTCTCAGTCGGTAGAGCATGGGAAGCTGAAAAGTCCTTAGCTAGCGTAAGCACTACCTGGCAACAACTAAAACATCGGTGTGTTATCAACATTGTTCTCACCCTAAATCCAAAACACAGCACTGTACCAGCTACTAGGAAGGAAATTAACTCTATCCCTGCCGAAACCAGGAGAGTGAGGAATTCTGATGTAAGAGGAGAGGCTGAGAGAGCTGAGGTTGTTCATCCTGGAAAAAAGAAGGCTCCAGCGGGATCTTACCAATGTATATAAATACCTGATGGGATGGAGTAAACAAAGAGCCAGACTCTTCTTGCTGGTACCCAATGACAGGACAGGAGGCAATGGGCACAAATTGAAACACAGGAAATTCTATTTAAACATAAGAAAAACCTTTTTTACTGTGAGGGTGGTCAAACACTGGAACAGTTTGCTCAGAGGGTTTGTGGAGTCACCTTGGAGATACTAAAAAATTGCCTGGACAAGGCCCTGGTTGTGGGTCACGGGGACAACCATCTTACCAGGAACCCTCAGCAGCAGCGCTGGAAAGTGCATCATAGCAGCTGCACCCTACACCCCTACGTCAAAAGACCCAGGTGACCTTTGTCCGGCCAAACTTCTGCAGTATGCTGCAGCCAAAGCACACTTGTTTTGATGGTTCTGCAGATTGCGTTACATCTGGCTGCCTTGTCTGCTCAGCCTGAGTCGCACAGCTGTCCTTTAAAACTGGGAACTTCAGCATTGCCGAAGAACATGGCTGATACATGTCCCTGGAGCCACAACAAAATACGTGATACCATTTGTCATTATCCCTCTTTGAGCAGATGTAGTATTCACAAGTAATTACTAAGACAGACGTGGGGAAGGAAAATACACAAGAGCAAACTCAAAGGTGGCTAGAAGATTTCTGAATTTTCTTTGTGCAATTAAGATTTTAATTAAAAAGATGTGGAAGAAAGGTATCTATTCTTTAAGAGTGGGATCTGCCCACTGAAATGTTTGATAGATTCTTGCCCAGCAAAAGGTTTTCTGCAATTCCCCTGGAGTAGGTTTTTCATACTGTGCTACTTAGATTTTTTTTTTTTTTTAATAGAGGTTTTTCTCCTTTGTGTACAAATCTGCTTGCCAGTTGTTTTAAAAAACGACAAAGATTAAAAATGGTGACTGGGACAAAATGATCGGGAAGTAGAATCAATATAAGGGAGACTAACAAATCACAGTCTCTTGTGGGTGACTGTTATCCACAAAATCTGGAGCTGCGTATTTTTCATGCTTCTTCTGTGACGTATTGAATCCTTTTGCAGAGTTTACAGAGGTGTCCATATAAGACAGAGAAAAGGAATGATAAAGGTAATAGTTCAGTGAAGCTTTAGGAAAAGTCCAATTACCTGTTGGTTACCTTCTGCCCATGACACAAATGTAAGAGTTGTTATTTTAAGAGGGTAGTCATTCAGGTCTTGATTTTTCTTTTGCTCCTCTAAGAGTAGCTAACTGCTGATTCTCTTATAAGAACTCAGAGTGTCCCACATGTTCTTCTGTTTCAAATGAGTCTCTTCATGATGAATAAACTGTCAATTGCTTCTGTATTGTTGTTAGATGCGTACTGTGATGATGATTTAGAACCCATGCCTATTCATGAGCCTGTAAACCTTTTCAGTGCTAGCTAAATCCTGCTTTTCAATGGCTCACTGCTCCCATAAATGCATTTCCCACGTCTGATATTTATACAACTGGGACATGATGATCACAAAACTACTAATTAAAATATATAACACATAAGCTACCCATTGTCTAATTACATTTCTTTCCCAGAAAATTGTGTCTTTCAAGCAAAAAAAGGCCAAATTCTCATTTACACCAGGAAATAATTGTACCTGGAGTAAATCTAAAAACCTCATTGAATATGCAACTAATTTACACTAGGGTAGCAGAACTGAGTTTAGACCACTAACTCATAGGCAATTATAAACAATCTGACAATTAAATCTTTGTTAAATTTACTTTGCCATTGGAATGAAATCTTTATGTTATTTCTTGTGGTTATAGATGAACGTTTCACTTTAGCTATCAAAATAATTCATTATATTAATGTGGAGTATCATATTTGCCTTAATATAAAAAAACCCCCACAACAAACCAGCTTTTGTTCCAAAATACTGTGTACCACACCCAAGTTCCTACAAAGTAGAACAGATTTAATCCTTACTTTGAATTTAATTGTATGTTTACATTTAACAGTAAATATTTGACACTTTTTTATTATCCAGTTCTTCTCAGCAAGTTTATAACCTTGTTTGCAAGGTTATTTTATACTGGTTGTGATGTTCAAAGTAGTTCGGGTTGGTTAACAATATCTCCTCCAATAAATTGTTTCAGACTGTTTTTCCTGGTTCAGCAACTGAACAGTGCAGTCCTGTGATGCATGACTGTGACCTAGCTCTCCAACTGTAAACATGGTCTGCAATCCTCAAATATTGCTACTACAGTATGAAAAATGGACTGGACAGGTACAAGAAGGTATGGCTGATAAGCGTTTGGGCTAGCTGATGCCTTGCTGTGCTGTCTTGTGGCTGCTGCAACCCAGAATAAATCACAAGACTTTTGAGGCTGTTGCAGGGTTTCATTGATGCAGAGGAGACAGGAAGACTGAGGATGCTATTGTGCTTCTACATCTTCTTGCAAACATAGCTCTGTACAGTCTTGCTGTAGTTAAGAAGTCACAAAATGAATCGCTGAAAATAAATGGATGAATTTGCATCCTAGACTAGAGTTGTGATGCTGCAACACACAGAATGAAGGCAAATGGCTGCGATAGGAGAGTGATCTCTGAGTACTATTTGTAGGTAGTGCTTTAATTCTCAAAACAGGCAGGAAATTATTCTCGCCTATTGTGAAGTAGGAATACATTAACTCTGGAGTTGAAAGACAAGCCATTTAGCAGGGAAATGGCAGTTATCTTACAGAAAGTAAATGACAGACTGGTCAGTGTTAGAACAGTTCCTTGCAGTCATTCCTGATGGGGAGAATTAAATGTGGAAGTTCGGATGATAAAATCTAATTTTGTAGCAAGTAGAGGGAGAAAGCCGAGCTAGTGTGTGGAGAATTTAGAAAAGCAAGAAGGCAACTTTGTGTTGAGACCTGGTAGGATTGAAGCTGCTTAGTTTTTTGTTCACAAAGATGCTACGTTCTTTTGTCCAAGCCATAAACCCACACTTATCTGAGACCATAGTATCTTTGCTAATATCTTTGCCTGTCAATTTGCTATTGATTAGAGTTCCAAAGCTCAGAAAACACTTTTACTCACCCATTGTTCATGGTGAGTCAAGGAAAACATAGTAGGAACGTGCTTTTCTTCCTTTTCCACAGATGCTAGGGATCACCCACAGTTCTGTTGGTGGCTTTGTTATTTTACCATCTGGATGATTTAGATTATTAAAGGTTACATGTATTTTGAAATCTTCCCATACTCTGGATGTTTGACTTCAGTGTTTGTACAGTAGGTCTTTTAGAGCTCTGCAGCTAGAAAATTATGCTTATTTTTTAGTACACAGAAAAATGTAGCTCTTGACATTCTGGCTGATTTGCCAGACCTTTGCAAACATCCAGGCATTAGCGCTACCTGTATATATAATATTTGAGTTACAGCTCTTTGTTTTCAAAGAGATTGGTCATGGGCAAATAACCAGCACCTTGCACCTGAGCTGAAAAATGTAGGTTAATAGGCAAAGCCATAGAAGTCCATTTGCAGCCACTCAGAGTAAAGCACAGAAGAAATGCAATAACTGACTTCCCCAGTGAGCACTCTTTTGTTCCAAATGCATTTGGAACTATTCTGCTTCCAGTCCCTATTGCTCAACAGGCTGTTAGAGCAGCCAGTAATGCACACAGTGCTGTCCAAAAGCAACAGGATGCCACTTACACCACTACCACACTCTCTTATGGATTCTTCTAATACTTTGAGCACTAAGCCATATGAGTAGTTGCATCTGAGTGCAAGTAAATGGAAAGCAGCCTCCTTTGCTCTGAAAGAAGCTTCTGCTGTGTCTGCCAAGCAATAGCATTGAAAGGGAAAAGATGTGTCAGAGAAGGGATATATTTCAGAGAAAAGGGACTGAAGTACGAATGTCAGCAGGCAACTTGGGTATTCACTAAACACATCTCCTTTGAACCCATTGCTTTGGAAGCAACACTGGCCCATGTGCACCCTGTAGACAATACTGTTCTTCACCTTCTTGGCCAGCCTCAGTTTGCTTTTCTTTTACCATGTCCATAAGCAGTGTTATGATCCTAATACTTCCTCCCATTACCTTTAGTTTGTTGTCAGAGGAACTATGCAGGACCAGGTGTCTCTGTCTTCAGATCTTGTTAGTCCACGTTTTCACCCAACACTTTCACCCAACATTATGCACTTGAGCAAAGCTGCAGTGGACTCCGCACTAGACCCAGTGTCTACTTCTCTTCAGTTTCTCAGAAAAATCAATCTCTGAACATTATACCATTCTCTGAGCCACAAAGCTGAGCTGACAATATGTGCTGCGATAGCCAGCTTGCTGGGAATGTAACCCTGACTCAGTTGCCTCCTGCATGAAATCACATTTCTGACAAAGACAGGAATGCTAACAGCTCTCCTGTGGCAGCTGGCAGGGAGTTATACGTACCTCTTTCCTCCTTGTTGTGTGGTTTATGTGTGGTTTCATTATGTTCAACACTTCAGTCTTATTCATTTTCACATGCATAATATCCACTGATGTGCTGAAGGGTTGTTTTTTCTGTGTGTGAAAAACTGTACAGTGGAATATGGTGCCAGGTACACACCTTTGCTCTTAAAAGTGATTTTTGAAGTAATTTCAGATGCTTCTGTTAGACCACAGACCAAGTAGTCTCAGGCAATACTGCATGTCTTGTCTTTGAAATCCCATTAAGGTTCCTTAAAATTGGGCATCCAGCAGGCAAGACTCTCAGAATGACCTGTCACTGTGGAAATGTAGGCCTTCATGTTTGGGGTTATTAATGGGTCTTTCTGGCTTAAGTCTCACTCTTCTGAGAGGCTTTTTTTTCAGTCACTGAAAATCTAAGTACGGACATTTCCCTGGGGCTTCGTGAAGGCTCTGATTTATCTATTGTTTTCAGTGCATGCCTCCAAGGCACAGTCTTATTTTGCCATTGTGTCTTATTTTGGTTTTGTGTTGCATTCAAATTTATCTGCCCTTTATCTCAACAAAATTCCTTTCTTTGCTTTAAGGCTAAGTGTTAGCTGGACAGCGAGAGTTTTATAATTTAAAACATGTCAGCAAGGATTCCTTTGTAAATAGTCTTTGAGAACTCCTTTCTTCTCCCCTCTGGAGCAGGTTATAGCAGATGGCACCTTCCCCTGGAGAGGTGGCCGAGGAAGGGGCTGCTGCCTGCATCTGCTCTGTCTGGAGCCAAGGAAGGGGTCTCCGTGGTCTCTGAGCAGCCTCAAAAGCACCATTTCCTTACCCAGAATATGTTGAGAGCAGTGCAGATGTCTAATGCCTTCTGGGGCCGATTCCCAAAGGGGGGGTCTGGCGCTTGTCCTGGAGGTGTGATGGGTTTTGCCCTCAGCACAGTTCCTGCCTTGCTGTGGCTCCTGGGGCTGCCAGCGGAAAGGGTCTCTGGTGTCCCCCCTCCATCACTGGCAGCAGCCCCTAACCTAGAAGTATTTTCTGTAAAAACAGACTTGCCATTGTCCACAGTAAAAGTGTTTTTGTCTCATGCTGTAGTGCCAGGAGGCAGATGTTTCTTTAGAGCAGTGGTCTCCAAATGTTTTTGATCACACACCCCATCAGTAAAAAATTTTTGAGCATGCACCCCCAATATCTGTATATTTATTTTTTTATAAATTACATAAATGTACTACTGTGCTAATATATCATGGACATTATAAAACATACACAAAAATAAAAATTAAAAAAGGATGAGATAAAGGTGAAATAAACATTTTAAAAAGTATCTTATTATATTTTATTTTATTTTTTAATGGTACAAAAAATATTTTCTTCCTGCACCCCAATGGGTGCACACACCCCACTTTGGAGACCACTGTTTTAGAGCATGGGTGGCTTTTGTCTTGTGTACCTTCTCTCATGAATCTTATTATCTGTCTTGGTAGCTGGTAAGGATCTATTAATGGGCGCAGTTTTCAACCAGAATGTCACTTTGCATGGTTGTATTTCTAAATGTACGAGTCAACATTTTTAGTCTGCTCTGCAACCCAGTATCTGGATAGCTAACCTGTTAACAGCTGAGTAGATTTGTTTCAGGGAATAGTTTATTTGTGAAAATGATTTCTATTTCTGGGGGAAAAGGGGAAGGAGAGGAAAGGATCAAACTATCTGAACATTCAACTGAACTTAGCAAATAATGTTCTCTTTTCCTTCCCCTTCCTCCAAGGAATAGAAAAAAAATCAGAAACAACTTGAAAAAATGTTTAGGCTTTTCCAAGTGAAAAAAACGTTTAATTTTTAAAACTGCCCAAGAATAAATGAGGGGAAGGTAAAAAGGTTTTAAAAAAATTCTAACAAAAGGAAATATTTAATCCTTATTCAAGAACAATCTCTTGGTGAAATAAAAATGTGTGTAATGTGTTAGCTTTCCCTTTTTGCTGGGGGAGGGGAGAACACTGAGATGGCTTATGGGATTTTTTTGTTTCTTTTTCTTATGAAAACTGCTAAACCTTTTGCATAAAACCAGCTTAGCTTGAATCTGAAATGATCTGAAACGCTCTCTGCATTCGTTGTGCGTGGTGAGTGTCCATAAAGTTCACCAGCCCCAGAAAGGTTTCACCCAGCCTCCTTCCCAAAGGTTCTCAGCTCTAGTGACAGGCTTAATTGTCACTTATTTTGTTCTCTCCCCTTGTCATGCCTTGTGTCAGCCCACAGACACGGTGTCATGGGCATAATCAGACTCTCAACACTGCATTATGTCAAGAGACAGTACAGAAGCAGCAGCAATACCGTTGTCTGCACCAGTAGGCTTTCTGCAGAACACTTCCACAAAATCTGTCTGTCCCTTCAACTGTCCCCCGCAACACATGGCCCCACATACCCAGCTGCACAGTCTCATAGTCCAGAGGTCAATGGAGAGACGGAGACTTCCAGCAGGCATGGCACGGTACCTGAGCTGTGACTGTCAAATGTCCAACTCCACCATCCTGTCACCCCTCAGTGCAATTACATTTGTATGGTATTTATAGGGGGCCTGATGCTAAGTCAAGAGCAGGTCTTTCATCAGCTTCAGGACTCCTATGTTGCTCTAATACAGTCCTCTTTAGGGTGGAAGGTGAGTTATGGGAGGCCGCATGCTGATTCCCTTGTGCGCTATTCTACTTGCTTTTTCTGTGTGATAGTGCTTCAGTGTGATGGCCGACGGGCTTGTCATCACAGCAAAACCGGACTCTGTTGGAAATATCTGACACAGCTCTTCCTAAAGCTATCTCATTTGTATCTTTCAAGTCCATGATCTGTTATCTTTCTGTGGGTCCGCTCTCCTTTGTAAGTGGGGAACAACCTATCTCCTCCTCCTTAAGCTATCTGAACAGACCCACAGCACCTGGGGTACGTTCAGGACAGCCACAACACTGTGCAGAAGATGACCAGAAGGCACCGCTGCCGCCTTCTGCCTCTTCCCTTCCTGCCACTGGCTTGGTGTTACCCCTGGGGCTCTGGTGCTGGCAACATTTGGGGTTTAGACCCCCTTGCTGCTTCCTCTTGCCCTGCAAGTGGTTGATGTCCTCCTGTCAGCACTGGCTACAGAAGGGCCAAGGGCAGCGACTGCCAGGGTGGGACCCAAATGTCCCTGCCACCAGCCTGGCCTCTGCTTTGCCTCCCGGTGCCCATAGGCTGCTGCCCAGGCAGCAGTAGGGGTGGGGGATGAGGGCAGGTATTTTGGGGACAGTAGTAGTTTTCAGCAGTACTCTGTGCCCCCCATCTTCCACCAGCAGCAACTGGTGTGCCAGTGCTCTCTTTTGTACCCCCTCCAGCTCCCACCTTTCCCGTGACAGCTCACGTGCCCTGTGGCTCAGCTGGGAAGGCAATGCCGAACTCTGCCTGTGCCGTCAGCCAGCCTGGAGCCGCCTCTGCCCCGTCCCCAGGGCTGTGGCTCATGGTAAGACATGACCACATCTGCCCAAAGCACTTGCACAAATACAGCTCCAGAGAGTGCCTGCCGCTGTGTCTGACACAAGGAGGGACTCTACCGAGCAACACTGAATGAAACACCAGTCATTTATTCAAGTGCAGGCTCAGATTACCACTTTTTTATTAATCACAATAGTGATATTAATACCTGACGAATCTCCTGTGAAGCAGGAAAATAGATAATCTTGGGGGTTTGTAGTAAGCATTACCAATAAAGGTTAATGTTTCTTGGGTGCTTTTGGCCATGCACGCAGGCATTGATGTGCTGATGTCTTCTTTGTAATGGGGACATGGTACGTGTGTCTGCTGTGAGGTGTTTGCTGTTGTCTCCCCCAGATCCCAGGAGTAACTCTGTACAGGTGCAAGGAGACAGACTTGATCTATAGTTAAATCAAGAGCTCTGCTACTGCCTCCTTGGCCTGTGGTTGGTTCACTTTTGGCACAGCTGAATCTAACATCTTTTTAGAAAATGTCCTGGCCTAAGTGAAACTGCTTTTGGAAGGGTCTGGGAGCTCTCATAAAGCCAGATTCCTCAGCCTTAACTCAGGTGAGGTGAACGCGGAACGGCAGGGATGAAGATGAGGAGGGAGAGCAGGATCACCTTAAAAACCTCTGTCTTTTTCCAGATTGAGGTATGGCTCTGTTCTGAGAGCCACAGCTGTAAAGTGCTGGAAAGCTTAGAGACTGATGGTAATTCCTCTATGGAGGAAAGGTCATGTCACTTCTGTGCCTTCCCAATGCATTTTAATTCCTAAACAGTTCTGATTTTTTTTTCCTCAAAGTTTATCTGCAGCTTTTAATTTCTTGTCACCTCAGTGTCTTGAACTATTTATGACTTTTCCATGATCTCTCTTCTGTAACTATATTACCTGGGAAGATCAGCAGTGTTGCACCAGCAACCGAGCTGGCTGATAATAATATTCGTTAACTATTTGCTATTTGCTTAACCTGCACTGAAGAACTGAGGCTAAAACACTGCCTAGGAAAACAAAAAAGAAATTATATCTGTGATGGCACTTGAAGGCCTCAATCATAGCACCATATAAGACGATCTGGCCCCTGGTCACTGAGTTCAGTGGAGACAAATTTGGCTTCTGGCTGTAGAGTCTGCTATTTGATGCTTGTGCCTTGGCTTTTATGAGCATTTGGAAAGCGCTTGACATTACATGAGTGGAGCACATCATGTGTGGGAAACATCTCGGTGAGGTAAACCGTCCAGAGCAATGCTGGTGCTTCTTGATGAAGAGACGTCTCTCTGCATATAAAGGGCTCTGCTCATTTTGCGAACAGCAACAGTATGTAAATGTAATGACCAAGTGGTATTTTGAGACGGTAGCTCCTCCAATTACAGCCTGATTGCATTCATTGGGGAGCGCTCTGCGTTTTAACTGAGAAAGTGACAGTCACTTAAACCAGGAAATATTGTTGTACTTGACCTTCAATATGAATCTGGCACACAGAGCTATGGCAATGTTAGCCAAGTGGCGGACGGACTCAGAGAGAGCAATACTTATAATGCAGTGCCTCCATACCCGCCATCATATTAGAATCATTGAATACAAAATAGCAGAATTTGAGGATATAAAATAAATGAACTGGATAAAGGCTTCTGCCAAATCACATTAGGGGACATATCTGTGAAGGATACAATGCTCACATTAGTTTGCTAATAGCCACATTACTGCTCCAAATAAATTTTTTTCTTCAAAGTAGAAACCAGGGGGTCAGAGAAGAAAACTGTAGTGCTTCCAGTTCCTTTTCCAGATGAATTTGGGTCATTTCCAATGCCTTGCTTTACTAGGTCTTTTCAAAACACCCTATAGCAGTGGAAGAGAGCACGGTGCTTCAGCACACGGCTCTGTTCTCGCCCCTGCCTGGCATCAGTCATCCTGGATGATGTTTTCAGTGGAGATGCGGATCTCCACAAGTGTCAAGATCTGCCGGGACTCCGTCTCGCTGCCGACCCCAGTGATTGCACTGACGGGCAGGTTGCAGCCACCTGCACCGAGGTGGTGCAGGGCTATCCTGCTCAATGGCAGTCCTCTGGGCCGGGGAGGGCGTATCGCCTGAGCCCCCGCTGGGCAGTGCCTTGCCCAGGCACACCCACAGCCTGCCCAGGGGGCCTGTTGGTGGACAGTGACCTCTGCCCGCCACGCCGCGGGGGCGCAGGCAGCCCAGGCAAAGTGCTGGCTAGGACTTTGCACAGTGGCATTTCGCCCAGCAACAAATGTGAGGTCTGCGCTCGGTCCCCATGTGGCTTGCTGGAGGGCTTGTCACGGCCTGGCATCTTCTGCAGTGCAGGGCTGTCCTGAGAGGACAAGGCCTCCCTGTCCTGTTGGCAGCCCACACGGTCCTCTTCTCGATGTTTCCAGTGAGCTGCACTGCAAGGTGTCTCACTGCAATGCCCTCAAATGGACCATTTGGCCCCCAGGGAGGAAAGCTATCTTCTTCCCAGCTATGAAAGAAATAACATTAAAACCAGTTTTTGTACAGTCACTGTTGAGGAGAAAATACAATTTTTTTCAAAGTAAGGAAGTGCTCAGGGAGGAGACAAGAAGTGCTCCTTCTTTCATGCTCCTTCTGCATCCACCTCTGGCTACAGAACCCAGTTTGTATGCAAAGCCCAGGGACATAGGTCGGATATGCTTGTGCCTGCTATGTTTGCCATCTTCTGTACTTATTTCTCTTTTCACTCCATTACCCACCCTTTGTCCTTCCAGGAGCCTAGACAGATAACCTTTTAGTAATAATCTGAAATTTAAATACAAAGAATTGACTCCTGAACTGCCCTAATATTTGAGAAAGGTTTTAAAATAAAATAGGTTTTTCTGTGTCCTATTATTGGCCTGGCAGCTGCGTGTGTATGCTGGGTGTACTAAGAAAGGTAATATTAACAGAATGAAAAGGTCAGAGTTATATAAAAACCCTTTAAAACTAAATAGGCCTGCCATACTGAATTCCCCACAGATACACAGAGGTTAAGAACTGAGAACATTTGGGCCTTTGGCAGGTCAAGTTGTGCATCTGTAAATGCCCTCCAGAAATAAAAAAAACAGACAAGTCTAGAAGTACAGCGATTGTGGTCAGCCAGGTTCAACTTCTGCTGTACCTAACTCTGCAAGAAGGCTGGCTGGCCAAGAGAGGGCTAAATACCTCCCTGAGCAAGTCAAGACCAGCCCCATGAATACCAGGGGGTACCACGGAGGCAAGTACCAAGGGGCACCTGCAGGGGTGAGCAATACATACATGCATCATGCCCAATAACCCCATAAACAAAGGAGGCAGATACACATGGGAGTCATTAAAGGGGCCATGCACTGGACAACACATATGCATTCATTTAATTAGACATATTTCTAGCTGAGTTTAGAGGTACAGCAAAGTGCATAGCCCCCATGTGTACTGTTATCCTGGGGCAGGGAGAGCATGAAGGATTGGGGCTGCAGACACCCCTGTGGCATGCTAGACTGAAACAGTGGATGCCACGCTGAGAACCCATACTGCATGGGAGGGGCACAAATGGGACTGGTGAGGGTCTGGCATTGCACCACAAGCATGGCTATGGGGTGAAGAGAGGACAGACAGCCCAGGAGTGCAGGGGCAGGCACCTCCTGGCCGTTGGGTCAGGGCCACCAGGGCTGCAGAGGATGTCATGATGGGAAGATGACTTGCAGATCTCAGCTTGCGAGAAAAAGCTGCAACTTGGATAAGAAAGAATCTAAAGCTAGCCTGCCCAGATCAGACCAAAGGTTTGTCTAGCTCAAGCCCTGTCTCTGACAAAGCCAAAACCACTGGATGCCTAGAAGGGTCTGTAAGAACAGGGAGTTCCAAAGCCAGAGAAGCTGGTTTTGTCTTTAAAGAGCCCTGAGTGGATCTTTCTTCCATGAATTTGTCTAATCACTTTTTGATTCATGTAAGCTTTTAGGATCTGTAACATCCCATTGCAGAGAGTTCCCCATCTTAACTACATGCTTGATGAAGAAGCGCGTCTGAACTCTCCATCTCCTGTGGATGCTCCCATTTCTCATGCAGGGAGCAGTCATTCCCTGTTCATCACCACCATGGCTTTAGTAACCTCTGGCATATCTGCTTGGGCCATCCCTTACTCAGGCTGATGAGCCATGCCCCATTTTGACAGTCCCCGTGCAGAAGTCCTTCCAGTATTTGTCCTTCCACGTGCCTATCCCAGGTCTGCTCTGTCTTTTGAGGTGCTGGTGGGGAATTCAAGCTGAATAAGGTATTCCCTATGCAGGTGTTCATGGATTTATTTAGTGGTATAACTATGTTTTCTATTTGTTTTTGTATAATAATCTATTTGCTTTTTCAGTTGCTACTATGTGCCAGGCTGACAACTTCATAGCACTAGCAATTGCCACTCTAAGTCTTCTTTCCTGATTAGCAATGGCTGGTTCGGGGTCTGTCATTTGGAATGTAAACTCAGTCCTGTTCGTTCACTTCTGAATCATGTCGCATTTTTCTACATTGACTCTCCTGTGCCATTTTTTCACCTTTTTCAGTGCTGCGATGTCCTTTTGCCGTGCTTTGCAATGATTTTTCATTTTTACTACCCTGCATAGCTTAGTGTCATCAGCAACCTTGTGACTCCCTTTTTCAGACTGTTTCTGAACAGCGCAGCCCTCAACCCAGACACGTCTGGGGATTAATTCAAGACTACTCTCCACCGAATAAAAGTATCATCACTTCAAGATGTGTGCGTACACACCCCTTGTCACTGAAGTGCTTTTCTCTCTTCTTGTATTCTTATGACTAAATCAAGTCTTATTTCAGCTGAACAATGAAGCAGTGCCAACAGCCCAGCCAAACCTTGTTTGAGACCCCGGTAGCTAAATCACACTTTGTGACACTGTATGTGTGAGGGTGAAAAGCAGGTTTCCACCTGCATGGAAGTCAAAGGCCTCTGACCTTAGACTTGTTGGATTAAATTAGTAGACTAGTTACCCCCCATGCAGTAACTGCTGCCAGACCCGATCCATCTCAAGATCGCATTATTCCAGGTTCTTGCAATGTGAACAAAGACACCCTACAGGGCAGACGTGAGGTCATCTGGTTTCTTGCACAGGTATTACTCTATCAAAATAAGAGATGGAGGAATCCTTCCAAAATGTTTGTATTTCCTATAAATGCATTTCTTACCATTGCTGAAACCTTGATATTCATCATTTTCTGTGGCATTGAGTTCCACTGTTTAACTGTATGATAGAAT